>NC_090935.1:653050157-653353188 GCF_040938575.1 Ambystoma mexicanum | reverse complement strand
TGCCCTCCTTTTCCTTTTTCAGGCCTGGTTTCGAAATTGCTCCTTGGCCATATTTGATTTACTTATTGTAGCCAATAACTACCTTGCATTCTTGACTTGGAACGGAGGAGTTGGATGCTTTGGACCATTTTTAGTTCTTCCTCCTACATTTCCTTTGAACTAATGCCCAACTCTCTTAGCAACACTTTTGAGTTCCACGTTCTCTAATACAGTTCTCTTCCTCACAAGTATCCTTATGACACATTTCTTGACAATGTTCAGACTTGATATTCTCAGTGACCATCTCTCGTGCGATGATTTTGTCAATAAAATATTTGTGTGAAGATATTGTTAAAACAATCAGACTATTTAACTTGAATATCTTTGAATGCATACACCAGTTAATAGACGCAACAATTAATTAAAAATACGCTGGTTGTGCGCCAGTGCGTGGAAACCTTCTCTGCCCTATTGTTCAGCTATGCTTTGAGGCATGTTCTTCCACTTTTATGCCATTACTGCTTCCAGGATAGTGGACAGTGGATCAAACATTCATCATGGTGCATTTGGCCCACACGTACGCCATAGCAGAGAACATGCCTTTCTCAACCCCTTGTTGACCTTTGATCTCATGTTGAGAGACCAACTATGGGTGGAAGTAGTGGTATTGGACATTGATTGGAGCTCATTAAACATCATCGTGACAATATACTCTGTGATGAATCGGAAATGATTCCCCCAGAAAAACTGGCCTGGGACCCTTCTCGTGTGGCCAGGGAAAGGCCAAGGCTTCCTGTTCCTGACCCTGTGGGTGCTGTTCTGTGGGAGGATCACATGGGGGAGGCTGGTCAGGTCAGGAGCAAATGGGAAACCCCCTTCACTAACTTTCCCAGAGACCCTTCCATTTTAGTGGCCTACTGTAAGACTGCAGCTGTGAAAGGAAAAGGTCATTTGAACCTTGGGGACTTCAAGTCCCACAATGTCCAAAGTACTGAGGCGAGGAAGAGGGATCCAGAGGCTCAAGATTGGAAGGTGCAGTCTAGTGGTTCTAATGACCACACCTGAGAGAGAGTGTTGAGTATAAAGGGCCCCCTCAGGCCATCAGGAGTAGTAGATGGTGGAGTGTCTGCAGTGACTCCACATTGCAGTGGCAGAAGAAGTTGTTGAAAAGCAGAGTTGCCGGAGCTGCCGCTATTGCCAGAGCGGATAATGGTCCTGAGAGAGTCTCCCAAGTTTAGAGGCCTTGAATGCAGAGGTTGTGCAGTGGGTAGCGGTAATTCATGCTCCGGTGGCAGGTGAGCACTGGAGTGTCTGTGGAGCGTGAACGCTCATCTCCCGACCAGATGGAAGAGAAGAGAAGCGGTTTGCCGTGCAGAGCGAAGCGCAGGGGGAATAAGGCACTGTGGCAGCGAATTGAGCGGACGCCTATGTAGCACACGGTGAGTTCACGATTAGTGTGTAAATCCTGAACGCTCTGTAATCTTCCACTGGCCATAAACAATGGTTTTGAATACCGAACTGTCATTAAGAAGTTAGTGGCAGAATAAGACTAACTTTGAATACCAAACTGATACAAAGAAGCTAAAGTGGCAGAGTAAAAACTGTGGGAGCAGACAAGGCGGGAAATATTAAAACAAGCTAACAAGAACTATTATTGCCAAAGCCAAGAGAGGATAACTAAGAAGCAAGCTGATTCTAAGCCCTATTGCCAGAGTGAGAAGGAGGTAATATTGGAAAAAGACCTAAATAAGAATTGTCTAAGCCCAAGAAGAGCGAGTGAGAAAGAAAGCCATTTTCAGCATTTTGTTGATGTGAGAGTCAGAAAACAAGAGTGGCAAGAAATAAGCCCTCCTGATAGAAAGCTTTCAGGAGGAGAGGAGCATAACCTGCATTGCATGTGGCAGTCACCTTATTTTAAAATGAGTTTATTGGTGAATTTTACAGTTACAGTTCACATGTCAAGTGTACATCTTTCTTCATGTGATTCAGCCAATATACTAAAACCAAACAATACAAATAGAACTATATAAAGGTTGCATGTATTGCAAGTATGATTTTATTAGTATATATGTGTATACGGTTCGAATTGAATATAATGTAATGTTTGTATTATATGTAATTGTAATATGTAAATTATATGTGTAAAGTTTGAATTTATTTCATACTGTATCACATTAAAGAATTTGATAAAGAATTTGATATAACAAACAATACAAACAAATACCCAATGCTTGTCAATTAAAGTTAAAGGTAAACAGTGCATTCGTGTCATTTCAACAAGAGAGGCCAAGCTCTGTGTATACATCCAGAGTGTAAATAGGATGGCACAAGTGAATGAAATAGAGTCCTGCGGGTAGGAGGGGGGGGAGATTCACGGTGGCTTGTCATTCGAGGGGTAAGAGACACAGTTAACAAGTACTTTCCAGGCATCAGTGCAACATCTCCCTCATGCATGCCTATTGTCTTTCCCCCATGCAGTGGTCTCAGCCTCACATCAACGCATGAATTCGCTGTACCCTACATCAAACTGTGGTCCCTTCCGTGATTTCCAGGTCATTGTTAAGCATCTCTTAGCCAGTATGCATGCTAGGTCCGTGAATTTGTTGACATGTTTGTTTGCTCAACCTGGGGTATATACCCAGTAGACATTTGAGTGGGTTCCATTGAAATCTTTTGATCCCAGCTCCCTCACAGATCTGTTTGATTCAGGAGCAGAAATGCTGTATCACCATACACTCCCAGAACATATGCATTAGTTGAGCGTCTTTGTGCCAACACCTAGGGCAGGTAGAGGGTGCATCTTTTTTTGTATTTGGCCACCCTAGAGTGGGTCATGTATGTGCGGTGAAGCACATTTAGCTGTATAAGCCTAAATCTAGCATTGTGTGATGCATGTTTAACAAAGCTCAACGCCAGTGTCCACTGCCGGTCTGTAATTTCTAGACCCAAATCAACCTCCCAGCGCGCCTTCGGTTTAGTGAGTTTAGGTGAGCCCTACCGATAGTCAGCATAGTCTATCATGGCTAAACTTCAGCCGACTGACCATGTTGATTGCCTGATGAATGCATTTACTAGTACATTCACTAAAATGCTTGACAACATGGCCCCAGTACTAACGAAAACAGTCACAGAGAATCTCAGACATCAAAGCTGGTACACACCATCATTGGAAGAGATGAAAAAGAAAAAAAGGCTGCTAGAACTAACATGGATTAAACATCCCTTTGACACCACCCGGCAGGAGTGGAAGAAATGGGACAAAATCTACAAAGCATTAATTGTGGATACAGAGAAAAATTTCTTCAATACACAGATAGAGCAATCCTCCATTTCTTTGGGAAAACCTTTCAGTATCCTAAAATCCCTGGAAAACCCAAAGCTTCAGAGCTCACAGTCACTATCACGGATCAATATTGCGTTCGAATAGCATTCGCCTTTGAAGGGCAAATTGCTAGAGCAAGGGATAAAAATCTTATCCGCACAGGGCCCAGCCATCGCATTAGGGGCTTCAATCAATCTGGAAGAGGATGACGTATCCTCTCTGGGCTTCTCGTTTCCCCCATTTTTTCCGGCAGGCATGGCCTCCTTGCTCTCCTCTATGCACCCGACCTCCTCTCCTCCAAATCTTCTACCCTTGAAACTCATATTGGAACATAGAAACCGGTTCGTACCTTTTCTAACACAGTTCGTTAATGCCTCCTTAAGATCAACAGGTCCCTTTAGACATCAAGAAAGTTAACATCACAACAATCCCTAAAAAATGGAATCTGGACCACACTGAATCCAGTAACCTCAAGCCAATAACTAACAGCCAGTTCCTTTTAAAGATCCTGGACAAGGCTGCCACTCTTCAGCTACTAGCTTTGGAAACCAACATTTTCCATAGCCGGCAAACCGGTTTTCGCCCCTCCTATAGCTCTGAGACCGCTCTCGTGGATCTCGAAATCTATATTCTTGACATTGTAGACACTGGCATGTTGATCCTGTTCTTTGAAAGTGGTCAATTGGGTCAAGTCTTTTTTATCCAACTGCAAGTCCCATATACAATGGAGTGCAGCCGCCTCCACTGTCTCCCCAATCAAATATGGCGTCCCCCAAGGAGTATCAATATTGCCTCTTCTCACATTGTTGGAGGACCTAGGGGTCTTCTTTACCAAAAACGCCGATGACACGCAGTTGGTCATCAAGCTGAGTGGGGACCACCTCCAGGATTTGTTAACATTAAATAACATTTACAATGCCATTGAGAGATGGATGTGCTCTAATTGGCTATGCCTGAACGGCACCAAGACCGAGCTATTGATTTTTGGCTGTCCCCAGGCGAGTGCCAAATTGGATCCCACCTATGCCTACTTTGTTACAAGGCAACAAGATCTTGACGCAGTCGTAAGTGAAGACCCTGGGGTCTTCCTCGAGGCCTTCCTGAAATCAGACGCTCAAGTACAAAATCTTCGTAGGACATGTAACTACCATCCGAAGCTTCTTCGGACTATACGGCCATTCATCAATAAAAATAACTCAGTGACCATCTCTCGTGCGATGATTTTGTCAAAGTTAGATTATTGCAACATATTGTTGAGTGCAGCCTCAAAATCTAATCTTCGGATATGCCAGACCATTCAGAATGATGCAGTCCATGTAGCAATGGCCATTCCAAGAAGAGCTCATATATCTAACACCAGGAAAGAGCTACACTGGCTACTAGTACAGCAATGTATTAAGTTCAAAATGGGCTTATTAATACATTGCTCCCTTCACGGAAAGACCCCGGAATACCTTAAAGCAATGATCATGCCATACAAACCGTCCAGGGATCTGCGAACATCTGCACTCCCCCAACTGCAGAGAATCAGAATCAAAAGAGCCAGAGGTCTAGGTAGATCATTCCGGGCTTTGGCACCCTCCTTTTGGAACGCCTTGCCTTTAGCAATCAGAGAGACACCCAGTTTGAATTATTTCAGAAACACCTTGAAAACACACCTCTTCAGCTACATTTCTAGGGCTTGTTCCCCAATGTCTTATATTCTGCCCACTAGTTTGCCGATTGTCCCGTAATTATGTTTGTCCTTTGTGTTCACGTCAGCGCCCCGATGGCCACGGGTTTTTGGTGGTTTAGAAATAAATTAATATTGGTACCATCTAGAAGAAATGTATACAACTTTGAAACAGGTCTCCAACCATCCTCTTATTCATACATTAATGCCAAAAAGGAGTTTGATTGTGGCTCAGTGGGCCACTCGCGCCAATTGTGCTTGCTAACTTTTGCTACTGTCATGTACCAAACTTCTTAGATTGCATGTTTTAGACATGTTTACTATTGTTACCTGTGAATACAAACAGACCCAACCTAGGAAAGGGTGAGCACAGATATACAGTCCGTCAGAGGCAGTGCTCCAAATCCACTGCTTCAGCTTCAAGGCTCACAAAATCAGGGAGGGAGCACTTTGGGTTCCACAGTCAAGGTGCCACTCTGCACAACATTACATCTATACCAAATGATATGATATAGTTGGTTATTCATAACGCACTTAATACCCAGAGTTTTCTAAGCGCAGACCCGGGGATCGAACCTGTGTTGCTCCGTGTCGTCTTCCTTCCAAGGCGAGCACGTTGCCCCTCAGCTATCCTCCCGAGACAAAAAGTAGTGACTGCCTAACAGAACCGCGTGGGACAAAGGTAGTACCCGCAGTCCCCACCAATGCGGCCTGGGGCAGTAAAAGCACACTGGCAGCCGCTTAAGTAGAACAATCCTAAAATGTTCTGAGCAATGTTCTGGCCTCCCACACAATTCCACAGTGGATCAGTGAATCACTGCCCACCATACATTGCAATAAGACAATCGCTGCCTATTGAGACTGCTTGGGTCAAAGGAATTGCCTGCAGTCCCTACCTATGTGGCCAATGGCAACAGGAACACCCTGGGCGGCCCGTGACACTAGAGAGACAGTCCCAAACACTTTGTTGAATAGAATCAGAGTTTTTGCTTTTTAAGCAAAAATAAAGCTCACTTCACTGTTCAACAATGAGACACAGCATCTATTAGTATGCTGATTTAATTTTCTTGGACGACACAAAGTTAGAATAATAGCAGTGGAGTTCAGCTCTATTACTAACTCCCTCACAAGCCACAAGTTGTCACAAAGGTGCTAAAGAGCTCAACACCTCGCCGCTTTGCCTCCTTGACACTCACAGAGGTGGCGGTGGGCGGGCAGAGAAAAGCAGAGCGAGAGATGCAGCTAGCCACACCGGGGCTCTTACTGTCGTTTTCTCAGGGCTCGATGCACGGAGCTACCGTCGGTCTCCTCACTCCGCTCTCACCATATATCACACGTTCTGTGGGATAGCCTTAGTTGTTGGTTTTATTTTACTTCATTTTTATACGGCTCTCTTTGACAAGCCTCAGACAAGCCTCAGACGGAGTCTCAGGAAACAGACACGGAGCTCAAACTGTCCGTGCTCACTCGCTCATTGCACACTGCTGGCTGCTAAGTGCTCGCCACTCAGAGTAGAGGAAACGACCTCTCAACGTGTATGGGTGACTGTCAAGCCGCACCGTAATCTCCACTGCTCACTCTCAATCTACAAACGGTCGCTTCTGACAGTCTCTCATGCCAGCTGTATCTGCTTTCCTCTACATTCTCCTCTATACTCTCATGTACCCCAGGAACTGCCCATATGGGAGTCCCTTCGATTGCATAGGGTCAGTGGATTCTCTAAATGTTCTGCCCCGTACATGTTATCCCAAGTGGCTATGCCGACCCGTTCTCAGCACCAGACAGCCCCTAGTTCGTTGAAATCATTACAGGTGCCAGCCAGGATTGGAATGTTGGGAGAATTGGGTAGTTGGAGTCGAAGTAGCTTGAGTGTTTTGGACCAAATCTGTCAACCCACACATAGTGCTAGTGGTTGAGTTTCGTTTCAGCTTTCCGGAGACCATAGTGCCTCTCTGAGCCGGGCAGGGCTTATCAACATGCTAAGCAGCTCATGCGCCGATGTGAGATCATCTGATAGACATTTCGTTATGAAACGTAGTTGGGCAGCTAGATAATATTCCAGCTGCAGTAGTCGGACCCCTCCCTCCTCATAGAGGAGAGACAAAGCAGTGACCGCCAATCTGTGCCTTTTCGTTTCTCACAGAAAATTTCGAAGTGTACTTTCCAGTTCTCGGAAAAAGGGAGCCTCTATGTAGAAGAGAACATTAGTGACGCTATATAGGAACCTGAGGCGAATAATCATTTTAGTAATGGATAGTCTGCCCATAAGGGAGCGGGGTAGTTGAGACCAGAATGTCATTGATTTTCTTGATGCCTTCCGCTGCTCTTTGTGTATTTAGCACACAAGTTACGTCAGGGGAGTGGGTAATTTACATGCCCAAATATCAAAACGAGTGTGGTTCCCATTTCAGGGCCCAGACTGGTAAGGCAGCCCCTTCCAACCCACGTAACCCAGCCATTGTAAAAAGGTGTGAATTTAGTTTATTGAAGGAGAGTCTTGCAAAATAATTTAGCACCTCCAATATAGGTAGGTTATGCTGCGGTTGACACAAGTATAGTAATACATCATCCGCATATAGGGAGACCAGCTGTATAGAGCCCCGGATGTTGATTCCCGGTGCTAAGTACTCCTGTCTCAGGTATACAGCTATTGGTTCCAGAGCTTATATAGAGCATTGGTGATGGCGGGCGGCCTTGTCGCATCCCCCTCTGTATGGCCCAGTGTCCTGATATTTGCCGGCCAGAACGTATTGTGGCTGTGGGGGAAGTGTATAGTAATTTAACCCAGCGCATAAAGTTACCACCAAATCTGAAACCGTGTAATGCTACCTCTATCCACTCCCAATACACTGAGTCAAAAGCCTTGACCGCGTCTAAGGATGCCACCACATAGTGCTCAGTACAGGTGCTGGTCTGGTTAATGACGTGTTGAAGTCTGTGCAAATTCAAAGTGGTATTATGGCCTGGCACAAATCCACTGTGGCCAGAGTGTATCAATGCTGCAATACACTGACAGAGATGTGCGGCCAGCATGGTAGTGAGCAGCTTTACGTCATAGTTTTGCATAGCCAGCGGGCGATACAAGTCACATATTAAAGTAGCTTTTCTGGGTTTGAGTGTGGGGACCACCAATGTTTGCATACTGCTCTGGAGCGAACCTGTGTCAAAGGCTTCTTCGAAGACTTTTAAGAGCTTTGGGGGCAGAGTGGATTGATACTTTTTATACAATTCCGCAAGGAGGCCATTGCTTACCGGCATCTTGCCTGATGCAAGAGAAGTTATCGCTTTGCCCAACTCCTGCAGTGTGAAAGCCTGGTCTAAGTGATCTCTCTGGCTATTAGTGAGCTTCGGAAGTTGGATTGTTGTAAAGACCTGAACAATGTCTGCAGAAGTTATTTATGCGTTGTGACTGTACAGTTTAGCATAATAGTTAGCAAATGTATCATTGATTGCTGCCTGTGCTCTCCAGGGGGCTCTGCATCCATCATGTAGTAGGTAATCGGTAGTTTAGGGTGTTCCCGTCTACATAGCCAAGTTAATAATTTTCCAGACTTATCTCCCTCAGTGTGTGTTCGGGCCGTCCGGGTAGCACGGTCAAACTTTGGCAATCTCTCCCATGTGGCTCGACCTTTAGATCTAATCTCCTTAAGTTCCTCCTCAAAGGACAACACACCACAATTCAGCCTCCCTAGTTCATTCACTTTTGCTTCAAGGGTCTCCAGTTCCCCTCTCAGCTTTTTTTCGATGTCTCCAGCCCCAGCTATAATCTCACCCCTGGTTACAACTTTCAGGGTTTCCCAAATAATTCCCCAGCTACTCACACTACCAATGTTATCCTTTAAGAAAGAGCTCAGCATGACCCCTAGTTGTTCTCATAAGGCAGCATCCAATAGTGCATCTGTGGGCATGCGCAATGCTGGGATGGGGATTCCAGGTATCTCCTGATCCCGTGAGGCTATCAGTGGGGAGTGATCAGATAGTGTGCGACCCACATACTCGGTACTGACAAAATCAGATAACTGACCAGTTCCAGCAAAGACGTAGTTTATTCTGGTGTACAATGTATGTGGTAACGAATAAAAGGAATACTCTCTGACCCCTGGATGAAGTTCCCTCCAGACATCTACAATATCGAAGTCAGCAGTTAGCAATCTTGTGTTCAGTGCTTCAGTTGCTGGGGATTGGCCACCCTTGGGAGGTGTGGATCTATCTAACACCATGTCTTGTACACAATTGAAATCCCCTACTTATATAAAAAAGGCATCCCTTTGTGAGATAATCTGTGTGCACAGTGTCAGTGTGTATGTTGGTATTGTGTGATTGGGGAAATAAGAGTTCACAATGGATAGGTCTTTACTGCCAAGGTAACCCTGCAGTATTATGTATTGGCCTCCCACATCTTTATCTATGTTCAGTAGCCGAAATGCGAGAGAGTCAGCGATCCATATAAGCACCTGGCTAGCAAACTTAGAGTAAGGGGCCTCGTACACAGTCCCATCCCAGCAGTTCACCACTACTTCTTGTTCCTCAGCCGTCAAGTGGGTTTCCTGTAGGAGGGCTATGGATATCTTTTTATGTTGGAGGTGGGATTTAATTCTGTTTCTACGGGTATGAGGATGAAGACCCCTCACATTCCATGTCAAATGTTTAATGTGCGTCATGGCCTATTAGTGTTACCATTGTGTGCCCATGGGGTCTAGTAGCCCAAACACATCCCACATAGCCATTTCACATTTGCATTTGGCGCATGCAGTGCAGCTGAATTCATGGTGTGATTTAAAAAAGTTCAAATGAACCAAGCTTCTGCACAAGTCATAAGGAGCAAAGAAAGTATCATTGTGCAATTCGGATATGTTAAGTAAAACAGAAACAACAAGCCCCTGAACGTGGAGTGCAAACAGAGTCCAACGGGCCGATCCCATTCGAACAAAATAGTGCCTCATGAAGACTGTGTCGCCCTTAGGCACCAGTCAATAGGCTGACAACAAAGTTGTGTCAGCAATCCATATGGATTAGGGTAGGCCAGTCATCAACCAATGGACGTTGTCGCCTTCCCTGACAAGGTAGTGACAGTTTTCACAGTGAGTAGCCAAAAACCATCCCAGTTCTTCTCTCAAGATTATTGTTCTATCATTCTGTTATCGATCCAGTCCGACATTTTTGGGTATAGGGTGTGACCTAACTGGTCTGCCCTCAGTCTCTTCCAGTCGACATTGTGTAGTAGCGAGGTTTAGTATTTATTGACTTCCTTCTCTGGGAGGGTGCAGCCCCCCAGTCTTGATTTTAGATGTTATCTTGAATCTCTGTTATTATGTTCCATCCACATGGACACAGCTTCGGTGCTTTAAAAAAGAAAAGTGACTTTCCGCCGTATAGTACTCTGTCTAGCCGTGTATTTTATCCCCTTTTGCCGTAGCCTTGCCTTGCTTTGACTGGCACACATCTGTTTTTCTGTTGCTGTACTATAGGAGTGTAATCCGTGTAGATGGTAATGTTGGAGTTATCTCTCTGGATCTTCCCTCCTACCCTAGAGAATTGTAGGAGCACTTCCTGGTCTCTAAAATTTTGTATTTTGGCAATCACTGGGTGAGGATGTGATCCCGGCGGAGGCTTCTTCTGTAAGGACCGGTGGGCCCGCTCGATGGCAGAACCTTGAGACAGTTTTCCATGGCCCACCTCCTGCAAGAATACGTTCTCAACATATGTCGTTGGGTCTCTGCCTTCAATACCCTCTGGATCCCTAGTGCCTTAATGGCGAGAGCACGCTCTGCGTCCTCGGCTCTCTGTTCTAAGATGCGATTTCTGGACTCCAGGGATTTAATACGGGTGATCAGATCATCCATAGTGGTAACAGTGTCCTTCAAAAGTGATTCCGTAGTTGTCACTCGTTCGACCAGTGATCGCACATCTTGTTTGTGCAAAATGACATCCACCTTCACCTCCTCTATTCTGAGTTCCAGGGAGGACCGTAAAGCAGCAATGGCCGCAAGCACTTTATCTTCTTGTGGGTCAGGTTGAGGTGTATGAGCTCCTCCCTGCGCCTCTCCTGTTGCTGAGTCCGACAGTGAAGACTTCCCCAGACCAACAAAGGAATCCATGATGGTACCCTTGTGCTTGTTTTTGGCAGGGTACATAGTTCACAGTGTAGACCAGTAGTCGCTGTATAGTCAAACGGTACTGATGAGTGTACTCGATGTGGACTGTCTCAGCAATGTTCAAGTTTCAGGTCGTTTGTATGCAGGGCCCAGCCTCTCTGCTGGTGTCTGAAAGCGGGTATAGTCTTAGTTTATCTCAGCAGATGCGTCTAAGCGCTGAAAGCAATGCCGTAAGCACAGCCCTTTAAATGTTGCTCCGATATGGGTGAGGGATCGGTTGCTCGTGCTACAGTCCAATATGCCTTGCAGTACTGGTTGTGCAGTCCAGGGCTCACCTGGTGCCTGGTTGTTGGGGTAAGAAAGCGTTATCCGGGGCACTGTCTGTTGATTAGATGCTAATGTTCAGGCAGCAGGGAGTAGTCTTGTGCTACTATCGTAATATGTTTAGTTAAGACGGTATTGCAGGCAACAGCCGCGCTTGCTACAGCAAGTGTCCCTCAGTGATGTATTTTGATGGAGGCTGGCACCGGCATTTAGGAATGCCTTCCAGGGCAGGATAGTGCTTCCACAACGTGTCCTGACCCTCGGCGTGTAAATATGCTGTTCCGTGGTCGGGATGTCCAACAACCGGCTCCCACCCTCAATCCGCTTGTCCCAGCCCGCTTACCTTGGTGGCTCATGGTGTCGCCACAGGGTGGTCGTGGACAGGCTCGTGTTATCAGTAGGATCAATCGGGGCTCAGTCGGGGCTGCTCCCTGTCCTCCGCAGCTACTGCGATCCGGTCCGCTGTCAACTAATCTAGCCGTTGTGCCACGTCTGATCCAGGCACTCCATTGCCTAATAGCAAAAAAGCAGCTCAGGTTGCTTCCTTACTCTTCGTCAGCATCAACGAAGCTCTGTGGTTCTCCAAGCTCTGTTAGAACGTGCCAGCGGCCATCTTAGATTTCTCCGTCGGAGTCTCAGTGTAGGCGCTTCCTCGGCATCCATTGGCCCGTTTACTTTCAGGAGATCGTTATAGGTCGACTTTGTGTTCCAAGCAGGGATCATTGGATATACCCATACGTTGGCGAAAAACACTGTGATGAGGATCAATGTTAGGATCTTCGGTCAGAGCTCAGACGAAACTCAGCCTCACTGCATGTGCACCAGGCCACGCCCCCCGCATGTGGCAATCACAAGTGTGGAACAAACCTCTCCAATGTGTTTCATGTTTTCTCAGAAGAAGTCGTCAAATCTGAAGTTGTCGAAAGTCAAAAGACTTTGCTAAGTTGTTTGAAGCTTTCTTTACCACAGAATTACTTGTAGTGTGAGGAGCTTTTAGTCCTGGCAGGTGAATGTATACCAGGGCAAGGGACCTTGTTGTAGTAGACCTGGCAGGTGAGTGGACCAGGTAGAAGTCATTGAAGTACTGTGTTGTGGTTAAAGGCTGTGAAGAACAAGTGGCAAGACTACTAAAGTATTTAGTGAACTGTTGTGGAAGCATCCTGACAAATCATTATTGTTGATAATTGTAGCTGTCTCTTTCAGTTATGTCTGTTTTATGGAATTATTATGTCTCTTTTATACTTGTGCAGCTGGCTACACACGTTTTCTCCTTCTGACTTTAGAAGTACCAGTGTTTGCCCATATACCAAACTGATTCTGATAAGTAATGCAACTATGACAAGAGAAAGCATATTGTACACAGCAGGTGTGTGGACTTTCTCTTTACTCTGTAGAGTTTGCGGCGGTTAGGGGTGGATCACTGACTGCATTATAGTCTAGTTTTAGTTGTGGAAGTGATTTGTACTTTCGAACCCTTGCGAAACATTTTTGATTAAAGCTCCCATTAGTCCTAACCAGCACAATCAATGGGGAACAATAATGGGAGTAGAAATCCAACACATCTGGAGACCCTCAGGCTGAAGATACCGGACCTAATATCACCTGCTGGTGTAGGGGTGCTCAGCACTCGGGTGATCATTTGGGCTGCAAGTGTTGTTTGGTCCACAGGTTGCCTAGCATACCCCACCTGACGTTTAGTAATGTCAGTTGACATTTTTTTTATTTCCCACAGGTCTGCTGGCTACAGCCCCTACGGTATTGGAGCTAAAATTAGAGAAGAGTTTCTTCCTTATTCGTTGAATTGATTCATCTGGAATACATACATACATACATGCATGTATAGTATACATGAGTGCGTTCATTGGGGGCATTTTGTGGTGTCAAGGAGAGTTGTCTGAGGACTCTTGTGTATTGGTAGCAGTTGTGTGGGTGTAGCTGCCATAGGTGATTGTCAATGGCATATGTGGGGTAGCGACATGAGGGGCGAATGAGAACAGGGTGCCCGGTACCCCCAAAGATCCAATAGGAGACCCCCAGGGAGGCTCTGGGACTAAGTGCTGGACTGATGCATAAGTGGCTCGAATGAGTGGAGGTCGTTGATGTTATTATTGTTGTTAGTGTTTTTGTTATGGGGGTTTTGATGCGATGTTGTGATGTTTTGAGGACCGACACAGGTTGAGCAATTAAAGGAGACCCCACCCAGGCACGGTCAGGGAATCTTCGTCACGCTAACACAGGTGTGTGTGCATCATTACGAGCTCACAGGCAGATGCCCGGCATCTATACAATAAATTGTACCACTGATTTATTTTGCACAGGCAGAGCTATTGTACATGGCTTAGCCACCCAACCTTCAGTCAGTTGTTCTTCTAGATAAATGGCTGTGTAGTGGCAGCTCGCATGTGCAAAGTTTGCTTCCTTCTTCCTGTCAGTCATTGGTGGATTGTATGTTCTCTATTACAGAAAGTCTGGGGTGACTGATCACTATGCGTTAGATGATGCCCATGCTCTTCACCTGGCAAGGAAAGCTGTGAGAAGCCTCAACTATCGAAAAAAAGTAGACGTGAGTATATGGTCAAATTTTGTTTCTCTTTCATTGGCTGGAATAAAGTGGCTTATCTTCAGACTGCCATCAGAACCAATAGGTTGCTTTACTTCATTACACATGTGTGTAATATCACATGATTGAGTTCTGTCAAATGTGAGCCCCACAAGAAGTTAAGAGACGGGAGTTAAATTGGAAAAAAGTAAAACAAGGGGAAACCAGGAACTGGAAATGCATGCATGCATTCATTTAAGCGACCCCTCGTATGTAGTGAGTACATGAGATATAAAACTCTGTGGTGGTTAGGCAGAAACCTGTGCAGTTCCCTCTGGGTCCACTGGAAAAGATTTAGGACTACAGGTGTTTGGCAGTAAACCCACTTGGTAGCAGTCTGTACCACCCAGATTCACTTGGTAGCTGTGGCTGAGCAGTCAGACTTCCCTCAAGAAGAGTTAGGCAGTATACAGAGTATTCACAATAGGTCAAGAGAACACATTAGAACAAGTAAACACTGACCAGGGCTTGGTGTAAAAGAGATATAATTATTTATTTAAAACCACATCTAGAAAAACACACAGGCACTAATACTAAGCAATTCAAAACATGGTCACTAAAAGATATACACTCCCTTAAAAGAATATTAGACAAGTCTTAAGTAAAGCCCTACTTATTTTCAGACAGCGGTGAGCGGTTAATGTAGATGGCACTCTAATAGTTTGTTTTAAAAAGGGAGAGAAGAGCAGAGAACAAGTTGAAACAGATCCCAACATAACAAGAGGGAAAGGCAAAGTAAAACCGTGAAGTTAGAGTTCAAGCAGCCGGATCCACTTTCAGAGGATCCAAACGCAATGTGTCCAAGGTCACACGGTTGCAGTGCACAAGAGTCTTGTAAAGGTTCAAAAAGGAGTTGGACCAAAGAAAGGGACCAGTTAGAGGGTCAAGGCGGCCAGCCCAATCCAGAAGGTTAAGGGGTTATTGTTACCTTGTAGCAATCTTTAGAAAGGGAGGCCTGGCGGACACGGTACCTTAAAGTGGTGAGAACGCTCCAGCGGGGGCAGTTGTTCCTGGCAGCGGGTGCAAGTTGGTGCTTCGTCCAGGGGAAGAGGGGATCTCGTCGTGGAGGAAGACAGGAGTCCGTTGCACTGCCAGGGAAGAAACCAGCCGCAGAGTTTCTCAGGTACAAGGAGCGGTCCGGTGATTCGCGGTTCAGTGGTGAGTGGCTATCCGGCCGCCGGGGTGCTTGGCATGGGCAGTTCGACCACAAACCAGACTGGGGTGCGAAGAAAGAAAGGAAGGTAAACTGGTTGTGCCCACCAGTCAGGGGAAGAAGCCTCTCCAGCCAGGAGATCTTCTCTGTCGTCGGGAAGTGGTGAGTCGGTTCTGCAGGGCTCCACCGGTGGTGTCGTCGTGGTAGGTCAGCTCCGCTTCTCCCTCATGTGATTCTCAGGTCCTGTGGCGACTTCTGAAGTTCCAGTCCCCAAAGCCCTGCTTTTATGCAGAAAACCCCCATTCACTCAGCCTAGCTGTTACTCAAACATGCTAAGTGGTGAGCCGGCCGGCTCACCACTTGGGCCAATCACACAAGAGTGCGACTTGAGTTACCAAGGTAACTCAGTCCAGGGTGCCTAAACCCCCTCCCACACCCCCTCTGGTACCCAGACAGAGTAGCACCACTTTTGGAGGCTTCTATGGAGAAGCCCGCCAAAAATTGGAACAAAGGGCTCGACTTGGGTTGGAGTCACAGAAGAGAACACAAACGCCATTTTAGAATCGAGTCTTGGCAAAAAATACCAACCGGCAAATTAATATTAATTAAATAAACCGGCGGTATGTTCGAGGCTGAGAATTAAATAATTAAAGTTGGTAGCCTCGAACAATGGGAAAATCCCGTAGGAAAATATTCGCGGTCGAATATAAAAAGTATTTTCCACTGCCACCAGCCAAAACTCGATCAGGTGGATGGAGACGTGCCCCCTCGACTAACAGACCCCGGGGCAATCGAATTGCCCCGACCAGTACATCCACAATATGATGGTTTGTACTGGTTTCTGTTAATAATTTGGGACTAGTAAAGCCAATGGTGACTTTACATGCCCTGGGAGACAGTAGTCAGTCCCAGGGTATGGAGTCTATGGTGGGGTATCACTATGACACCCCTGTGTTACTGCACAGAGGGTGCTGTGTAACACACATAGGAAAAACACATGAGACCCTATGGAGTAAAGGACCCCATAGCCCATAAAACACATTACCAGTCAAAGGAATACCATAAATCATGTCCAAGAGTGGGAGAAAAAGAGTCTCACTCTTGGCAGGAGGAAAAAAAACAGCTCCAGAAATCCAGCAAAGCTGCTGGGGGGACTCACTAGGTTAGGAAATTCAGCCTAAAGAGAGAATTCTCCCTAACTGTGGTTAACCCTCCAGTAGGGTGACCAGATTTGTAAAATAAAAAATACACAAACCGGTTTTTATGTTGAAACTACATCACTGCGCAGAGCGGGACGTGTAATAATCATAGTGACTTCTCTCTCCCTCAGAGGAAGGGGCAGTTACATGCTTGCTGTTCCTGAGGCTGGATGTGTATTAATTAATGCTGCTCGTGGCAGGCCTGCAACCCCCCAAACCCTTCACCAACCCAGGCCCTCGCAGGTAGGCTGGTGGTGAGACAGCACGGCCCCACGAAGCAGGGGTGGGCCGTGCTGTACAAGCCCAGCTGTATGGAAAATACAGGATGGCTGTTGCAGCAAACGGGTCAGTGACTCCGCACCACATTGGATAAAAGCAATTCTGGAGGACCAGGTAGCAGTGGGCACACACCCTCTTTCACTGTCAAGGGCGGCTGCAGCAGTTGCCCACACACCTGAATACTGGAATATGGCAGCCACGCTAGGCCCTTCCACGCCAGCCAGACTGACACCCACATTCAGCCCCAAGCCCCCAGCACGTGGACAGAGCATTTTGGGTATGGTGATGGCCCCGTTTGACCCATAAACTGACCCATCTTCTGTTGGGCCCAGAAGGGCGCTGTAGATCCAGAAATTCGAGATGGCCATGGATTGCAGAGATGTAGCCACGCCGAGGCAAATGCATTCTATCCACTACTGAACGTGGGGGACGACACACGACATATTTTCAAGTGCACATGATGATGATGATTACAAAGCAGCTAAAGACGCCCTTACCAACCACTTTGTGCCCCAGCTCAACCAGGACTACAAGATCTTCAATTTCTGCATGACATTACAGGGTGAATTGGAAACCCTTTGACTCATATGGAAAACTAAACTGCCTGTCACAGGGAACCACGTGCAGCTAATCTGGGCGCCTCGATCACCATACCAAGGTATGCCGGTCATCAGGTACTCCGGTGAACCAACGCCAACCAGTGCCGAGGACAGCACTGAAGAAAAAGAAACAGGCCAAAGCACGGCACGTCGAGGATGATTCCTCATCGGCTGGGTCTGACGTTGAAGACGACAGGACGATGTTGGCGTTTGCAGCTCAACAACCTGGGAGGAGGAAAGGCAAAGTCTACCTGATAATGACGTTAGAACAAGGACGGGGGCAATGAAAGGGGAAGAGAAGACCCTGATGCACCATACAAGTGGGCGAGCAAGAGGTGACGATGACCATCGCTCTGTAAATGTCATGCCCCTCAAGACAGCACAGCAAATGCACACCCAGTCGCTGCTGATGAACACAAACACGCAGCAGGGGACACCCTTACCAGTGGTGGGGCGGTTTCAAAAGTTGCTCAGCAGGAAGTCAGGCCCAATAATCCAATCAAAAATATATATTGTGGATGCCGGAGATCAGCAGAGGACCTGGGGCTAATCAAATTCGCCTGCGATGTCACAGACAATTACAACTTCTCCAGCATGGGATCTGGCATGGATTCACATGCTCATGAATATTCCCAGTCGTCAGGCTGTAAAAAATCAGTTTCAGTTTCGTTTCTGAACTGTCTTTCTACTAATAACCAATCACTGGTCTCTGGGTCATACTACCCCCAGCCAATGACTGCCCTCTACCTAAGCCCCTCCTCTGGCAGCCATCTTCAGATTTTTACCACACGTTCAAGTTTTGGGAGTCCTCGTGCTTTAGCCCTTGAGCTTTTACTTTATATTTTTCGGTCAAATAGAGCCTCAAGCTCCACTGTTTCATCTTCCGATCAACAGGGACCCGTTTCGGAAATTTCTACGCCCCTCAAGGGCGTTTTTTCATCGAATTTCACTTCTTGGAGGATTCCGGAAGATCTTTGAGGCCTACCCCACATGGACATGGCCCAGGACAAAGCAGACTCGACGCCAACTGGATCCAAGCTGTTTAGCATCTGCCCAGGATGTGGACTACAGAACTTCTTCAAGGAAGATGAGCACTCCCGGTGCCTCTACTGCCTTCGCGCCGACAAGTCGCACGTGGAGGGAGGACTGTGCGTTCTGCAAGAACATGTCCGTCCGGACCATGAAGGACCGTTGTACTCGACTTGCTAACTGGCTGGAGGCGAAGAGCCCAGCAGCAGGTGAGAAGAAGTCAGAGCGGTCTTCTGAGACATTTGAGGGAGCTCCGGCGACGTGGGGCCCAACAAAAGGCAAAGTCCGTGGGCACCGGGAGCGCTGTTGGTTCGGGCTCCTCGGCTGCCAGGCAGGGCGCGATGTCTCTGCCGTCAACCACGAGCCAACGCTCCGGCTCGGTGAAGAGGAAGTCTGACAACCCGGGTAAGCTTTGGGATAAGCCTCGGCAGGCCCCGACAGAGAAAGCCAAGGGGGAGCGAGGCAGTGACCCTCCCCCCACGGTGAAGGCCTCAGACGCGCCCATGGTCATGAAGGCCCTGATTCACCCGGCTGAGGCCTCGATTGAGGGAGTCATGGCAGCCCTGGCGAAGCCTATGGAGGCGACCCCAGTGGAGACGACTTCCAGGCCTAGAGTTTCCCTGCCATCCCGGAGGGAATCATCTTTTCAGCCTATCGAAAGGACCCCGTGAAACCCCGGGATGAGAAAGAGAGGGGGCGTAATGGACTCGGATACCTCCTCCGAGGACGAGCTGTCTGTCGTCAAAGCAACTCTCAACAAGAAGTTCGAGGAGAGGGCCCGCAGGAAGGATCCCGACGAGGCGGATGTGGAGAGCGAGGGAGACGACAAAGAACGGCAGGTCGACGAGGAACCGGACACCACGCCGGCGCTCCCGTCGCAACCGGTGCAGGCATCGACGGACATGCAGGATGACATCGTGCTGGCACTGCAAACCCTGTGCACCGAGATAAGGACGAGGCTACCCTTGCCTCCGGTGGACGATCCAGCAGCGCCTGGACCGTCGGGGAGTCCTCCACTCAAGCGGAGGCGAGTCCATCCTCCCCCATCCATCAAGCCTTCACCTCCATCCCCTCCACCGAGGGATGAGACGGAGACGGCGACGACGGGGATGTACGACTGCGGTGCCAACCGAATGGATCTCCCGTCACTCCCTCCCTGGGGTTTGCCTCCCGATGAAATTGGCTCCTTTCATGCCACCGATTTCCGTCAGGACGTGCAGACCAAGGTACTGGACATGCACTTCGATGGGAACAACTTGTTCGGCAAGGCAGTGGATGAGTCACTGCAGGCCATCAAGGCGGACACCGAGACGGCCCGGGCCTTGGGCTCCCTCCATCAGCGACGGCCGTCCTTTCGGACCTCCGGAGGCAAGTCCCAGGGTGCCTCCAAAGGATTTGGCGGCAGCTCCTCGTTGTACCGCCAGACGGCCCACTCTTCATTGCAAGAAGCCTACAGAGGCCGCAACAAGACCGTCGTCGTCGCCAAGAGGGCCACGGGGGCAAGGCCTCAGTGAAGCAAGACTGAACCGGCCGTGACATCGAGCCCCCACCCGAACACCCCCGTGGGAGGCAGGTTGGCGAACTTCGTCGGCGCGTGGAAATCCATCTCCACCGACCGTTGGGTGCTGGATACCCTGCCCACGGGCACACTCTGGAGTTCCAAAAGAGGTGTCCCCATTTTCCACACGTGGCCAGGAAGGAAAACCATCTAGACCTCCGTCGCCTCAACAAATTCATAAAATCCCAGAAGTTCCAGATGGTCACCCTTCAGCACGTGCTAGGACAACTGGAGGAAGGCGACTTCCTGTCGTCACTGGACTTGGAGGATGTCTACTTCCACATCCCCATACACAAAGAGCATTGAAAATGTCTGTGCTTCGTGGTCCAAGGGCGGCACTATCGGTTCAAGGCACTGCCCTTCAATTTGAAGCCGGCGCCAAGGGTCTTCACCAAGTGCCTGGCACCTGTGGCGGCGCGGTTGCATCTGCAGGGGATCCATGTCTATCCCTATCTGGACAATTGGCTCATCCAAGTGAAATCAAGAGAAATCGGCGTCAACCACACATCGAGGACCGTCCGCCTGCTCACGGAACTAGGGTTCTCCATAAACTTTGCGGAGTCCTGCTTGGTGCCATCGTAGGATGCCCTATTCCTGGGAGCCAGACTCAACACAGTGGCACGGCTGGCGTCACTGTCGGAGGAGAAGCTAAAGGCCATCCTGGGCAAGGTACAACGGCTGTTGACCACAGAGGTTGCCAGGGTGAGGTCCATCAAGATGGTTTTAAGACACTGTTTTGCGTCTGCTTAGCCACGTGAGGGGAACACTTACACTTGCGTCTCCCCAGACCCTTGGCAAAACTAGTTATTGGACTCAGACAAGCAAAAAAAAGACACATAAACTACTCGTTATCATAAAACAAATGACTTGTTACAGGCCCTTTATTCACACAATATATGTATATATGAAATTAGTATACATAAACAAACATACACTTAGATATATAAAGATACAGATATAAGGGACATCACCATTAGATAGGAAGCAGAAGACACCTTCATCTTGGCCACTACAACAGTGCTTAGTCCCTCAGCAGGGTAGGCAAAGAGATCACTCATTCTAACAGGGTCTGAGCCGGAGCGTCCTCCCTCTCAGCGAGACTGTATCACCCGGGGGTCCAAATTCCAACTAACATTTGCCACGCAATGCGCTCTCCTTTATGGGGGCATTGCCCCACCCTTCTCAGTTGTGTTCGCCCTCGGCCGAAGAGCAGATCACAAGTCAAAGGGACAGAGGGTGGAAAAAGCCAGTCAGAAAAAACCAACCACCCCTCTCCTCGCATTCATTCCCAGAACCCCTTATCATGCACCTGCAGCAAGCTCCGACTCCCTCCCCGTATTCGTCCTTCAGTGGACAATACAATAACTATTCTCCAAAGTAAGTCCACTCAGCAATAATATTTATGTAGCTATGTGACCTTGCTCTGTTTTCGCTACTGAAATGCTCATTTATTCTGAGAGGCCCGCGGAGACACAGGCTTTATTACTGTGATGGGAGATGAGTGTCCTAAATCGCTACGCCTCGATGCCATGTTGTTCTAGCTCGCATTTCGCACAAGCATTACACTTCACCACTTGGACATTCAACTACCATAACCTGACAGGCATTCAGGGGACACCCAAAACCTTTGAATCATCCTCCACACATTAGGAATACATGAAGCACAACAAAAGCAAATTACTACTCTAGCAATACCAAAAAGCCAAACCAATGCTGAACGCAGTGCTTCAGGAATCCATGACAGCACGTTTTCCCACCAATCTCCATCCTGATCCTGCGTTACCTGTGCCACCAAATCTTTTATACCCTTTAATATGTTTTTCAATAGAATGGGAATGGTCACCCAGGTCAAAACAACACATGCCTTCCACCGTTTCATAACCTAAATTATGCTTCAAAAACAAATAATCAATAGCTGCTCTATTTTGCAAAATAGCTTTCCTAAAGTTTCTATTGTCCAACAGCAGTTCTGTCAATGCTTGTGAGGTCTCATTAAGCCTTTTAACTACTAAACAACCTAATTTAATCATAGTTTTATAACCCTCAGCAGCTAAACCCCAACTTCCTATAATGGAAATGGCTAATGCTAGCACTTCAGCTTCAGAGAGCAAATTTACCTCAGAATTGCAATCTGGCCTCAAAGCAGTATATGAAGCAGCGCGCATAGAACGTCTAATAGAAGGTTTGAAAGGATACATGATTAAACCAAGACGTGTTAAAGCGCATGTGCCACCCGAAATATTGGCAGGAATATAAGAATAAGTGAAGTTTCCACAAGAGAATAACCAACCCGGTGGAAGTTTTACATGCTTCAGGTGGCTAGCAATAAAAATAATAAAATTACATGTCATATCATTTGACACATCAGCACAAACATTTATAGATCTTGTGCATAATCGTTTTTCAAAATTAGTGTTTTTTACCTCCTTGTCAAGTTTCAGTTGTTGACACATTTTTATGTAGATTGGATCACAAGTCATGTGATAGCATACGTCTGTAGGAGCAATATCATGTGTCATGATACGGATCATGTTTCTCCATTTGTGAATAGTGTCAGCACAGAACCTACAGTATTCATATACAGAAAAAGAATTCTGGATATCCGACTGCTCCACTAGGGAATCGTTATGCAAGACTCTGAATAACTTTTTCAGAACTGAAGTAGGCGTTTGAATCGCCACAAGGCATGTAGAGATCAAATCAGCCGAGCTGTGCACATCAGTCAAGCAGAAGTGTAAAAGGTTTAAAACCCGCTGGGCCAAATAGACCCAGACATTTTCTGGTTGCCTGACAAGCGCTGAATAACCATGATGTGCAAAAGACGTCGAAATTCCAGAAGGGGGTAAAGGCAAGATCCTATTTCACTGCTCCCGCCGTTTCCTGAACGCGATACGATAGGCTGCAACAGATGCATCCTCAGGCGTAAAGATGGTAGGAGGAGCATCAGTCTTCATCCATATCCCCTGCTCCACTTGGAAAATAGAGACATCTGCCACATCCCAGACATGAACCCGGACCCTCCCGAATTGACTCCAACGTGCCACATACAGGCACTCAGCACACTCAGGATCTAAAGCAGAATTTCAAAAAAATAAGATATCCGTGGAGTACATCACCCACATAAATAACATTTGTCAGCAGGGATATGAGTCCATTTCTTTCCCCCAGTTCCATTACAAGTACCAATTGGTCTTCCCTGGCTGCAATCACATCTGCTGGCATGGGCGGACCAGTGGGTTTCTCGACCCATACCTTAGAACCAGGGACCATTGCATCTGATGAGCCAAAACCCCTATTCCCACGTTCTGTCAACACTGTGGGTGGCTCACCCTTCTTTACCATAGATAATTTAACAGGTACTAGTATCAATTGGGCCACTCTATCCCCTTTATGTATTGGCAGCATATTTTCACTGCTGTTCATGAGAATGACCTTAATTACGCCTTGATAATCAGCATCCACAATCCCTCCCAACACTTAAATACGTTTCAGGGCCAGGATGGATCTCGGGGCAATCAATCCTATATGTGCAGATGGAATTTGTACTACAATTCCTGTATCAATCACAGTAATACCCCTTGGCTGTAGTCGAGTGTCCTCCCTCGCATGCAAATCCACCCCAGCAGACTCAGGAGTGGCACGATAAGGGGCTAACACACCAGGGGATACTTCCCAATACATCAGAGTTTCAATGGCTCGATTTGGTTTAATTTGTAAGGCTGGTGTTAACATGCGCATTAATGGGGTTCACCATTCGCAATGGGATGGTTATTCAAAATATGAACAGCTTCAAATCTGTGTTCTCGCCAACATCACAAAGTACCATCCCCTATCTTGCGCAATTGTTCTTTCAATAAACCATTCTCTCAATCAATCCAGATGCTTCCGGGTGATAATGGACATGAAAAATCCATTCTATTCCCTTTTCTTGGTAGTAATTCAGGACCTTTTTCCCTTTGAAGTGGGAACCGTTATCACTTTGAATATGCAAAGGGATACCATAGTATACAGCCACTTGGTTTAACAATTTAGTTGTATTTAATTGGGAAGCTCTCTTATACGGCAAAACCATCAGGTAGTCGGAATATATGTCCACAATAGTGCACGCATATTGACATCCTTTAATCGTGGGCATTGGACTGTACTGAGGAGACCCTCGACCGGCCCATATAGCCGAGGTTTGCTCCAAAAGTACTTTAAGGCGAGATAGCTGCACCTTGAGATGGATGGAGGTGCAGCTTTATTACTCCAACACCCATCAATAAGGACAACTCAGTGGTTTGGCAAGGGAGTCTGTTTAATGACAAGTACAAAAAAGGGGGCTTTATGGATATCAGCAGTGATGCCATCTTGGGTGTGTGTTCACCAACTGTAAATGACTGTATAAGTCATTTGCGTTCTTGAGTAAATTGAGAAGTATGTTTGCGTTTGTTTTAAAAAAAGGGGATTATTTTTCTTTCCATTGGCTATCTAGCAATGTTGATAAGTTTTTCATAGAAAACAAGTTTAATCCCACTCATGGTTCATACCATGAGGATGCATGCTGTGTAACTTCTCAATCCAATATATTTCCCACTGCTGCAGGCACTTTGTTATATTGCCACCTCTTCTGGGTAGAGTCACATGTTCCAGGATGATGAATTGGATCTGGGCAATTGAATGTTTCAGCTCTTTAAAATGTTGTGATACGGGTGACTTGACTGATTGTTGCCTGATATTTGATTTGTGTTCCACCCACCTGGTTTTCGCTTTTCTGCTGGTGAGTCCAACATAATACATTCCGCATGGGCATTTTATCCCATATATTATGTTCATTGTGTCGCATGTAGATGTATGGGTAAGTGCGATCTTATGTCCTTGACGTGGATGATTGATGTACTTTCCTTTGAACACGTTGTTATAGCAGTTACAATTATTACATGGAATTGTTCCCTTGTAGGTTTTTTGAGTGATTTTTTTGTAACCAAAATCTGATTTGATTAAGTGATCCCGTATGGATCTGCTTTTACTATATGCAAATAGTGGTGGGTTGGGAAACAATGCTGATAATGTTGGATCCATATTTAATAATTTCCAATGTTTCTTGATGATTCTTTTGATGATATTGCTTTGTTGGGAGTAAGTCGTAACATAAACCAATTCAGTCTCTTTATTTTTAATTTTGGGTTTTAGGGCTTCAGGTCTGGGTGTATTCTTAACCTTTATTGCGTGTTTATTGACTGTTTCTTCCATGTAACCTCTCAGCAGGAATTTCTTCATTAAATCGATTGCTTTTTTATCATATTCTTCCTCATTGGAGATGATCCTCCTGTAATGTAAGAATTGACTTAATGTAATGCTTTCTATGGTGTTCTTTGGATGAAAGCTGGAAGCACATAATAATAATGCAGCTTTATTACTCCAACACCAATCAATAAGGACAACTCAGTGGTTTGGCAAGGGAGTCTGTTTAATGACAAGTACAAAAAAGGGGGAGTTATGGATATCAGCAGTGATGCGATCGTCCTCACTTCAACTGCAAGGAACTTCATAAAAAACCCATCATTTATACTGAAAGTTCCTCATAAGTGACGTGTAACACTCAAAAGTTATTAGGCATTTCGGTTGGTTCGGAAAGGTAACTTTAATATAGGTGCTATATCTGTGTATGGTAACGGAGTGAGGGATTGGGTAAAACACTGTCAGGTGGGCGTCTAAGCCCTTCCTTCAAAATGACTACTGTGGACATCACCAAAAGATTATTTGGTCCATTGTGATTGGGTTGGCACCAACCCCATGCATACATTTCCACTTTACTTAGCAGCACTTAGAATGGTCAGTCTGGTGTAGGGTGCCCCCTAAGCTACCCGGCCTTCCTCCAATTAAGGTTACAATCAATCATCACTTCAACAACAATGTGTCAATTATATTACTGTGGTTGGCCTCGAAACTGCATCTTCTACTTGTGAAAGTTCTGCTATCTTCTGCTGGGCGGATGCCACGCGTAGGTATGAACTTGTGCTTCTTCTCGTTCGGATGGTCACGTGATGCAGACACCGTGAATTTGCCTAGTTTCCCTCGATTTGTCCATTTAATTCTTATTCGGCTTGCCCCCTGCCTACGCTTCCTTATCTTGACCTTTCAGAGACAGGATATTCTGTTCTTAGGTTTCAATTAGATGTAGCTACTGTTCGTTCCTTCTATTGGTATGACCTTGGCTCTCTTGGCATGAGTTGCATCTGCTGAGTTTCAATTCAGCCATCTCTTTGCATTTTGCTAGAATATGAATCTTGTCCCGTTTGGCCTCTAGTAACCTGAGTTGATTCTGCTTTTCGCGTAAAGTGGAATCGTACTTATAATACTGTGCTTCGTTTGAGGTAGATTATATACAATGGTGCCTGCCACGCTATTCTTCTACTTAGCATAGCAAGCCGTACTGTTTTCTTAGCTTTCTTGCAATTTCAAGCATATGTACAGGCTTAAATTGATCGACTGTAGTCATTTTGCTTACAGCTTACCTCTCTTAGATTTTGATAGCTTCCTATCAATATAAGCTCACAATCTCTTTTCTCATGACGTTTCGTCTCCTTGTGTCATTCTTGGTTCATCATTTGTTCTATCTGTGAGTCCGTCCGGGCTCTCTTGACGTCACCATTCGTCTTCCATTAAGACCTTTTTGGTTTCTTCCGGGATGGTACTTAGGCAATCTTCATTTCGTCTCATTTGTTGGTATAGTTTTCTCAATGAATACCTTACTGTCCATGGTTGTCTGGTTATTGGTACTTCACTAGGTGTTGCTCTTCTGATGGGTACTGGGCAGAGCCCTACTGCGGCTCTCTACTGATTTATTTGTTAATCATACGTCACATATTTTGGTTTGAATGTTCCTGGTACTTCAAAATGGGCGATGGGAGTGCAGGCGTTATTTGGGACCTCCTCTACAAGACCAATATAATCAATTTGCCAAATCTGTCTGACTAATTTTCCATGTTTCAATGTACGATGAATTATGTGTGGAATAGATCTATGTTTCTGATGTTGGTATATAGGACATTGCAAGATTACAGTTTTTACAATTTCCAACGGGATGCTGATTTCCCCCGTCTTGTGCCCACCTGATAGTAGCCTTCTCTCCGAGATGTCCACTTCTCTGGTGGAAATGTAAAGTGACGGCTTCCCGTGGTCCACGGGAAGCGAAAACAGGGGCACACTTTTGTCCGATTTAATCGGAAACAATTTTAAAGTACAGTTAAAGCTTATTTTCTGTATGTATTCACAGAAAGACATTTTTTGCACATTTATCAAAATTTAATTTAAGAACTATCTGTTCCCTTCAATCTTCAAACAAAATCAATAAAACATTGCCATTGTGATTCACAGTCATTACACTTTTTCAAACATAATATGTAGAGAAAAACTCAGTTTAATTTAATCAATTTGACAATTCCATCAAAATATATAAGTATTTATGTCATATACAAAAACATGCATTTTAGATAATTCCAAGTATTGTCTGATATCCTGATAGGAGTTTGAGTTCAATGTCCTGTACTGTTGTTGGTTCTTCTTAACAAAGACAACTCCTATCTTTACATTACGCGTTTCGGGCTATCGTTTAACCCTTCTTCAGATGTGGATAACAGATATATTCATTAATTCATCTAAAAGTAATAGAAAATATTTTTGTTACTTCTTGTGATTATTTTCCAATTAGACATTTATCATTCTTCGAGTTCTGTCGGCACCCATTTTAAACCAACCTTCAAGATACATGTCTAGCCAAATGACACAAGTTCTTGTGGGATCCAGTCTTGTGTGTTCAGTTAATTTGCTCTTTAGCTGCTACTGTTGGTGTCCATTCTGTGAAATGAAGGACACCTGATTTTAGTGAGGAGATGTCTATATTTGCACTGCCTCCTGATACTATGTCTTGTCGGTGACATATTGTGGGACCAGTCGCTACATAAGCGCTGGGTCCGACTCTTATGTCACAAATCGTTTTGCGTTTAAAAAGTACCTTTAACTCAATTCAGAGACAGGGGGAAAAAAGACTCACCACTTTGGTGTTTTGTTGTGTGAACTAGATGCGTCATGGATTTGTAAGCAGCTAAACTGTTCAGAACACTTGTTTACAGTGGTCATCCATATCTTTGTCAACACGCTCTGGTTCTGGATTTGTAACCTTCCTGCAAAAATATATGTAAGCTAGATTTTAGTCGGGCATCTAATAGGTTCCAACATCTGGTTGTTGCTTGTTGTTCGCGCTCTCACCGGCGAGTCCTGCGACGTCCTCTGCTACTCGGTTCTGTCTCCCTTTGCATTTGCTTCTTCCCTCGCCGTGATTGTATTACGGGTTGCTACGCAACCAAATAACTAGTCCTTCTTCTTTTGCTGTCCAATGTTTGCGATAAGTCCCAATGATGCCGCCATCTTGGGTGTGTGTTCACCAACTGTAAATGACTGTATAAGTCATTTGCGTTCTTGAGTAAATTGAGAAGTATGTTTGCATTTGTTTTAAAAAAAGGGGATTATTTTTCTTTCCATTGGCTATCTAGCAATGTTGATAAGTTTTTCATAGAGAACAAGTTAAATCCCACTCATGGTTCATACCATGAGGATGCATGCTGTGTAACTTCTCAATCCAATATATTTCCCACTGCTGCAGGCGCTTTGTTATATTGCCACCTCTTCTGGGTAGAGTCACATGTTCCAGGATGATGAATTGGATCTGGGCAATTGAATGTTTCAGCTCTTTAAAATGTTGTGATACGGGTGACTTGACTGATTGTTGCCTGATATTTGATTTGTGTTCCACCCACCTGGTTTTCGCTTTTCTGCTGGTGAGTCCAACATAATACATTCCGCATGGGCATTTTATCCCATATATTACGTTCATTGTGTTGCATGTAGATGTATGGGTAAGTGCGATCTTATGTCCCTGACGTGGATGATTGATGTAGTTTCCTTTGAACACGTTGTTATAGCAGTTACAATTATTACATGGAATTGTTCCCTTATAGGTTTTTTGAGTGATTATTTCGTAATCAAAATCTGATTTGATTAAGTGATCCCGTATGGATCTGCTTTTACTATATGCAAATAGTGGTGGGTTGGGAAACAATGCTGATAATGTTGGATCCATATTTAATAATTTCCAATGTTTCTTGATGATTCTTTTGATGCTATTGCTTTGTTGGGAGTAAGTCGTAACATAAACCAATTCAGTCTCTTTATTTTTAATTTTGGGTTTTAGGGCTTCAGGTCTGGGTGTATTCTTAACCTTTATCGCGTGTTTATTGACTGTTTCTTCCATGTAACCTCTCAGCAGGAATTTCTTCATTAATCATTAAATCAATTGCTTTTTTATCATATTCTTCCTCATTGGAGATGATCCTCCTGTTATGTAAGGATTGACTTAATTTAATGCTTTCTATGGTGTTCTTTGGATGAAAGCTGGAAGCACATAATAAACTATTCCTGTCGGTTGGTTTGGTGAATACTGTCGTCTCAAGTTTGTCTCCTTCTGAATATAACAAAACATTTAGAAATTCTAATGTTCTTCTGCTTGTTTTGTGTGTGAATTTGATCCTTGGTGCTAGGGAATTCATGAAGTTGAAAAATTCTTCAAGCTCTTCTTCTGTTCCTCTCCATATTCCAAATAGGTCATCTATAAAACGCACTAGGAATTTTAAGTTATTCCTCCATTTGGTATTTGTTAGAATTTGAGTTTCCTCTAGGTATGACATAAAGGTATTAGCATAACTCGGTGCCATGGCGGCCCCCATGGAGGTTCCGGCTATTTGTATAAAGTAACGATCTTCAAACATGAAGTAATTGTTTTTCAATACAATATCCAAGAGTTTCAGTGTAAACAGTGGCTCTCCCCTCACTGGTTCTTCTGTATTTAGTAGTAACCATTCCATCGCTTCTAATCCTGCATGATGGGTTATATTGGTATAGAGACTCGTGACATCCATAGTAAACATAATGTCTTTGATTCCTTCAAATTTTACTGTTTCAAGTTTTTGTAGAAAGTGATTAGTATCCTTAATGTATGTTGTAGTTTTTTGTGTTAATGGTTGAATTATTGTGTCAATATATTGAGCAAGAGGTTCCAGCAGGATGTTGTTTGCTGCAATGATTGGTTGTCCTGGTGGATCTTCCAGACTTTTATGAATTTTGGGTAAGATATAAATTACTGGTGTTATTGGATGTGAATTGTTGAGAAACATTTTGGTTTTGTGAGTTATGATCTCATCATTTTCTGCTTCATCCAGAGTAAATTTGATTATTTCCCGTATTCGCTCAGTTGGATCTGTGAACATTTCTAAGTATGTATCTTGATCATTTAGTTGTCATTCTACTTCATTTTTGTATTTAGTAGTGTCCATTAGGACCAGCACTCTTCCCTTGTCGGCTGGTTTGATGGTAAGATCTGGATTCTGCCAAAGCCTATCCAATAATTGCTTCTCTCGATTTGTTGGATTAGATTTATTTCTTCTGTGAAACTTGATCTTTTTAAAATCATTCAATACCAATTTCTGAAATGCATCAAGTACCATGTTTTGCACTGGTGGAGAGAATGTACTTTTGGGTTTCATTTCCAAAAAATCTGTGGTTTGTGTATTGTCTGACATTTCAATGGTGTCGAAAAATAATTTCAATTTCATTTTCCGTGTTAGTTTAAAGAAATCAATCTTCTCTTTCAAAAGAGTACTTGAATACGTTGGAACAAAGGAGATACCTTTCTTTAATGTTTTTCTCTCAAATGTGGTTAGATTATAACTTGAGATATTGACCACTAGGTTTTCTTTTGTTGTAGATTCGTTTTCCTTGTTGGATTTCTTCTTTTTCCCTCTTCTAATCTGATGCGGTCTAAAAAAGAATAAATTGTTCCCGATGCTCCAGTGGTATCTTTTGATGTTGTAGGTACCTGACTGGTACCCCTGGGTTCTGGTATTCCCACGTTCTCTGGATTCTCCGTTTCCCCACTTGATGTGTCCGATGATGGGGGCGTCTGGTTCGGTGGTTGTCTGTTCTTGTTCCACACTGGTCTTGTTCCTTTGTTGTCTTTCTGATGATAATATTCTTTCCACGTGTATACAATATCCAATTTATAGTCTAGTGTCTCTCCTGAATTTCCTTATTTTTTTGGACTCAATTTCTCTCTTGTAACCGTCTAATTTATCATTAACTTCTTTCAAAAGAGTAGATAGTTCTTCTTTAGAGATCAATGTCGATAGTTTTTTTTGTAGATTCTAGGTCAACTTCTATTGATGTCAAGGATTTCGATAGTTCTTCTATCGTAGAAGGATTAAATCCAAAGAACATTTGTTTAATATGAGTCTCTACCTTTTGACAAATTCCGGACTTTCTTTACACAATGTTGGTTCTAGGTCTATTCTCAGACCTCTGGGAATTCGTTGTGCTTTATAATACTGTGATAGAGTGGTGGCATGAAGTCTTTGACTGATCTCACGATGGATCAATTTCTCAAGTTGATTAACTAATTCTTCAGGTTTGGTTTGGGTGCTGAGATCTTGTTCAGTACTTTTAATCAATTTCAAAATATGTGTGGCTTCTTCCTGCGAAAAATGCTACGGTTTCCGCTCTATTCTTAGTGAGTGATTCAATTTTAGAAAATGACATATTCTTAAATAAATTTCTTTTATCAGTGCTCCCTCCAGAATTGGTGTAGCAATGAAATAGGAGGGTAAAGTGTGAAGGTGCACTCGCTTTTATTCAAATTCACTGGTTTAAATATTTTCTCCTCAATCAAGTATTTAAGTAGTTCAGAGTTTTAGGTGCTCCTTGTTAAAGTCTGTGCTACCAGACTGAACTGAAAATGTAAAGTGATGGCTTCCCGTGGTCCACGGGAAGCGAAAACAGGGGCACACTTTTGTCCGATTTAATCGGAAACAATTTTAAAGTACAATTAAAGCTTATTTTCTGTATGTACTCAGACATTTTTTGCACATTTATCAAAATTTAATTTAAGAACCATCTGTTCCCTTCAATCTTCAAACAAAATCAATAAAACATTGCCATTGTGATTCACAGTCATTACACTTTTTCAAACATAATATGTAGAGAAAAACTCAGTTGAATTTCATCAATTTGACAATTCCATCAAAATATATAAGTATTTATGTCATATACAAAAACATGCATTTTAGATAATTCCAAGTATTGTCTGATATCCTGATAAGATTTTAAGTTCAATGTCCTGTATTGTTGTTGGTTCTTCTTAACAAAGACTACTCCTATCTTTACATTACGCGTTTCAGGCTATCTTTTAACCCTTCTTCAGATGTGGATAACAGATCTATTCATTAATTCATCTAAAAGTAATAGAAAATATTTTCGTTACTTCTTGTGATTATTTCCCAAATAGACAACCTTTAAGATACGTGTCTAGCCAAATGACACAAGTTCTTGTGGGATCCAGTCTTGTGTGTTCAGTTAATTTGCTCTTTAGCTGCTACTGTTGTTGTCCATTCTGTGAAATGAAGGACACCTGATTTTAGTGACAATTCCCCCCAAATCATCCTCCTCAGCCCACCAATAAGGTCATTATGACATTTTTATATGCAGGAGGTGCTGTCCGAACAAGGGTGTTTCTAGCAGAAACTGACAAGTTTACCATCCCCATATGCTCCGGAGTCTCTAGGTGAATAACCTACTTTATAGCATGTTCCCTAATTCTCTGAATAGTTCCCTTCAATGTGTACCATTTTTTATCATCATTCGGCCAATCCGACGTGATAGGGTATTTATGATTACATTCTTGCGCTGCTAGATGCAGAAGAGACAATTGCCCATCGTCGACATTACCATCACGAGGAGGACCTGCACACAGGGTATCCTGTATTTGAACATCATTCGAAAAGGGTACAAATCTGGCAGAATCTGTTGTATCTACTCCAAGACCTGCCACCCCTCAATCAAACAGTTTGACCATCCAAGCTAGCAAAGTTTGACCAGCCCTCTGTTTCAATCGGTTAATTATCTCACCAATTTCCTGTTGTGATTAATCCTCAAGAGCTATCTTGTCTACTACACCACCTCCAGGTTTGAATGGATGATGACCCAACTTTCTGTGTATTATGGGATTAACCATCACCTCTTTACATGCAGGTTTAGGCCTGGATACAAGGTCTGGTTCGGAACCACTATGAGTAGTGGTGCTATCAAACACAAACCCGTTTAATAATTCTAGAGAAAGTAATGTGTTGACCTTTGTGCACCCCAGTGTCCTTCGTTAGCTTCTGGAAGTCCAATGCCACCCCCTCCTGCCATATATCTCCAAGGGTAGCCAAGCCCATTGGTTCCCAGTATCTACGGACCCCTTTTATCATTTGGGAGTCGTCTCCGCATAGCGTCACTAACGGCACCTGCAGGGAGAACGGGGCTGGGTTTCCCACCATTTGCCATGCTCTACGCCACATTTCCCAGCCAAGCACCAACAGTCTTGCCATTCCTAGTACTTTTGGTCTAGGCAACCACACTGTCTCTCTAAGGAAGTAGGGAGCGGGATCCCCACACAGCAGCCTGACTTCAGCCATTTCTTCTTCAGACAACCACCTGGCCACATATTGCAGCTGTCCCACCAAGTAATATAACTCAAAATGTATATCCCCCCTGTCACACGAGTTTTGTAGTTTCCAGAGGGCCAACCTGTTCCTGAAATTGTGCCATATGAACCCCCTGCACAGGCTGTGGAGCTTGGCAAAAAAGCGCCTAGGGATCACATATGGGATGTTTACAAAAAAGTGTAACAGTCTGTGCAGGACTACCATCTTAATCAGAGCCGCCCTCCCCATCATGGCCAGGGGTAGTCTGGACCAGAATCCCATGGTATTCTTAATACTTTCAACTGCCTTTTCCATGTTGTGTATATGTTCTTCTCCTGTCGTGTGGTATATATCGATACCTAGGTATCGAAATGTCAAGGTATTGGCAAAACCGGTAGGCTCCGCGGTGGAGCGCGTCTAAACCTCCCCAGGGGGAACATGCTGGATTTCTTGGGATTTACCGCTATGCCTGAGAGGCTAGCGTATCGTTCCATCACCTCCAGGACATATTGTAGGTTTTCCTCTGGGAAGCGCAGATATAACAGTATATCAGCGGCATACAATGATATGAGATGCAAACCTCCCACAGTGCGGATCCCTATCTCCCCATATTGTCGTCTGGGGCAGACTGCCAATGGCTCCAACGCAAGGATGTATAGCATAGGGGACCAGGGGCAGCCCCTTCTAGTGCCCCTGCTGAGTTTCCATTTATCTGAGATTGTAGCACCCGTTTTGACCCTTGCAATTGGGGAACTGTATAACATTTTGACCCACCTCAGATACCCCGGCCCCATCCCGTATTCTCTCAGAGTAGCTAGCAGCCAAGGCCATCTCACTGAGTCGAAGACCTTAATTGCATCCAGCGAGACAATTACCAGTTTGCCGGGGTTCTCCTCTGTTTGGTCGAAAATGTGGTGAAGTCTCCTATGGTTGTCAGTTATGTTCCTGCCAGGGACGTGGCCTGTTTGGTCAGGGTGTATCAATTTGCCGATGACTCGCTTAAGCCTGTTGGCGAGCACTGCTGTGAGGATTTTGCTGTCCTGATTGAGCATCGATAGGGGTCTGTATGACCCACTGTCTGTGCTTGGCTTACCTGGTTTTAAGAGTGGGATGATCACCGCCTCCCGTAGTGACTCCCGCAACCTGCCGTGCTCAAGCGCCTCATTAAGCATGGGAAGCAGCGGGGGGGAACAACTCTAGTTTGTATGTTTTATAGAATTCACTGGGGAGCCCGTCCGGCCCCGGGGCTTTGCATGTGGGCAGGTGTTGAATCACTGTCTCTAACCCTTCCAGGGTGATTGGGGCATCCAGGTTTGCCCATTCCTTTTCGTCTAATGTGGGCAAGCCTATGTCTTCTAATGCTTCCTGGATCTCTTGATCTGTTTCTTCCTCCCCCACGTCCCGATAAAGACGTTTGTAGTATCTAAGGAACTCTTCGTTTACTCCCTCCTGGGTATCACAGGTCTGGCCTTCGTCCCCTCTGATTTCCCTGATCACTGGTTGTGATGTTTCATTTTTATATAACCAGGCCAGAAATCTGCCCGGCTTGTCTCCTCCCGCGTGCTGGCTTTCGACATATTTCTTATAGCTCAACTTACATAATCTATCCCTGTGCTCGCTGCTGGCTTGTTACAGCAGTTTCATCCTTACCCCATCCTGCCGAGAGGTGCCCCCCTTACGCATTATATCTTCCAACTCCCTCTCCGTTTCCTGCAACTCCCGTTGTATGCCCCCCTGGAGCCCTCTGGATTTTGATATATGGCTACGCCCCGCACTACTACTTTAAATGCCTCCCATACGGTTCCTACAGATTGAACGCTTCCAGTGTTAATGTCGAAGTACTCAATGATCCCGGAATCCCGAGTCCTGCAGGGCCTCTGCTCTGAGCTTACACTTCGGGATTAGCGCTTTAGGGGGTTGGTGTCGCCACTCCAGGACCAAGGGAGAGTGGTCCAAAAGCACTCTGGGCTTATACCCCGTGCCGTCACTTCTCCTACTATCCCAGCAGCGGCGAACACATAATCCAGCCTCGTGTGCAAGTTATGTGGGGCCGCATAATGTGAGTACTGCCTGTCTGCTGGGTGTAGCTGCCTCCAGACATCCTCGAGTGCAAAATCTCTCAGCAGGGCCTGTAATGCCTTTGCGGCCAGGGTGGGTTTGTCTAGTTTACCATCTGATCTGTCCATTTTAGGATTTAATGTACAATTGAAGTCCCCTCTGCATAGGATCGCGCCACCCAGTAGGGGGCTAATTTTTTCCGTATAGAGTCCTAAAGTAAGCCGCTGTATCTTGGTTGGGGGCGTATAAGTTTATAATGCTCACTTCCCGGTTTTCTAGCATCCCCCGCACTACTATCATTCTGTCTTCCGGGTCCGACGTAGACTGAATCAGCTGAAATGGTACATGCGGTGCCACCCATGTGATAACTCCCCTCGCGTAAGCTGAGTATGTGGCTCCTGTGATGTTCACCTTCCACTTTCTCTTGACCACCTCCAGTTTCTCCCTAGTAAGGTGGGTTTCCTATAATAATGCTATGCCAATCCTCATCCTTCTCAGATACATCATTACTTTATTACGCTTCAGATAGCTGTTGAGGCCCCTTACGTTCCAGGTCACCACTCTAAGGCTACCCGATGCCATCTATGGGATGTCCCACTTCCCCTCCCAGTTTCCCCTCCTGCCTGATTTGATACAAAATTTGGCTTGTTCCCCTCCCTCTTCCAACAAACTCCCCCTGCCCCCTTTTCCCAACTCTAAACCACTGCACACAACACCTTCCCTCTCCCCTCCCTACCCAGCCCCAACAAGTGCCCAGCTCCATCCCTGGATCTCAGGCCCCCCCGCGTTTGGTCCTGCCTTGGAATGCCGAGGCCAGGAACCTGGCAGGGTGTCACCGGGCTACCGGTGACCTAACTAAACTTCTCGTTGTGTGGATGTGAGGGCTGGCTCTGTAAGGCTCCCGCACTAATATCAAGGTTTCTCGTGCTAACGGATCAATCATATATCTATAGCCCTAATCGCACCCTCCCACAGGCTATGTCCTGTGCTATATTCAAGTCCCATTGTCTTAGGCTGTGACACCGTAGGTGCCGCCGACACATGTTACTTATCTTCGCCTTCTCCTGCCTGGATACCCGATTCTTGGGGGCAGCTCTGCGCATCCAGCCATCCCATAGCGTCCTCTGGGGTTTCAAAAAACAGAGTTCTGCTCTTGTGGAACACCTTCAATTTTGCCGGGTAGATCAGCATATACTTATGGCCCTCTTCACGCAATCTTCTTTTCACAGTCCCAAAGTTCATGTGCCGGCGTTGCACCTGCAAGGTATAATCCGGGTATGCCGTTATGTTTGCCGACCCCCTTTGTATTCCACCCTTCCGAAAGTGTTCAAGAATATTTTCACGATCTCGGTAGTTCAGGATCTTGGCTATCACCGGCCTAGGGGGGTTTCCCGGCGGTGGCCTCCTCATCAGGGCCCGGTGCGCCCTTTCCACAGCAAACCCCTGGGTCAACACTCCCCCGGTTATCTCCTGCAGCAGCATTGATTCGATGAACTCCGTGGGGTTAGATCCCTCAGCACCTTCTGGCAATCCAACAATGCCAATATTGTTCCTTCGGGCGCATCCTTTGCCTCCTCCGTCCTACTTTCCAGGTTGCCCACGCTTTGTACTAGGGTGTGAAATTCCGATTTATGGGCAGTACAGTTGGCCGTGTTTGGGGCCACCTCTTTTTCTAGGTCACTCGTGCGTTCTGCCAGTGACCTAACATCTTGCTGGAGAAGATTCACCTCCTCCTGTACTGCCCCAACTTTGAGCTCAAGTGCCGCTTTCAATTCGTTCATGGCCAGTCCCAGTTTAGATTCCCAAGCCACTTTCAGATCGGCAATCGCCGCAAGTATCTCCTGGTCTTTGCCCATAGTGTCCCCTTCAGCGCCCGGCGATGTTCGGGTGTATTTGTCGAGCGTGGGTTGCTTGCCCTTTGTTCTTAGGGGTTTGCTGGTCATCATGGTGTGTCAGAGACGTATGGGCAGGCTTCACTGCCTGTGGCCCCCACCCTAAGCAAGTTAGACTGCCAGTAGTGTCGGGGATGTCCTCAAGCTGCCTGTTCTACTCCTGGAGTGGCCTGTGTCCTCCCACGTAATCATGTGGGTTTATTCAATCCGCTTGAACCCCGAGCCCCAGCCCCAGTCGATCTGGGTCCCCGGGCGCCCGTCCCAGTGCTTATGGAGCCCCCCGAGCGTGTTTGCTGGCCCAATATACATCACCCATGTGCCCCGGAAAAAAATTGCTATCACCACCCCTCCAACGGTGGTGTTTAATGGAGCTTCACACCAGGCTCCCCTCACGAGCAGGCTGGGTTGAAAGTGCCCACAAGCTCCCTGTTATGCTCTTGGAGTCAGCTGTGACCTCCCACGTAATCATTTGCTGGCATAGGGTGTCTCCTTCCACCTACTTATATTGCTGTTGTTCCTGGCCCGGGATCAATTGGGGCCCCGTGCTGCTTCCATGATACCTTCTGTGTCCTCTTACTAAATGCAGCGCGCTCATAGCCATGTCTCCGAGCGCAGCTCAAATCACGATTACAGGCCTGGGCTTCGTGAGAATACGTGTTGGTCTTATGTGAGGGATGCGCCCGTCCGGGCCGCGCAGGTCCCGCTTTCTGTTAACAGCCGGACTGTTAAGCCGCAGGTGCTCTCCTCTGTTGAGCCCGCAGCAGCTCCAGTTTGTGAGGGGGGACCCCAGCCGTCCCTGTCTCCCCGCCACTCGGTGCGCTCTGACGCCCAGGGGTGCGGGGCTCACAAGTGTCCCTGATGCGGCTGGTTTCTCCCCGGGCTACCTGCACAGGCTCCCGGGGACGTAGATGCCGGACTGGTCCCCCGGCGTGTCTTACACACCAGGCGCGACTGGACCCCCGCCTACCTCAGCGCCGGGGGTGGCCATGCTCTCGTAGCCACGCCCCCTTGAATTGATAGTTGCTACACAGCGCCATGTTAGAACAATAAACTTATCATGATAGAACGCCATAAAATTCCAATATATATTAACGCTTTAACTTGCAAAACATAGTGCAATGCCCTTAAGTGTATGTATGAAAAACCTATAGGGTGATACGGTAGCACACCAGTGATAAATTATGAATGGAAAAAAGGGGGGGGGAAATTAAGAAGATTAGTATACATGAGAATCAATGGAGAGGTAAGCACCAGGCACAAAATAAGAGGCAACAGACAAGAAACAAAACACAAAATCCGTGTTTCGTTGCTCCAATTGGCACTCATGACTGAACTGCTAGATTATTAGATGGAAGTTAGTGAAACGAAAAAAGGGGGGAACCGAAATAATCCCAGAGGGGTAAATGAGCCAGTGCTCACAGCTGTACAAAGTGCTAATCAATTCCCAGCTCATCTCAGATGTGGAACAATGGCAGACCACAAGTGTGCCTGCTGTATTCTTTCTTTCTCTCTCTCTCTCTCTCTCTTTCTCTCTCTCTCTCATTAGGGCATCCAAACCATTTCTCTCCCCCCACCAACTGTACCACCTTGGCCAGGGCGCTGATCCTGTCCAAGTTGGATTACTGCAACGCTCTATATGTAGGTTGTAACAAATATATCTTAAATAAAATCCAAATCCTCCAAAATAATGCCCTTAAAGCGGCCTCAGTATCCCGAAGAAAGCCCATATCTCAGATTCCAGAAGATCTGTCAACTGGCTATCCACCAAGGACAAGATTGTCCTTAAATCGGTATCTCTGATTCAGAAATGCCTCCACCAAGCGGCCCCTCAATACCTCATCGCCAGATTTACTAGACCCACCCTCTCTCGCCCCTTGAGAACGGCCAATTCCAACCTTCTTCTGGTGCCCAGGTTCAAACGTACAATGTCTGGAGGCAATAGCTTCCCAGTAAAAGCAGCGCAATTCTGGAACTCCCTTCCTCCTACCTGCAGGGAGGACCTACCCTACCACCAGTTCAGAGCCAGGACTATCCACTGGCTCAAATCTCTCGACTCATAATGACCTTCCGATGCCCAGATGCGCCACTACCATATGGCTCCTTACCTCATTGAATGTAAATATGTATATAGTACCCCCTATAGTGTTTATGTCCTACCCTTCCTATTTGGCGTGATACGTCTGGCACTGTAACCGCAGCTGGACCTCACCCTACTGTATGTAACTAAGTTTTACAACCCTCTTGCTGCCTTTGCGCCTGGCTACCCCTGGGTTTGGTGCGCATTATAAATAAATAAATACTAAATACTTTCTATATCCAACTATATCTATCTATATTATGCTTATCCAAAATGGCCACCTCGCTCTGACCAGAACCCCAACATGTAAGGGAACGTGGGATACTAGATAACTATACTTACTTTATTTTCTTTATTTTGTACTTGGGCAGGACTAGTGATAAATATGTCATGTATTACTTTAGTAGTGATTAAATTTGGAATTATGCCTACATATAAGAAGGGGCTATTGACCCAGTCTCTGAGCCAATAGGAATCCATATATTGTGAACACACAGGAAGTAGTGAAATACAACTTACATTTGGGTATCTCAGAGGTACAGAATTGTCCTTTGTTTTTTTTTAAGGAGCGGTGAATGCGGTGAATGACATTGTTGTTGATTTGGTTACACTCTGGGACACATACACTTCCATTCCTTGTTCAACAGATCAAAACCTAGTAACCATGAAGGAGGAATAAAAGGGCTATCCGCCATACAGACTCATTTAAGGTCTCTATTATAGTTATTTTGCTAGCAATTGCTGACTTTCTCCATAAAACGAGTATGGTTTACTAATTTCTTGCATTATTTTCTCTCATTTTTTATTTTTCTCTCTTCGCTCTCTCTTTTTGTGCTTTGGTCTTATTTGGTATCAAATGAATAACGAATCTAACTTTGGAAATTGTGTATAACCATGGAACATTTGTTGATTTTCACCTTTTTCACCGCCTCTTATTCTGCTTTCTCATTTGAAAACTAAAAGGAAGCACTAGCCATTGCTTTTGATTAATATTTTGCCATGACCTTGATAAAGCCCAGAGGGCGAAACTGATGTCCATCCACTTGGCACAGTTCTTGTTGACCTAACCTTTCCTAGCCCACTTGCAATATTTATGCCTTGATTATTGACTTGTAATACAAATTCGCAAATCTAAACTTTGAAGCAGTGTTATTTTTTGAGACGCGCTTGCACTAAGGGATATTGCAGTTTTGTTCAGATTCTTGCTTGTGGGCCAATCCCCTTGCATAGCGGCTCTCTCTCTCTTTAAAATTATTTCAGTGGCGCAGCCTCATATGCACTGACAAACGTACTATTTTTATAAAAGTTTGCGGAATGTGTGAGTGATTGAGACATTTGTGCCCATAATGTGGTGGGCCATAGTGTGGCCGCAACACGTGTTGTAATAATCATAATTTAAACGCTTCTTCACCACAGCAGCTGTTACACCTTGAACAGACACCTGCTTTGACAGCCCTTTTTTCCATCTGCTTTACCTTTTAACAGCTTTCCTGCGATTTGGCAAACCTCACTTTTAACATAGGTCTGCTCTTGTTGTTTAGAGCAGCAGAGACACTACATGGGGTTCTGTTTGCAATGCTTTTTCAAAATTTTGCTGGAGGAAAAAAAGGACAAATATCTTTTTCGGTTCAAAGGGGGAGCTGGTAAAAGCATTTATTACCCATCATGCCATACTTGCATTTGCAACATCGTCATCGCCATCATTGTCTGGATTTTTCAATGCTGCAGGGGCATCAACCTCAAATCATTGCCCGAAGACTTCTTCTAGCCTCTCCGTATCCTTACAGAAGATGTTATTGTCTCATTGTCCTTCATAATGTCCATGTAGAAAAGCGCGTGTGCGTTCTCCCGCTTCACAGTGTTGATAGCCGCCGCTGTTTTCTTCGTTAAATTCGTCCTTATCCAAATAGTACATTTCACTGGAATTATGAGAGGTCAACAGTTGGCATCAAACAACCTCTATTGTCCCGGTGCAATCATCCTCATCTATAGCTAGAGGGCTTTGTGGTTAATGGAAAATATTCACTGCCATTTGCTTTTAGGGCCTTTTTGTTCTCTTAAAGGTTGTTTGATCATGGGAATCTTGTACTGGTTTAGGGATAAATGCATGTGTTGGAAAGATAAATAACCCATACTCCTTTTTTTATACAACACGTTCCCCAACGTGTCTGGTGCTGATTTGTCTCTGGACATGGCTGCTGGATGCCTGTTGTTGCAGCAGTTGATTGGACCACTCGGGACTGCTGACTTTGGCCCACCAAACACTCCCTCTGGCGGTGGGATGCGATTTTAATGTGTCTTGTAGCAATAAAATGACCTTGATAAAAAAGAAATGAAATGAAGAAATACAAAAGATATAAAAATAAATGAAAAACGAATTTAATATAAAATAGTCAAAAAGTAATTTATATAAAAACGATATCCAAAATAAATCAAACCATATTTGTATATATATATATATATATATATATATACATATATATATATATATATATATATATATATATATATACCTGTTAAAAAAGAAATTTAAAGGGGTGGGTCCTTGTTAGGGTCACCCCCCAGTGGAGAACCATCACTTGGACAAAAGCTATTGCTATATACCTCTTATGTATGCAACCTTTTTGTAACCATGCAGACTTCATAGCGCCAACACAGGTATTTTTCTCTTGTTAATGTTATTGTGGCATTAAGCCCCCGTTCCAAGGGCTGGAAAGGAGGGGGGGGGGGGCTAAAGGCCTGGCAGTCCAAGTTCGCTAGGGCCATTAACGAGGGCTCCAGGCAGTTGCCCCCTGTTGCAGCCCTTGGAACAGGGTCTTCACACCATTAGCACCGTGGGTTACCTGCTAAAAATAAAAAGCATGATCCCGGTCAGTGACTGAAAATACTGTGGTAAAATGGCCGTCATGGAAAGGGAAGGCGGGGCTCTATAGAGATCCCCTCTTCCCGTTCCATAGCGGCCAGAGAAGCTGGGAAGCTGCGGTGGCGGCGGCGGCTAGCGCTGCCGCACCAAACAGGTAAGTGGGGGTTTGAAAATTTTACAGATACATTTTTTTTAAAAAGGGTTCAGGGGCTGGGAGAAGATGGCGGCTGGGGGAACCAGCCACCGGGCAGCTTGAAAGCAAGCTGAGAACGTGGGTTTGAGCCCGCATTTCTAGCCACCTGATTGGCTGGTTCCCCCGTGCCGGGTGCTAATGGTGCTTATGATGCTAAACTGGAAATTTGCAGTCTATCATAGGACCTCTGTGGTTTAAGCTATATTATTGAACGTTTTGCACTTGTTCTCTTTAGCGGTTCGATTTTGGATCTCTCCGAACCTGTGTAATATGTGTTCATGTGTTAAAAATGCCCGCTCTTTATGTCACCATGAGCTCCTGGTAACACGAGTTATGAAAAATTCCAATTATATTGTCTGTACCTTTCCAACGGGACACTTGTGTGTTAATAATAAGATCTCATATTGTACTGTTATGTTATATCTTGCAGGTGACTATAGAAGAACCGGAAGAACCATTGTACCCTGCCGACGAATTGTATGGAATAGTAGGGGCTAACTTAAAAAGAAATTTTGATGTCCGAGAGGTACACATCTGTTTCAGTGAAATATTCAGTTTTCTCTTTTGTGGTTAAAATCTTTTTATTCACATATAAGCAGAGAAATATATGCATGGTAGCGTGTTTCCAACAGCAATCTGCCTTTCAGTAATCTATTATCCCACTTGCACATCAGCGACTCCAGCTAAACATGTCTTATACTATCAGTTTCATCAGTCCCAAACTCTTCTGGAAGTCACTTCTTCCCCTGCCTCTTACACGGCAGTGGGAAGAGGGAAGGAACGGGTGATAAGTCATTGAGTACCACAACTATTATAACTGACACCCGTCTGTTCACTTCGCACCTTAAGCAAGCCACACCCTCAATAAAAGGCTGTTTCAGCTGCAAAGTGGCCATAAATCCAAAATAATATGAATTCGACACAAACAAAGCTGTTCCAGTTCCAATATCAAGATGTGTAATTCCAGGCAAAGCGTATGTCTCAAGGTTCTAAACCTCATCTCTCTCCATGTCAGATCATGTGTTGTTTTTCCTCCTGGATCCAAAAAGCCTTTTATGGCTCCCACCTTGTGATGTGCTCAGCTGTGCTCAGCTGTAGGATAGAAGCCTGCAGAGGCATATGGATCACCTTGCCAGGATGCAGAGGGTAACTCTGGCCTTTTCTGTGTCATTGATACTCCGGTTAGGCTAGATCAGATGCAATGCATGTTTCATCTTGGGCATGGAAGCTAGCACAAACTATCGCTATCCGGGGCCAAGCAGGACTTCTACCATGCCCAACCCCTTCAGGGACCTCTTGGTAGGCAGTCTATAGCTCCATTATATGCCCGCATCTAGCCTCGAAATCCCTGTTCAAATCTGAACATATTGAGAGCAACCCGGAGCCTTTCAGCGGGTATGTCACCCGGGATGCCCAGGACTACTCTCCAGGACTCCATTCTGCTTTCTAGTTTATGGAAAGTCCAAGCTGTACATTGTTGGAAGTCAGTGAAAGTGCTTTGTGCCTCTGCTGTTCTGTGATATTCGGATCCATGGGTCCCCACTGCAACACCGGCTCTGCAGCACTACTCTTCTTATTACTACTACACCGGCTCTGCAGCACTACTCTTATTACTGCAACACCGGCTCTGCAGCACTACTCTTCTTATTACTGCAACACCGGCTCTGCAGCACTACTCTTCTTATTTCTACTACACCGGCTCTGCAGCACTACTCTTCTTATTACTGCTACACCGGCTCTGCAGCACTACTCTTCTTATTACTGCTACACCGGCTCTGCAGCACTACTCTTCTTATTACTGCAACACCGGCTCTGCAGCACTACTCTTCTTATTACTGCTACACCGGCTCTGCAGCACTACTCTTCTTATTACTGCTACACCGGCTCTGCAGCACTACTCTTCTTATTACTACTACACCGGCTCTGCAGCACTCCTCTTATTACTACTACACCGGCTCTGCAGCACTACTCTTCTTATTACTACTACACTGGCTCTGCAGCACTCTTCTTATTACTACTACACCAGCTCTGCAGCACTACTCTTCTTATTACTAATAAGCTGCGAGGTGGAGTCTCTAGCGTAACCTCCATGGCTGCTGTGACAGAACGCCATCTGCAAGGAGACAGTCCTGAGCTTCTTCGATTCTTGCCATGCAAAGTTAACGTGGATTCTCAGCAGAAAAGTGGTGCTGCTAAACAGACCCCCTTTCCACGCATGCTCTCTTGCTTAAAAGGTACAGCCAGTGATTAGGCCTGTGCTGGTTTCAGGCCGTGTTAGTGGGTAGCATGCTCACTGACAGCTGTATAGCAAACGCATGTGTACCTCTGCTGGGCACAGATTCTGCCATGCGAACTGGATGCCTCTCAGGGAAAGGCATCACGAGCTTCAAATGTGCACATGCAGGGCCCGAATAGCAGCCTCTGTGCGCATGCAGGGCCCGAGTAGCAGCCTCTGTGCGCATGCAGGGCCCGAATAGCAGCCTCTGTGCGCATGCAGGGCCCGAGTAGCAGCCTCTGTGCGCACGCAGGGCCCGAGTAGCAGCCTCTGTGCGCACGCAGGGCCCGAGTAGCAGCCTCTGTGCGCATGCAGGGCCCGAGTAGTAGCCTCGTGTGCAGGTTTCCATGTAAAAGCTCTATTGGTGCTAAGGAAACACTTTCTTGCCCTACCTTAGCTCCTCAGCCGAGTGATCGAAACGAAAACAAAGTATGGCATGGAATTACAAACAGATGGCTTAAGTTAAATTAATCTTTAGCAGCAAGCAGCTTTTGGGTGTTGAATCTAGTAGCAGCTTCATAGCAGTCTACAGATTGGAGAGAGTATTCCAGAGCACTTCAGGTGCCCACCAAAGGATTAATTAATATGAATTCTAAATATAGTTATGCTGCTTTTTTGTTTATTTTAAAGACGCAGAATCGTTTTCATGGTAAACAAAGAGTTAACATTATTATAATTCTCCTCATGGATCTGTGACAGAGCAGCTGTCCCATTTCAATAGAGGAACAGTACTAAAGTAGCGCTAAAACGATATTTTATGAAAAGATTTAGTGAATAATTCATGGATTAATATGAACAGCCAACCTTAATCGGCTGACAGTCATGTGATCGTTCTTCTCTGGCTTTCAACTTTGACATGAGGGCTCACGTGTTTGATTTGCTCCTAGAACACATGTGGAAATCTCACACCTCTCCCCGGTGGAGAAACTAGCTTCCACAAGGGGGCGGGCTGGGAATAGGCACTTCAGGGATGCTGTAAATCAATGCGAAAGGCTATGCAGGAGACCATTTGATGTGGGGCAGACAGGGGAAACGGGGGTCTAGGGAAGCCAAGATGCTGGAAAGCTACAGGAAGACGACTTTTGTATTCTGGGTTCTGGCTGTACGTCACATCCTTCTTAACCTCGGCGACTGCTCCCCCCGACTTCCTGCAACTATAGGAACCTGGGTATCACGCATCAAAGGAGGAGGGGGCGGGGAGGTCTGTAACAGTGACATGGATTGGCTTTTAGCGGAAGGCATGAAAAAGGACCCAATGATGTATGATAGGTTATTTATAACGCGCTTAATAGCCAGTGGTTTCTAAGCGCGGACCCGGGCATCCAACCTGTGGTGCTCCATGACGTCTTGCTTCCAAGGCGAGCATGTTGCCCCTGAGCTATCCTCCCGAGACTCGATTAGGACTTGACTATATGTGGGGGTGTAACCCTATTCTTGTGAACAACGTTTTGGACTCGTCCAGGAACAGAAAGAAGGATCCACGCAGAATTCTTGTTGGAGCTACAGCTGCTCGAGCTCCCTTTCATTGGGTGAAGACAGGATTTGCAGTAGGCATGGCCGTAATTTTAGGGGGATAAGGGTGTTTGTCCCCTCCAACTTTTGGGGCACACCATTTTGCCCCACTCATTTGGCAGGGCCCACTTTCATTTAGATGTCATGCCTGCCCCCAACAATTTCAGCAAAGTTACTCCACTGCCATTAGGGGTGGAAGTTCTCTCCTGAAGCAATTCTGAGGAACAATAGAAGTGACTGCTGGAAGGAAAGCTTGCCTACTCCTGAAGACTGGCGGTAAATAGGGGCTCTTCAGGAACTGGAGTGGGCCCGGCAAGCATCTCAAAGTATTTCCTTGGACTGGGAAAAGCAAGTAAGCATCATTTTTCTTCAAGGGACCTTGTGAAAGGACCCACAGTGTGCTGCAGGACCAAGGGTTCTGCCTTTGGAAATGCTGGTTGCAGAACCCTGCATTCCCTGATTCGAGCCACATCAAACCAACTGAGCCAACATTGCAAAACCGCAGAGTTGCTGAAGCAAACAGACTTCCCCATTGTCTGGACTCTGAGTTGCACTTCGACCATGCTAAAATGCCCGTTGAATCCAGTCGATCCTTGAAGTGGATTCCACTCACCTCTGATCCTGTACCTTCAAGACCTGCTCGGCTCATCAAAACATCAAGAATGAATTGTCTGTTTTTTCAACATTGAACCAAGATTCACGCCTTTGTAGAAGCGCTAGGAAGACAGCTTCTACACTCTTCACCCATTACAAAAGACTAAGGCAGAATTGGGAATGGTCTAGAGGCCCCTAAAAAGGCTTATCTAAGTTTAGCCCCATGGTCCTTATACTTTGGGCCCTACAGGCGGTGAGGTCAACATTCCCCAACTTAAAAGACATGATTAAAGTCCTATGTTTTCAATTTGTTTGATTGTCCTCCCTCCTTTCATTTATACCCAAAGATATCAGCACATATATATAGACTTGCCTTGATGTGTGTATTTGCTTTACAGGGGTGAGATTTATTTATTGGGGTTTTATAATGCGCCTATACACACGTGTTTCAAGGCGCAACAAGGCGTGATTGTTTTGGCATACAGAGTATGCCTCTTACTCTACACTTCATCCTTAGCCTGGTGTGCAGACCTTGTACAACCTCGAAAACGTTAGGCGTCGTGGGGCCCTTAGCGAGAGGAGATGGCCACGTGCTTTGATTCCAGGCAGTGTGGTGGAGGATATCGGGGTGCTTCAGCAGGCCCAAATGGGGGGAGCCACCTTGAATACCTTTGGTGCATGAGCATTACGCGACTCTAACCCCTGGCCCCATCAAGACGATGCAGGGCATTAGGGGTAGTTGTGCCAGGTAATCTCCGAGTCTTGGATGACCAAAGTGATGTCCTGACAAGTGGAGAACTAGATGTATACGTATTGCTCTAATCACAATTGATCGCAGGAGAATTGCTCGCGGGAAAATTGATCTAATTTATTAGGTCAATTAGGAAATATATGCGGGGGGAAACCCCCCACAATCCCCCACCAAATCCAAAACCCCCTGCAACCTCCCATCCAATCCCATTATATTGTTTATTATCCCAAACCCACCCCACCCATATATAAAAGAACTAAGATACAGGTAAAGGTCAATTGTGCAGAAGGTCAATTAGGACCACTATTATTAGGTCACTTGGGACAAAAGGTCAATTTGGGTAATACCGCAGAACCTGACAAAAACCCAACAAAAAGGCAGGAAAGAAGAGCAGCGCACGATAAATCCCAGAGACTGAGCGGCTGCTTGCCCTCGAGAAGGTAGATCTAGTTTAAAGAGGAGGGCATTACTAAGGGCCATGGTCCAAAGGAGGATGGGAGAGGCTTCGGGCATTGGTGTTGCATAACTCTATATGGTGTGAGAAAAATAACCCCTTTGACTTTTCACTTGATCTTAAGTGATCTGTCGATCCCTTGGTCATGCTATATATAGCACATGCACAATCTGATAAGTCCTCTTGGTTAGAGACACCCTTTGTTCTCTAGGCCCACTGGCATTGACCAAGATGTCCATCTGACCTCTCCTTTTGAACTTTCTCTTTGCTATTTCGTCTCTTGCGTAATGTTAATTGTTTCAAGTATACTTTTGGAGCACCCACTCTTCACCTACGGTTGGTGGTATAATTGATGCAAATAGACTGCAATTTGATGGTGGGGGTTTCCATACATCAACACAGTCTGCCTATCCCTGTCCTTTCACACCAGGCCACACAGCAGGTGACCCCTCTCCACTTGCCTCAGCAAGAGTCATTGGTGCTGGTCCACTTTTCCAGCTCTTGGCGCTTCTCACCTTCCGCTCCCGTTTCACAGCACGTAGACACGCCTACAGCTGCTTTCCCTGTATGTTCCCTGTATGGATGGGCCTTCCAGCATCTACATCCAAAAAGAGACTGGGCAGTACAGTAAATACATTTAAAAAAAATCATATTTAGGAGAAAATAAAGTAATACATATATGTATAGGACAACCTTAAACAGATAAAGTATGTATGGAAAGGCAAGGAAAAAATGTTTCAGGAACTTTAAGGAAAACATATCAGACCTAAGACTTCTGGAGCAGCATCGAACACTTATGCCACAAGGTGCCCGGTAATCAGAAGGGCATCAGTGGTATTGCAGACTTCTAATGGTTATCATGATTCCAGTTACTTTCCAGCTGCAACCCTTCAGAGCCTGTTCTTCGTTGTTCCTCTGCCACCCCTCTGCGCACTGCTCATTGGCTCCCAAAGTCACGACAAATGCAGGCCACAGTTACAACAGGAAATGACATGCCCCCCAAACTTCACTGGCACCATGGGATGTGTCAGATGAGGAGCGGTCCAGTGAGGCACAGAACTTCAGCGAGCAGAGTGGAACAGTAAAGAGGAGCAGATGAGATGTGCAGAGTGGAACAGTAAAGAGGAGCAGATGACATGTGCAGAGTGGAACAGTAAAGAGGAGCAAATGAGATGTGCAGAGTGGAACAGTAAAGAGGAGCAGATGGCATGTGCAGAGTGGAACAGTAAAGAGGTGCAGAGTGGAACAGTAAAGAGGAGCAGATGAGATGTGCAGAGTGGAACAGTAAAGAGGAGCAGATGAGATGTGCAGAGTGGAACAGTAAAGAGGAGCAGATGAGATGTGCAGAGTGGAACAGTAAAGAGGAGCAGATGACATGTGCAGAATGGAACAGTAAAGAGGTGCAGAGTGGAACAGTAAAGAGGAGCAGATGAGATGTGCAGAGTGGAACAGTAAAGAGGAGCAGATGAGATGTGCAGAGTGGAACAGTAAAGAGGAGCAGATGACATGTGCAGAATGGGACAGTAAAGAGGTGCAGAGTGGAACAGTAAAGAGGAGCAGATGAGATGTGCAGAGTGGAACAGTAAAGAGGAGCAGATGAGATGTGCAGAGTGGAACAGTAAAGGGGAGCAGATGAGATGTGCAGAGTGGAGGAGGAACAGGTTCAGCTGGTGAAGACATACTGGGGACTAGGATTTTCTTTGAATTTCAGTGAATGGTGCAATTTCACTAAAATTACACCCCAGCCATGTTCAGATTTAATGAACAGGTGACAACTTGGGTAGGAGAAAGGGCATATTTGCCCCTGGTCTCCACTCTTCTTTGCAAGGCTATCGGCTTTTGAAAGGATTCCATTGACTGGGAGGATCTGAGGAGAAAATGCCATTATATACAGAATGCCTCATTTTTGGGGAACCCCTAGTTCCTGGGATAGTGGGTAATGCGTCCTTGTATAATACAGCCCCATTCACTAAGATTGTATGTGACTTACAAAAATAGCCCTTTTAAAGTTCCCGACTTGGGATTTCAGAAGTTAGCAGACCGAGGAAAGAGGGGCGAAATACGGGGCTAGTTTGGCTGTCGGGATAGCATTACCTCTCTGCAAAAGTCACTTGGAAGGCAGACCTGGGACTGTCAGATGTTCAGTCTTATTATTGGATTTATTATTGATATTGTTATTGGCCTTCTAATTACCATTTGTTAAATAATAGGTGTCGCCCAATAGGGATATCGACTATGCTTGACAGAGGGAGTGATTGTGTCTGGTGGGCAGGTGAGACGGGGGATTCCACCTGCCACTCGTGTGGTTACTTGGATTTGGATGTGAGCCCCTAAGGTTCAGAGGATCAGGAAAGCTGCCTTCCTGTAAGGAGCATAAGTTGCCTGAGAGGACCGAGATCAAAGGATTTAAGGGATTCAAGGACAGCGCATTGTTAATTGATAGGCCATGTGAAAAAGTATGAAAGTATATTTTTCGCTGATATGCAGAATGCTTTGCATATACATAGGCAGGAAATGTTTAAAATAATCATGTTATTACATGTTCCTGATAAGCAGGTGCATTTGTTTTTGTCGGCGGTATTTCCCATTAACGGCATCTCACAAAAAACAATTTCTACTCTGCATTAGACCAGCTCTTCTTCCTCAGGCCAACTACTAAATACGCTAAGTAGTACGTAAGTGGTAGATGAGGCCATCTATTGAGACATTGCAGGAGGATGGATATACACCAAGCCCGCATTCTTCCTTGGGAGGTGGCTGTCTGCTGCCGACTCCATTTAATGCAATTGAAATTCCCATATCAAGTTTGTTGCTCAGAATTGGGAGGAGTGGGGATTCCCTCTGCCTAACTTGTACAATAGGAAGTTGTGACTTCTATCTCATGCATGGTCCTGTCCTGTGACTTCACCCATAGGGGGAATGATTAAGGAGGTCTTGGCAATGGGATGGAGGGTAGAACTTGATTTTGTTTTGGAATGGGTGTGGAGGTGCCAAAATGCAATTCCTTTTTGAGCACTGGTATAGTTGTTCAAAAAGACAGATTGGCACTAAATTGGGCAACGAGTAACCTGCTGCATTCCCTATTTTTGTTGAGTTGAGCACTGGAAAAAAAGAGTGTTGTGTGATTTGAAAACATTATATACAGAAATGATGCATGTCCCCAAAACCATCAGAAATATTCTGCTGTGATTGGATGTCATTGCAGGAGGAATGAGACGCTGAGATGAAGTGGAAAGGGGACAGTGGGTGGGTGGGGGTTGGTTGGGTAGATTAGTTGATGTAGAGTATCTGGGAAACTGTGTTTGTACCGATTATTTATCAAGGCAATGGTTCCTGAAACACCCAAATGAACTTCTAGTTATTTATTGTGACATTTATAATGTTTTTCTATTTGATCAAATGTCAGTATAAAAAGTGTATTAAAAACAAAGCCATCAATAAGAAGCTTGACAGAGATGTAACAGGATATGTCCACCTAAAGCAATATATTATTGAGAACATCTCTGGTTTGTATATCCCTTTTTAATGCTGATGAATAGCAAGGGGGTGGCTTCTCTGCCTAGTACCCCTGGAAACTGAGATTATTTCTGATGGTAATCTGTTTAGGTTCTTATTTACTGGCAATCAGTGTAATTAGACATTTACTCCTTATGCCTTAGCATGTTGAAAATTAAGTTCTTCACTCTCCTCTCAAAGATGGAGGAGTGGGAGCAATAGAAACTACTGGTGCCCAGCTGTTAGATGCAGGCTTTCAACAGACACCCACTCCACTAGCAACTGCGTGGAGGCTCTCGGGCACAGAGAAAATATCTGAAGGAAAGAGACCACCCTTTTAATTCGAGGACCCTGCATTCTGGTACGGCCACTATCAGCACCTGCTCCACACACGGCGTGTTCGTCATCTTAACAATCCTTCATCTCAGTTTTCCATCAAGCAGATCTGGGGCATTAAAGATGTATCAGACTCTAGCTGCGAGTTTTGGAAAACGCACCTCATAGTGTGAGCCTGAAAGACCCATCTTGCTGCTGTGGTGCCGGCCTCTGTATATTCTAGATGTTCTGGACCTGGTAAACGTAACTCACTGAGAGAGTGTAATTATTTCTGGGGTACGTTACGCCAATGCTGTTTCTCAGTGGAAGTCTTCTTGCACAGAAAGCTGTGGGGTTATATTAGTTGATGGCACTCTTTTAGTGGGGTGCAGCTTGTTGGAACCCACCTTCAGCAGCCCCAAGCTCCTACCTGCACTGGTCAGTTCTCTTATTGATCCAATCTGTGTCCCCCGCTTCCTCAATATTGGAGGCGGGGGACCAGGAAAAAAGAGAAGAGAAAAAAAAGAAAAAGGGACCCTGAGGCGTCGGATCCGACCCGCGTTAGAGGGATGGATCTGACGCCGCATCGCTGAAGTGGACCAGGCGGCGAGCGAACAGGTAAGTAGGGAAGTTTGGTGGGGGGTTGGGGGGTGTGGGTGGTGGTGTTTGATCATATGAGAATTGATCGCATTTGGGCTGTTTTTTTTTTCATACAGTTTGCCGTGATCAATTCTCACAAGATCAAACACCCCCAAACCTTTGCTGATCAGCGCCTGCATCCATCCCGGTAGCACCCTTCTGAATGTTATCACTGATGGTGAGAACGCCACAGTTTAGTTTTTCAATTTGTTGGTTGGATTCCAGGGACTGTCTGTGGAGGTCATTTAGACCCACTGCCTGCCTTTTTACTTTGTTCTTAAGCTCTTGTAAAGCATCCATTATCACACAATTTAACACTGTCTTAAACCAACCAGGGACGAATCACAAGTGCCAACCTCTTTAGTGAGTACCATCAAAATCCCTGAGGGAACCTGTGTACTCTGAGACCCCCGACCGGCCCATAGAGTCAGAGTTTGCGCAGAAGCACTTTAAGACAAGATAGCAGCAGCCCTGAGATGGATGGGGGTGCAGATTTATTACTCCCAACACCAATCAATAAGGACAACTCAAACGGTTTGGCAAAGGCAGTCAGTTTAATGACAAGTACAAAAAACGGGCATGCAAATCTATTGGTTAGGAAAAGATAACTTTACTATAGATACTATATCTATATATGGTAACGGAGTGAGGGGATTGGGTAAAAACTGTCAGGTGGGCATCTAAGCCTCTCCTTCAAAGATGACTACTGCAGACGTCACTAAAAGTACGACGTCCCATTGGTTCTACTAACTATAGGACCCTAGATTATTTGGTCCATTGTGATTGGGTTGGCACCAACCCCATGCATACTTTTCTACTTTGCTTAGCAGCACGCAGAATGGTCGGCCAGGTGCGAGGTGCCCCTTAGTTACCCGGCCTTCCATCAGGCCTCATTACAATCAATCATAACTTTAGTAGCCATGTGTCAACTAGTTCTCTGCGGTTGGCCTCAAAACTGCATCTTCTGTGTGGAAAAGGTTCTGATATCTTCATCTGGCCTGGTGCCATGCGTAGGTGTGAACCCTCGCTTCTTCTTGCTCGGCTGGTCATGTGATTCAGACACCATGAATTTGCTTCTTTTCCCTGCCTTTGCCTTCTTATCTCAACCTTTCAGAGGCAGGATATTCTGTTCTTAGTTTCAATTAGGTGTAGCTACTGTTTGTTTCTTCTATTGGTATGACCTTGGCTCTCCTGGCATGAGTTGCCTCTGCTGAGTTTCGTTTCAGCCGTATGCTTTGGATCCACATGCCCAATAGTGATCCATAATTACTGCAGTTCCGCGTTCCATGCTTGGGGCATCAAAGATTCATCCACAATTCTGATTCTCTCCCATCTTTCTTGTTCCATTGGTACTATCTGCAACGGTACTCCTCTGTCTTCGACCCATGTCAGTAGTTTTGCAAGCTATGGCCATAATGGCTTGCATATCCTTGCATATACTTTGTGAATTTTCAATTGCTTCTTTGCAGGCTCTGAGGACCATCCATGCCCTGCAAATCACTACTCCTTTTCCCCATCCATCTGGTGAAAGCACTGTTACCCAAATCTGCATTTGGCCTCTGTCTTCCAACTTCGAGCCTCTTCTGGAGTTTTTCCTTGGACATTTTAGCTTCTGATTTACTTCCCATCTAATTTCAGCTCCTTTTATTCCAGGTTTCCTGTACCTGATCACGTGATTTCTCATGTGAGCTCTATTTCTTGTCTTAATGTCTTGAACATAATCATCTTCATCGGGATAGGCTGTTTCAGTTGCCCATATTAGTGAGGCATCACTACCCATGAACTGGCCTCTGGTTTTGCACATGGCTACGTGTGAAAGACAGTGTGCTGTCTGGACATCAATTTCTACAGCTACGAAGATCTTGGACTTCCCCATGCTGTATGGTAGGAGTGCACAAACAAAACATTCCCCCTCTGAACTTCGTCTTCAAACTTCCTTCATGTGCTGGTACCAAATGTTGTTTCCCAAATGTGCTGTGCTGTCCAAGTAATCATTTAATTCACTGTCATCTCCGTGCATGTTTCTCTTGATTCTTAATGTTTTCCTGTAGTTTACTATAACTACATCTCTGAATGCATCTGTATGGCTTTTTCTCACTGGAGGATTCTCAGGTATCCTGGTCCATGGTGCAGGCCTCCTCATCTGTGCCATTTGAGTAGACAAAAGTCTGGCAGTTCTTTCCTTGTCCTCATGTATCTTTTTCTTTCTGGTTAGGATTGCCCATATCCACGCTGGCATTGGTCCTGTATATATTGTTGTATTGTGGAACTTGTACTTGTCCCTTTCACTGGAACATATGGGTTTGTCCCTGCTGTCTCTGTTGGTTTATTCTCCAACTCCTCTTGTCTCTTCCTGGCTCTGGCTATGAACGGCCATAGTGAATCTGCTATCCGTTTTGCTCGTGCAAGAATCTTCTCTTGGCTTGTCTTCATTTCAAAAGTGCTGTATCGGGAATGCCCATTAATGTAATCCCTGTGTGCTTCTTTGCTACTTTCTTTTGTTTCTCCACTAATTGAGCTTTTCCCATGTGTCTCTTTGGTTCACTTGCAGCAGAACTTCTCATGATAGATAACCTCTCAGATTGTGGTTCCGCAGTCATTGACACTAGGCCTGGCGTATGTGCATTCAATGTTTGCATGCGTGTGGCCGTCAGTAATGTCACATTGATGCTTTGCCGACCCTGTCTCAGGCTTTTCGATTCATCTGTTACATCAAATGTGTGTGTGTGTGTCATTGCTAATCACATCCATCTCAAGTTCATTCATTCCACCCTCCGATCTTCTAGGGACTGGAATGACTATGTAAGGTCTGGGTACTTTCGTAGGTTTCATGCTTACATCATTAGGTGGGTGCACTGGAATAGGAACGCTTTTTGCACCAATAAAAAATGCAGTTCTGATTGTTAATGACAGTAAAACAATGATGAATATAATACACAAATACATTATGCCCCTGTAGGTCAGGCAGCAGCATTAACTTCCAGAGAAACGTGGACGTCTTTCCTCCTGCGGGAGGACAAGGTTGCTGCTCTGGATCCCCATCTCGATCATTCGCCAAAATGTTAACTTTTACTATACTCCTTTAAACAATATTGTCTTTCGGATTCTTTGTTGTGAGTTTCAGGTGTTACACAATTGTTCCCCCTCTTGTGAATAATGAATTGTCTGTTATCTCGGGATACAGTTCCTTTACTAGGCTATGGGAAGTGTCAACATCAATCAATAATTCAGCAAGTCTCTTTTACTGTACATGTTCAAAGTATGTCAGCTCCCAGTCTATACCTCTTATCTGCTTCATTCCCAAAGACATATTGTCCTTGTCAATAGAAATAAGAAAGGAAATCTCTGGCAATGTTCTCTTGATCTGTCCCTCGGCGGAAAGTTTAAAATCTTCTCAAATAGTTCTGCTGATGGTTGGAGAGTTCCACTTGCATCACTATTCCATGCAAGAGCATGCCCATTTGTGTAGCATTAGCTGGATCTCTGATGAAGGTGAGGACGTCAACATCTACAGGTCTCCCTACTAGCTCTGGAAAAACAGTAATTAAACTAAAAAGAATGTTGCTGGCCAATATACTGTCTTCTGGTGACAGGGACATTTGTCCTGTCTTGCTGAGGTTTGGAACTATTTGCTCTCATTCAATGTAAACAGTGTCTGCAATTTCCGTTTGCGTGGAGTGCAACTAAGATCACAATGTTAAATAAGGAGCCTGCTTAGACGTTCTGTATTCGCTGGATCTCGAAGAAACGTGAGTACGTCTGTTGTTCTTCCGACAAGATTTGGACAGTCTTCGATTATGCGAAAGAACAGTGTATTGACAAGCTCATTTACTTCCTTCGTTGCTAGGGACATTTGGTTTTTCTTCGCTGTATTCAGGAAGTAGGAGGAATTGCTTGGTGATCACAGTAAGCAGCCTCCTTATTATCTTTTCGTTTTCAGGATCTTGAAGAAAGTCAGTGACACTTGTGAGCCTCCCCACCAGTGACGGGTACGATCTTAGCACTAGATCGAAGTATGCCACCATGTCTTTGGTGATGCTGCTACTGCGGGATACCATAGGTAATTCCGAACAAGGTCTCTGTGTGGAAGGAATCGGGGTACTGTATTTTCTTCCAATTTATGTGTCCTCGATTAAAATTTGGCATGTTATTTTCTCATCACGGTTTTAGTGTGCCTCAATCCAAAGTTCAAAGTCAACAGACTATGTTGTGGTTTATAAATTCAAATTTCTTATTCACCCTGCAAATAGGATGCACAGAGAGTCTGTTTTATATGCCCTTATCCTCTTTTTTACTCCGAGGAATGTCCAAAGTGAAACCACAACTATTTCACAAAAGTTGCTTTGTCTTTTTCCTCGTCATGCATCTCGTCTGCACGTGCTGTGGTTCTTCCCCGTCGCTTGTAGTCTCCTCACACTGGGGTGCAGGCAGGGGCCTTCTGCGATGTAGGATTTGATATCGCCCAGAAAAATCCAAGCTCTTCTGTCTTGTAGTTTCACTGCGGAAGGAGTGCAGTCTTCCACTATAAAGGAACCGTTAAATCTTGGCTCGTCCCACCTTTTCCTCGTATGGTTCTTTACTAGGACAGAGTCTCCAGGGAAAGCGGATGGTACTGTAACGCTCACCTGATTCCCACAGAGGCGCAGGTCTGGCTTCGAGTGCTGATGCTTCTTCAATGGTGAAGCGCAGGACTCTGAAGATGGACAGGAAGGGCCCTCAACTCTGGCTTCTCCGGCTCGCAGGAATATTCCCCTGTGCGTGAAAAGGGAGTATTACCTACTGACTGAGTTATGCTCAAGCCTCTCACTCTCTTCCAACCCTCCACGATACCCTTCCACGATTCCCCGTGAAGTCTCACCTTAGGGTCTGAAAGGACGAGCTCTCCATCCTGCTTCTGACGCAGGTGCGCGTTGAACCCAGTTACTTCACTGGATTGAGGTTGGATGGGAGTTCAGGTAAGCTTGATTATACTGGTAAGGCGCTGTAAAAGTTCTGTTGCAAGTTCAAAAGTTCAAGCTTTAAATAATAATGTTCATTGTCTTTTTTCAGGTGATGAATGAAGATTCCTTTGGAGACTTCTTGCAACAAAGCGCTAATGTTGATGTCTTTTCCCCATAGGGGCCGGGGTTCGGAATGCCGGAGATATGGCGCAGACCCGAAGTGAAACGTGCAGTTCCAGTAAAGATCTGGTAAGTCCCAGATGAGCGCTCAGGTAATGTTTTTGCATTCGCTCATCTAATGTCTTTGTCTTTTTTCCCCATAGGGGCCGGGGTCCGGAAAATGCTTGGAAGCAGCAAGACCCGAAATGAAATGGGAATGACCCAACAGGTAAGTCTTAGAAGGAAACTGAGCTTTTCCTATTCCCTTCCTTCTCTCACCTCTTATTCTTGTCTTTTTCTCTAGGCTCTGGGAAGTGGCTGTGTATCCGGATGATCGCTGCTGAAGATGGAGGAACCCAGGAAAGGTGAGTGAAATGCAGCGCTGCAGCGATCGTAACGAAATTCTTTTAAAAATGATGTCTTCCCTTTCAGGATCGTCGGTGATGTCTCCGTGGTGCAGATTAGCTGGTAGGTCTCTTGTCTCCCTTTGCAGGTGACCCAGGATGCTTACAGGCGTGGCTGAAGTCCAGATGCAGGAGCTGACACGGTGAGCGTCCAGCTGCGAGGAGCAGAACAACGCGAAGCATGAGTTGCTGATCGGGTGTGGTTTAAATAGCTTTGGAAGAAGTTCCAAGTGTGTATCCTTCCTCCGATCAGGTATGTATCCTTCCCCGACCACACCGGGTGGAAAGTAGTCCCACAGGTAAAGTAGTTCCTATTCAGGCCTCAAGAGGGCCTGTATGTGGCAGCATGGTCTGCATCAGGTAAGTGCACATTAAAACACTTGAACACATGTCTAGCTTTATGAGCCTGGCGCCTAAGGCGCCAGGACAGAGGTCCAACATGAGCCTGGCGCCTAAGGCGCCAGGACTGCGTCCAAAGGGCCCCAGCTTGGGCCCGCTGGCACTCCCCTGGGGGAAATGATGCCTGCCTCTGGGGTTGCTGGGTCGGACCTGGCTCCTTGGAGGTTGGCATCATGACAGGTACACAAAGTCCTTGAGCTGTGCCTGTAGTAGTATCTCCTTATGTGTTCCGTGCTGCCCTGCACCCTTTTCATCGTTGCTGCAGCTGGTCTGAAATTACAGTAAGGCAAGATGTCATGCAAATCAGGTAATTTTGCATTTCAGACCCTAAAATTTCTCCTGTTGCCTGGGCATCACATCTAGCTCTGTCTCTGGGTGTCAGGGGTGTGCGCATTCTTCTTCCTGTGGCTATTTCGTGCGGCGTAAGATGATGGTCGGTACCGGGTTGATTCCTGAGTGCGTACAGTGCCAGAGGAAGGCAGTGCAACCATCCTTTTTTGAGAGTAAGCTTCAACTTGGCTATCCTTTCCTTTAATAAGCCGTTGAGCTTCTCACAGATCACATTACCTTGCAGATGATTCGCCGATGAGAACTTGTGCTTTATACCAAGCAACAAGCTAATCTGTTTGAAAATCTCATTTACAAAGTGAGCCCCATTATCTGATCTCATGACTTCACATACCCCCCACCTGGGAAATACTTCTCTCACTAAAAATGTGGCCGCACAGGTAGAGTCTGGGTGTGTACATGGACCTGCTTCTATCCATCTAGAGAATGGACACACCGCAACAATTAGGTATCTGTACCCGTTACATACTTGAATCATGTTGACGTAGTCGACATGCAAGTGCGGAAAAGGCACATTTGGCCTTGGGATGACTCCTCTCATTACTTTTAATGTGTGCCCAGCTGTGAATTGTTGGCAGATTATACAGTTCACTATAAAAAATGCAACGTGCTCGGTTGAATTCGGTATGAACCAGTCTTCTGCGAGCGTTGCCGCTAGATTCTCTTTTGTCATGTATGCTGGGTAGTTTAATTGTTCCAGTGCTATGTTTAACAGGGCTATAGGTATTACCGGTTTACCAGTGCTGTCTTTTCGCCACAAGCTGTCAGAGGGGTTTAAAGAACACCCTTGCGGTTTCCACAGATTTTGATCTTCTTGTGGTGCCTCCCCTTGGAGTTCCATCAACTGTGTCTGTCCTAGATTGTTATAGCTTTCAGGTGTGGTCCGTGCAACCATCATCCTCTCATTTGTATGGGTGACTTCCACTTTCATGATCGTTTCACTTTTCAATGCAATACGTTTGGCTTCCTTGTCTGCTGCTTGATTTCCTCGTCAGATGAAATCTGTCCCTTTCGTGTGGGCGGTCTATTTCACGACCGCTATGCCCACTGGGAGCTGTAGTGCCTTGATCAGCCTGTCCAATAAGGCTGTGTGCTGCACTGGTGTGCTGTCTGCTCGGAGGTAGCCCCTCCTCTTCCAGTACGCTAAGCATGCGTGCACTGTGGATGTCACATAGGTGGAGTCACTGTACACCGTTACTTCCTGTTCTGCGTGATTCTCAATGGCGAGTATCAACGCCAATAATTATGCAGCCTGTGCTGAAAAATGAGATGGTATTCGCGCACTAAGGAGTACTCGAAATTCTCCATTTGCGGTGTGTTTTATTACAGCAACGCCCGTATATCCTTGCCCATCGTTTTGATCGATTCCCAAGAACCGTCAATAAAGATGCTTTCTCCTTCTGCCAAAGCATTTTCTTTTACTCTGGGAATTTCATCATATAATTCTTCATAGTTTGCACAGTCATGTATTGGCTCTCCTTCAGTGAGTGGCTCTGCTATAAACATAGCTGGGTTCACTATCTTACATCAGACTATTTTAATCAATGGATTCAATATGATCACTTCATAAGCAGAAGCTCTCTGAGATGTCAGTGTCCCTTTCTCTAGGATAGCAAATAGTGAGTGCTCGACGTACAACGTCATTGAGCATCCCATTACAATGGTTGTAGCCTTTTCAATGGCGAACGCTGCGGCAGCTAGACTTTGTTCGCATGGGAAATGGCCTCTCATCACAGGGTCCAAATTTCCACTATAATATGCCAGGGGCTTGTACCCCAATGTGGTTCTCTGAGTGAGCACTGCCGTCATAACGTGTGTGAAAACAGGTAAAATTCCTCTGCATAATTGGGAATCCCCAAAACTGGTGCCGTGCAAATGGCTCTCTTGAGGTCAGCAAACCCTTCCTCCATGGTCTCTGACCATTACATTTTTTCTTTGGTTACTTGGGCCTTCTTTAAGGCCTGAAGCAAAGGCTCGGTGTAAGAGCTGTAGTCGGAGACCCATGCCCTGACATAGTTGCACAGGCATAAGAAACTCTACATCTGTTTTATCGTGTGTGGCTTAGCCATGTTCAGTATGGCTTCAGCTCTTTCTGGGGTAACTCTTTTCCCCTCATGCGAGATCAGTTGGCCTATGTACAGCGCTTCTTGTTGACAATATTGTAACTTCTCTTTGTCAACTTTATATCCTTTCTCAGCCAATATAGTCAATAGCTGTATAGAATCCTGTCTACATTGCTTCTCTGTCGTGCTGCAAATTAAGATGTCATCCACATATTGCAGGACAACGCTTTCTAATGCAATATTGCTCAGGTCCATCTGCAGGACTCTGTTAAAAATAGAAGTAGACTCACAGTAGCCCTGGGGTAGTCTCGTGCTTTTCAGATGCATCTGTCTGAAAGTGAATGAAGTCAGATCTTGCGAGTCACGGTGCAACAGGATTGAGAAAAATGGGGTAACTCAAGTCAATCACCGTGAAATATTTTGCCTTAACAGGTATATTACATAGGATTGTAGCCGGGTTCGGGACTAAAGGGAACTCAGCCTCAACAATATCATTTATCAGCCTCAGATCTCGTACTAGCCTCAAAGACACCCCTTTACTTTTTTGCACAGGGTAAAGTGACGTTTTGCATGACGACTCTGACGTCACTAAGATGGCCCTGTTCCATCATAGCCGAAATTGTCCTAAAAATTCCTTCATCTGCCTCCTGGACATGGGATATTGTCGTGCTTTTGGAAGAATTGCTCCTGGCTTCAGTTTGATTCTCACCTCTCCAACTCCTTTCAGTAACCCTATGTCATAGGGGCCTGTAGTCCATACTGAGACATTCACTTGGGCCATGTCGTCATCAAAATATTCAGGACGGTTCCGTGCCTCAACCTGTACTATGGTCTCTCCCATATTTGCTTGCTCTTCAAACAGATCATCATCAGTGACGTCAGTCAATCGGTATCCTTCTTCAATGGTGATTACTGCGCACCATTGTCGGCCTTCATCGTCATAACCATCAATCAAAGCCATTTCCCCTCGTACTGCAGCTGTGTGTATCGTCAAGGGAAATACTTGTCCCTTTTCCTCGTGCATAGGTATTCTTTGCCTGAATAAAAATTAATCTGGGGTCCTCATGATCTTGTCTGCAAGGCCTGGCAGCCCTGCCATTAGCACACGTATTACATACACAAATATTTCAGGCTCTAATGGTGTATCCCTCATAGCTGTGTGTCCTGCATATGCTCTAATCATTTCGCATACGTTTGAATAGTGCATTCCTGGAGTTGAACATATTATGCCCTCCTTTGTGAATGAGATTGTCATATTTAACTTTGTCATTAGATCTCGACCCAAAATGTTTACTGGGGTCTGCCGTGAATATAATAAAGGCACATTAATTTCCCATTCTCCTATAGAGAATGGAAGTGCGTTTGTGAAGGGAACTCAACTTGCATCTCCTGTGAAACTCTGAGTATTTATGGCATCACCAGACAAGGAAAACTTGCCTTCACGTATGCACAAACGTGTTGCGCCCGTGTCAACTAAGAAGGAATATTCTTTATCCCCTATAACGACATCCACCCTAGGTTCCCTGTGAGGGTCTGGCGTCACTGATAGAATAGAACACATCAGGGCTCCCAGTGAGCTGTCCTAGTCCATATACAATTTTGTCCCACCTTGTGCTGATGGATTTCCCCCGTTCCTAATGTTGCTTCCCATTCCGGGGCTCACAGCTTGCCCTGTGCTCATCGTTTGTGGCAATTGCAACGGTGACTGTTGGGACTGCCCTTGTGGAAAACTTACTATATCTTGGGGTTGTGGGTTTTGTTGTGCTCCTGGCATTTGCTGTTGCACCGTGTGATTCTGTGCAACTCCCTGTTGCACGAAGGCGGGTGGATTTGCCACGCCTGCTCCTATTCCTTGGTATTTTTGCATCATGCCTTGATTTCTGCATGTGCGCGCTAAATTCCCTGTCATCCCACACAACCAACATTCTGGCAGTGGTCTGATCATTTTCCTGTTTGACATATCTTGATTGCCATTTTGCATATTTTGAAAACCTCCTAGATTATTCTGGAAATCTCCTTGATTACTCCTCTTCCTCTAAATCCTCCCCCCCTGGGGTAAAACCACATATTGCCCTGATTATTCTGCTGTGGATTATTGATCTGCTGCATGCTCGATTCAGCTGTGCTAGCTATCATGGCCCCCTCAAGAGCATATTTTGACAATTTCTGCACCAGTTTGGCCTCTTCACCCTTTCATGCAGCTTCCTTTTTGCGTTTCTTTTCTTGCAGTAGCCTGCAATAGTGTGCGATGGTCAGCTGTATATATATGGTAGAACACGGGTATAGATTTACCCCAAGATTCATGAGTCTCGAGTACCCACGCGTCTTGAAAATTCTGTATGTAAATCAAAGGATCTTCTGACTCCTTCATTTTTCGTGTCGGAAGTGTCTGGGTAAAGCACTCGTAGCGCTTTCCATACTGCGTCTCTGCAATTGTTAAATGGAACTCCGTCATGCGCTGTATTAATTGTGGTCACACCAGGGTAACCTGCCCGTGTCCACACATCGTTTGCTCTCTCACCAAGTATGGCGATTAAGATACCCTTAATATCTCCTATAGCTAACGTGTTCCCTCCTGTCATTTTTTCTAACTCGTGTATCCGTTTTCCGTCTCCCGATGTCAAGCTTGTTTTTCAAATTTTCTCGATCCATGTGTGGCCATGGAATATATTGTGGTCTTGCTCCCCCTTTCTCGAGTAACGGAAATTGGGATGCATAGCCCTCTCTCTTCTCTCATTTCTCTCCTGTCTAATCGCTGCCTGCCTGACAATGTCCTAAGCCTGCTCACATAGGACGGTAGAGACACCCCCCTCTGACCGTGAGATACCTCTTCATGTCGGTCTGACTGTGTGACTGACTCTGATGCCCTCGGTGCAGACTCACTAGTGTCTGACCATCTTATCCCTTTTTCCCTTGGGAATCGTCTTTCGCTCTTTCTCTCTTCCTCCTTTTCTTTGCGCTCCTCCCTTTCTGTGTCACACATTGTTTGTCCCCAATGCGTGTCACTTCTTGTGTCTTCTTTGTTCCTACTTATTTCTAGTCGATCCAGGGATAGTTCTCTATTCCCACTACTTCGGATACATCCTCAGTGTCGTAAAGCTGAGTGCTCTCTAGGCGCTTGTCTTCCCCCTCCCCTTGGGGTATTTGTTCTAACCCCATTTCGTCATATATTCTGTCGATCGTTTCTCTGATGCTTCTGGTGTCGAAGTCATCTTCAATATTCACCCTAGACGTACCTGGTACTGAATTGTACTCAGGAAAGAATTCTTCGATGTCTTCCCAATCCACTACTGGTTCAGGTTTCTTAATCTCTCTCTCCTGATATTCAAGATCTCATGCTCTCTGTCTTCGCTTACGTTCTAAATCGTCATCTAATTCTCTGCGCTTCCTCGCCTCTTCTCTGACCCTATCTTCTTCCTTTTTCTTTTCGTTTCTACGTTCATCTGCCCTTCGGATTTCCTCATCCCTTCGTCTCTTTATTCTTTTCTCTCGGGTCCTCTGCTATTCCTCTAACGTACGCTGCTCCTGTCTGTCTTGATCATTGGCTGCTCTCTGTTTGCGATCGAGCTATCTTTCTTGCTCTTCACGATATAACTGTTGTCGTGATTGCCTATCTTTTTTCCTTCTTCTTTCGTCTCTCAATTCTTTCTCTTTCTACTTTCATTGTCTAGCCTCTCCTTGTGTTTCACGTCATCAATGCCTTTGCCATCGAGTTTCAAAAAAATCTGCCCTCCCATCCATTTGTTCTTTACAAATGCGATCTCATCAGTTCTATCTTCGAATCCTTTCCATCATTTGCCTTCTCTCTCCTTATCAAGAGATGCACTTGCCTCTGTCTGGTCCCTTCTCTCATCATCGTGTCTCTCCTTGTCCCTTGGGACTGTGGAGGTGATTTCCTTATCTTTATCCTTACCTTGATTTTTGTCACTAATTTGCGTAGGTGACTCATGCGCTGGGTTGCTATACCCCGTGGCTGCTTTAAGTTCTCTCAGTAGGTATATCCTCTCGTCTTTATTGTTTTCAATTTCCGTTTCAGACGGGGCGGGTGGCGCGGTAGGTGTCTGACCCCCCTCTGTACATACATTAAGTATTCAATCTATTGCCGGCTCCTCTTCCTTTCCGTGTTCATAAATTTTCCAAAGCTGTAGAACAGCTAGGCGTTTGTCTAACTTTTTGCCTGTGTGTGTTGCGTACAAGTATGTCGTCATATGTTGCAAAACAGCTTTAGATATGGACCCGCCTTGTGGCCATGGCATAAACATTTTGTGGGCGGTTCCTTTAACCCACTCTGTACTGTATTTTTTCAGCTTAGGTGCATGTTTCGGCAACATGAGTGGAGTTATGTCCTCCATGTTTAAATCTCTTCCCTTTCCTTTTATATAACACTTTTATCAAGGCTTACCGTGATTTAAACAATTTCAACAATATGAGCAAGCACCAATCACTGCAAGCTCCAATCCCGATTATTTTTCACAAAATTTTATGTCTTCTATTTTACTCAAAAAACATCAGGTTGTCTTCTACAATCTGCCATATGTCCAATCGCACAGTTTTTATGCAAGTTCCTTGAAGGAAAATGTTCTGTCCTATGACGTCACAACAATCAACACATAAGACAGACGTTAACAGACTAGACGAACTCCAGCTGGTCACACGTATCTCTGCCTCTAAAATTACCCTGACATGGAGTTTAAACATATCCATTTCGCGGTGCCTTTAATTGCTGTGGTAGTCTGTTCGTTCCCCTTTATTTGGGACTCTGGATACACGTTTCTTCTAGCCGTTATTTTAAGTGTAGGAATAAGGCGAATCCTCTCTCTTCTCGGGTGTCCTCCCCGGTAACCTCTCTTCTCGGGTGTCATCCCCGGTACCTTCCCTTTATCCACTTATTATTCTTGAGTCATTACTCCCTTCCCCATATATATATATATATATATATATATATATATATATATATATATATTCTTCTCTACTTCTAGCTATATTTTGTTTTCCCGCCTCCGTTACCTTTTCCCTTTACTTGTTCTAAAGCATGCCCTTTTGCCAAAACACGTAGTCTTTTTCACTCACCGTTCACATGTTTCCTCTCTGGACCCTCGGGATCACCGCCTTCGGCACCGCCTTCTTCGGCTTTTCTCCCGCTCAGCTGCCCGTAGGAGTGGGAAGGGGTTAGGTGGGTAACATGGGTGCCTTCAGACCTCGTTCTGCAGATTTTATCTTTAATCTACCACTGTCTATCGGGAGCTTCACGGTCTACTCAGCCGAATGGCAAAGGACTCGTGATATTGCCGAGGACCTAGAGTTACTTTATGTCGACGGTCAATGGGTGTCTTATTCTAATCGATAACCATCAATCTCTGCTACCAAGTGTACTCTGAGACCCCCGACCAGCCCATAGAGTCGGAGTTTGCTCAGAAGCACTTTAAGACAAGATAGCAGCACCCATGAGATGGATGGGGGTGCAGATTTATTACTCCAACAACAATCAATAAGGACAACTCAAACGGTTTGGCAAAGGGAGTCCGTTTAATGACCAGTACAAAAAACGGGGAGTTATGGATGTCGGCAGTGATGCGATCTTCCTTCTCGCTTCAACTCCCATGAACCTCTTTCAAGTTGTAACATTCATACTCAAAACTCGTCATCATTGACGTGTAACACTCAAAAGTTGGCATGCAATTCTATTGGTTAGGAAAAATTTACTTTACTATAGGTACTATATCTATATATGGTAACGGAGTGAGGGGATTGGGTAAAAACTGTCAGGTGGGCATCTAAGCCTCTCCTTCAAAGATGAATACAGCAGACGTCACTAAAAGTATGACGTCCCATTGGTTCTACTAGCTATAGGACCCTAGATTATTTGGTCCATTGTGATTGGGTTGGCACCAACCCCATGTATACTTTTCTACTTTGCTTAGCAGCACGCAGAATGGTCAGCCAGGTGCGAGGTGCGCCTTAGTTACCCGGCCTTCCTCCAGTCCTCGTTACAATCAATCATAACTTTAGTAGCCATGTGTCAATTAGTTCTCTGCGGTTGGCCTCGAAACTGCATCTTCTGTCTGGAAAAGTTTCTGATATATTCATCTGGCCTGGTGCCATGCGTAGGTGTGAACCCTCGCTTCTTCTTGCTCGGCTGGTCACGTGATTCAGACACCGTGAATTTGCTTCTTTTACCTCAATTCGTGTATTTGATTTTCGTTTCACCCGCCACCTGCCTTTGCCTTCTTATCTCGACCTTTCAGAGGCAGGATATTCTGTTCTTAGTTTCAATTAGATGTAGCTAATGTTAGTTTCTTCTATTGGTATGACCTTGGCTCTCTTGGCACGAGTTGCCTCTGCTGAGTTTCGTTTCAGCCGTCTCTTCTCGTTTTTGCTAAATATGAAGCTTTCTCGTGTGGCCTTTAGTACCCTGGGTTGATTCTGCTTCTTGTGCAAAGTAGAAATATACTTAAAATAAAGTACTTCGTTTGAGGTAGATTATGTATAATGGCGCTTGCCGCACTATTCTTCTACTAAGCATAGCAATCCGTACTGTTTTCTTAGCTTTCTTGCGGTTCCAAGCATATTTACAGGTGTAAACTGATCGAATATCTTCATCTTGCTTACAACTTAAACTTCTTGCATTTTTACATCGTCCCTTCACTTTAGGTTCACGATATCCTTATTCATGGCGTTTCGTCTCTTTGCATCATTCCCTGGTTGTCATTTCTCCTGAGTCAATCCGGGCCCTCGTGACGTCACCATTCATCTTCTATTAAGGCCTTTTTGGTTTCTTCAGGGACTGTACTTGGGCGATCTTCATTTCGTTTCATTTGTTGATGGGGTTTTCTTAATGGATACCTTACTGTCCATGGTTTTCTGGGTATTGGTACTTCAATAGGTGCTGTTCTTCTAATAGGCACTGGGCAGAGTCCTACTGCGGCTCTCTGCTGGTTTATTTGCTCGTCATACGTCGCATATCTCGGTGTGAACGTTCCTGGTACCTCAAAATGGACGTTTGGAGTGCAGGATTTATTTGGGACCTCCTCTACACCTGGACTTCTCCTTTAAGTGATTCAAACACATTAACCAATGAGTTAAGGATAACATTCAAAGCTGACAGAGTAACTTCATTCATTCCATTGCCCCTCTGGATGTCGGCTTCTGGGGATTGCGCAAGCTTATGTTCTGAGAGACACTGAGAAGAGCTTCTTTCCAATTGGGGCTGTATTATAGGAACTAGAATGGCACTTTTAGACAGAGCTTGAGTAGGAGGACTCAGTGACAAGGGAGGGATAAGTTCCCTACCTGATGAAATAAAATTGACATGGCTCACTGAGCCCCAGCTCACCTGTCCAAAAAGAGTCACCACGCTCAATTGCCTCAAATTGCTCTAAATCGCCCATACTGCAGCATTTTTAGGGAGAGAAAACATCATTTATTTTCCTTTTCATTGATGCTGCTGTTAGGGTATGCTCCAAACCATTTTCAAACATTGCCTTTAAATAGTGCGATGTCTTAGAAGAGTTAACCACCCCACCAGGGACGTCATTTCACCAAAATGCCAGGGGTAGCGGAAGTGACATCACAGTACCACACCCCCAAGAGTGACATCACAGGAAGTGATGTCATTTGACCACACCCCACAGGAAGTGATGCCATTAGACCACGCCCCCACCATGACATCACAGGAAGTGGCCTAATAAAGCATTATCCCTCAGTGCATTAAGAAAAAAATGGTTACGATATCAGTGTATTGTGACATTTCATACAAGAATGGATCATCATATGTAGCAGTGTCAAGTTCCATGTTGCCACGTGAAGTGTATGAACCCCAATCCCCTCTTTATGTGGATCTGCCCTGTTATTTCAACAGGATACAGAGCGAAATCACATTCTGGGGGACAGGGGAGGATAGGCGGGCACGGGGATAGGGGAAAGCCAGGATAAAAGGGAAGAGGGAGAATATTTCACCAGAAAACATGTATTGCATCCTCAGTTTTTAATGACTCTTCTACTTGTGTTATTTTGGCTGCCAAAAGTAGTTCAAAATGTTCAAAATTAGTTCAAAATGTGTTCAAGGCGTACAGTGCATTACTGAGTGATACACACTTCAGTACCAAAAGCCTCATCAGTCCAGTTCCCAGATTTTATGGGGGGAAAAATCCTGGCTGCATTTTGCATTACCCCCACACTCACCAACACTCTTTATATGCCTAGGTTTCTGTTCCTACATGTTCATTGTCCTCCACACCCGCACCTCTCCACAATGGTACACATTCCAACAATTAGTACTATTATATAGATTTTTGGATAATGCCCAACAGTTGCTCTTCCTTCACTCTGATCATAAGACCTAAAATGTAGTTTCTTACCATATTGAGCAGAACAGTGGCTTGACAGACGTGCCGGTGCTGCTGTTTCAATAGCATGTGAGGTGAAGATTCTGACTCGAAGGCAGTTTGTTGCTTAGGTGACAGGAAACCAGAGGAGAGGTCTGTGAGTGTTCAATGGCAACAGATCAAGAAGACACAGAACTCTGGTAGTGGAGCTGCAGGTGTTTGGCAGGGAAGAGGCTGCAAGTATGGCAGGTGCTGTTTTGAGGTCACAGAACTCTGGGAGTGGAGCTGCAGGTGTTTGGCAGGGAAGAGGCTGCAAGTATGGCAGGTGCTGTTTTGAGGTCACAGAACTCTGGGAGTGGAGCTGCAGGTGTTTGGCAGAGAAGAGGCTGCAAGTATGGCAGGTGCTGTTTTGAGGTCACAGAATACTGGCTGTGATGCCGATGGTGCTGGGCTGGTTTTAACAGAGGGCACTGACTGGGTGTGTCTCATCATTGCTTGGTTGACTACAAATCAAGGATACAGTGCTGGCATTGTCAAGACAGAATTGTAGCTGTGGGGTAGCTGGTGACTGGCTTAAAGGAAGTTGCTGCTTAGATGGCTCATCATTGCTTCCTTGACTGGAAATGAAGAAGAGCCAGGCGGGAATCGGATAGCAAATGTTTTCATGACGCAAAACTCCAGCTGTGCTGCAGCTTCTGGCTGATTTGTCAAGAAGATGCTGATGGCGGCTACTCAGATTCTAAGAGACTGGCGGTTGACAGATGCTTGTGGCTGTGCTACTAGTAGTGTCTGTCTGGCTTCACAGGAAAATGCTAATTGAATGTCTTGCTGTTGCTTAGACTGAAAATCTGTAGGATGCCGGCAGTGTGGCAGATGATGCCATTTTAAAGACACACATGATGTTTCTGACGTAATGGTCCATTGTTGCTTAGCTCACTGATAAAAAATAGGATGTTGACAAAACTCAACAGCTTACCATGCAGTGTTTTGAAGATGAGACAAACTGGTTGTAGTGCATGAGCGATGTATCATGGCTGACTTCATGAGGAGAAGAGGCTGGTAGTGTAGGAGAGTAGCAGATGGTTTTGAAGACTGTATATGGTGCTGATTATGTCTGTGTGACTTGAAAAGAAAGACCTAACTGGAAAATTGAACTATAATCTAACAGTGTCAACGAATATAATGGTTCATCTTTTCAGAGGATACCTCCTGTGTCGCATGTCAGCAAATCGGTCAATGGCATCACTCAAATTTACCTCGTCAACCTCCATAGGTTCACATGCCATTACCAACAAATCACTAAGTCTGTTGTCTCCACATCTATTTCGCAAATAGTTTTTTAACTCTTTTCAAACAGGAGAAGAACCTCTCATTTGTTGCAGTTGTAATCGGCAATGCAAGAACCAGATCCAACAGATTTAGGACATCAGAAAAGCCTCTTGGAGATTCATTGAGATAGTACCTTACAGAGTGAATACCTGCTAAAGTCTTGCCAGATAAATAGCCCCTTGCAGTGTCAAGGCCTGAATGCAATGCAGCATAATCTACTTGGTGCCCTAGGTAGTGCCGAGCAAGAAAATCTGCAGATGAGTCCTCCAAGAAATTTTTAGCCCTTGGATTGAACATGCCGGCAGCCTTGATAAGCCCCATGTTATCTATAAAACGAGCATCCAACTCTCTTACAAACCTATCCAAGGTGCAGAAAAACACCTCTTGCTTTATCCGTTCAGTCTGAGGCATTCGATCCTCAGAGTGCTCATAATGTCCAGGCCTCTTCCCTACAGTAGTACCAACAAGGTATTCTTTGAGTTTGCTGTTCAGTTGGTGCTGCCTTACTGGTAAAGCACTGCGGTCGTGGTCTTCAACTGTTTCAATACCTCATTTTTCTGCCAATTCCGTTGCGTCATTGACGATTTTCACCCAATGGCATTCTTGTCGAAGGTTGACGAGAGCAGTTCTTGTCACTTGAATTAGGTGACTCACATCTGGCAAATCAAGATGCTTTCTCTGAAGTTAATCAGATAACACACATCTTTTTCAGAATTGCTTCCATACTTAACAAAGTTAGCAAAAACTCAAAGCACTGCATATTTCGGAGAAGTCCTCTGGCTTCTGAACAAGCCTGCTTGTCACATTGTTGCGATGATTCTATTACACTGAGAACAACTATAACGGTTTCAAATCGAGCCTGTATTTTTTTAAAAACCATCTAGTGCCACAAAGTCTTTCTAATTCTTGTACTTCCAGACCGCTTTCTGTTTGAGCTTTTACAAAGAGTTCGTGCCGAGGAGAACTTTGTGAAAGGAACACATACACAGCCTGCAAAGTTGAGAAAAAATCCTTCACTGTTTGTATGTTAGTGATAGTTTGCACTAACGCAAGGTTTAGACGATGTGCATGATAGTGAATGTAAACTGCCTGTGGAGCAATTTCTTTTATTTTCGCTTGCACTCCATTGAAACAGCCACTCATAACTGATGCCCCATCATAGCATTGTGCCACACAGTTCTTCCAGTCAAGGCCAGCATTGCGTACAGATTTGTCAATGGCTGCAGCTAAACTGGAGGCATCCAACTTCTCCATGTGGTCACATCCCATGGCTTTTTCCTGAATGTTCCCATCTTGATCTACAAACCGGATCACAAAGCTCATCTGTTCTTTATGCGAAATGTCTTTGGTTTCATCAACCAACACTGCAAAGTGCTTTGTCACTTTACTAACGATATTCTGACGTATAAGATTTGCCACAACTGAGATCATGTTATTTTGATACTCTGGAGATGTGTAGTGCCCATATCTTCTAGCCATTTTTACTTTAAGAAGTTCATTATTATTATTATTGCAAACGCAATATTGCTATGAAGTTTCCCTTATTGTGGGAGTCTTGCGATTCATCTGTGGCTCGGAAAGCAAGTCCTTGACGACCCAAAACACATACAACCTTTAGTAACTGCATCACATGTTGACGATTCTCTTCAATCTCTTGGTCCCCAACCTTTTCTAGCATTGAAACAATTGAGTGGTGAGGGCCTGTAGTCTGTTGTACACGCTTAAAGTCTGCCCAAGCTACAACTGAAGACTTATGCTTATCAGAATCTGAGTGCATCTTTAAAGAACAACGTGTCTTTTCCCATTTAGCGAAGCCAATGTCAACAAATGGAACATTGCCATGTGCATGCCCCCCTCCTCCAGAATTAGAACCAAAATGTCTGCATGCAAAGCAGTATACTTTATTTTTCAGAACGGAATACTCCACCCAAGGATATGTTTTGTAGTCTCCGTTAAACTTACGGGAACCAGTTACAGGGTATGTAGGAAGTTTTGGCTGTACAGGGTCACTGCATGGATTTGGTGACAGATCAGTCACCACACTGTCATCTAAATTGGGAGCTGGACATCTTCTTGGAATGCCCTGCTCAGCCATACACATCTGCATACTGTTATCGCTCTGCAACCAAGAGCTGCTTGTGCTCTCCCCGAGGAGTGAAATGTCAGGAGAGCAAGCACCAGTGGGAAGATCATCAAACATGCCAATACGGGAAGAACAATCCTCAACATCAGGGTTGAAAGAGCACTCAGCGCTATCCAGGAACATTGAAGTGTTGCTTGGGTCATCAGCATCACGTGAAACCATCACAGCAATGTCTGCACGTGAACAAGAGCCTTCAGTGGCCACTACAAATGAAGGAGATGCTATGTCAGCCAAGGAAGGTGGACCTGTAGACAAAGAGTCAGCATGTGGAGATAGTGAACCAATGTCAGCACATGTAGATGCACTGTCTGCACCTGAAGAAGCAGCTTCGCTGCCAGCAAGAGTTGATGTGCTGGCCGATGGTTGGAAAACATGTGCAGCTGTGTTTGAACTGCCACTTGAGGTATCATCAAACCTCTTGCGCTTGCTTGAATCAGAGCCTGGAGTAGGGCCAGCTCCTCTTGCTTTTGGAGAAAACATATCAACGATTGACCTCTGTTTTGGATCCTTGGGTTCTCCTGTAGGTGTAGACATGTTTGTTCTTTTAGTACTGCTAAATAAGAAGCTATTATTCAAGCAAATGATGGATTCCTCAGTGTCCTCCCGACTTCTTTTGTGCTTCACTCTTCTTTGGAGGACCACTTCCGCTGAATACCAAAGAGGAGACAAATCTGAAATGTATTGCTTTGGCTTACAAGTTTATCACTGTACTCCCTGAAAATAAGTGAGTACTCCCCAAAAAGAAAAACAGATTACAAATACTCCCAACAAAAAATAGGAAACAAACACTGTGGACCCTGAGCCCCTGCTTTCACGCACACAGCTCCATGGATGTTTGGAGAGGTAGCACACGTAGTTCCAAAGGAAGAAAGTACTATTATTCCTGCTCGATCGGTAGACATGTACATGATATTTTAATGTGTATGAGTAACTAGGTGCAACAATAATTAGAAAAACCTTTCCGTTTTTCAGTTAAAGCATTTTTACTTGCTTACAAAATACTGCTGTGGGGAACTAGATTTACATTTTTACTCCCTAAAAAATTATTTTACTTCCAAGTTTACAAAATAGGGAATACAATAGTCCCACTTCAAAATCGTATCTGGAGCACTGAGTACATACCTAAGCAGTGATTTCAAGTATTTATTTTCGTAGCTTACTTTTAGGTCAGTCCTATCTGTCAGGGTAATACTTTACATTTGAGAGATTAACAGTTGCAACCTGTTCAAACTCTGCCCCTAAGAAAAAAGGAAACCTGTGGGTCCCAAAAAACTGAAGTTAAGCATGCGTTCAGTATCATACAGTTTGAAGTTAATTTTGTGGTGTTCTCTGATTAAATGGAACAGAAAAAGCCATATTTAGTGTTGAAACAACTATGACAAGGCTGAAATGCATAAATAGATATGGACTAACGGATCAGATCATTAACATATGCTGTACATTTTCAATATGTTGCTTCACGTTCATTTAACTCTCACAGCGGTCACAGATAAGGCTGGATGTCAGCTACTCAAAGGTGGTAATGTTTGCTGGCGTTGAGAACACTGAAAGTAAGGAACTCCCACACGAAGATGCAGGTCTGAAAATAATAACAAAATATCAGAAAGATTCATGTGCGCAACACAGACCATATTAATTTTGAATAGAGTTTTAGAGTTCTGGGGTGCACGCATCATGCAAAGACAAACTGGACCACAGAGGCTTTGCACTTGACAGACCTTGAGACTGACTTCAGGCCCGGCAACGATTCATCATTGACTCAGAGGGACCCATGTTATGCACCATTGCCCTAGGAACTCTAGGAACTAGCTCTTAGGCCGCAGCAGGCCCAGGCTGAGTGTGTGGCTCGGGCAAGGAGCAGTTTACATAATGTCTTGTCACAATGTAAAATCCTAGTTAAATGCATTGCAAAATGTATAGACTGCAGGCCACAAATGACTTGGAATTCATCTGCCTGTGGTTAATTTAAGTAGTTTAATTTGCATAAACTGTTGTTGTAAACTGGGCTCAGGAGGGCACATGAACACAGGGGCAAGGGGCACATGGACACAGTGACGAGGGGCACATGGACACACTGGCTGGGGTCGGGGGCACATGGAACCGGCGTTGAACTTATCTTACAGCAGGAAGTAAAAATGCCCTCAATCCCTCCTCCACATGATCTAGAAAAGACAAAATGTAATACAATAGTTGATTATAAAACACTCCCTTCGTCCCACAAAGTCCGGGTTCACATTTTATCTATCCTGACAACACACACAGGTCCGGTCCCAGATTTGTCTCGTGAAGCGGGAACAAAATGGATGCTGTAATGGTACAGAGACAGTAGAGGGGGAAAGAGGCAAATATTGGGACGTGTATTATTTGGTGACAATCACTGTATTATTCACTGCCCTGCAGTACAGACCAGTGGGTAGTTTTCCACAGAAGCCAAGCCCCTCCCCCACGCAATAAAGGGTACACACACACACACACACACACACACACACACACACACACTCTCTCTCTCTCTCTCTCTCTCTCTCTCTCTCTCTCTCTCTCTCTCTCTCTCTCTCTCTCTCTCTCTCTCTCTCTCTCTCTCTCTCTCTCTCTCTCTCTCTCTCTCTCTCTGCTACTTGTTGGGGCAGTCTGGAGGGGCCCCTCCTGGTGGTGCTTTAAGCTGTTGCTTGGTCTTTCATTGTTATACAGCTGGGCCCGCCCCACATACAATCAAAAGTCTATTGCAAGCAGTGCGCGACAGGGGAACTTGAATGAAACAAACCACACAGGTTTGGAAGCCGGCACATATTTGCAAAGTTAGTAAAACGAATTTGGTGCTGCCGGCGTCAGCGGCTTGCTTTCTTTCCCTAATTTAAAGCCGCTGCCGTGCCAGCACTGTATTCATTATACTAACATACTAGCCAACCGTACAGATTTAGGCATTAGGCTACTGGTTTTTAAGCAGTCCTACCGCCTACAGATTTCAGTGACAGATCCTACTGCTTTTTACAGTGGCAGGTAATTTATGTGACTGTAAGGCAGGCTGCAGGACATAGCATTCAACACATTAGTCTGTCTGTACAGTGGGCTGGTAGGTGATTACTTTGATTGGACTCAGACCAATCCAGTGACCTGACAGCTGTGTGACTCTGCCCTGCACTCTGGCTGGGACAGGCCTTAGGTGAAACACTAACAAAGGCAAGTGGCAGAACGTACCACCATCAAACCGCATCTGCCTATAATCAGACTGAGGGGGATATCAGTTTCCATGCCATTCAGTGTTCTACTTGCAATAAATATGTACTGCCTGGGCTGTTGCTACAGAGCAGTGGCAAACGTTACCTACCAGCTCTGTGTGATTACCTTCTGTGAATGTTAACGTACCATTCAGAATTATTTATTTTTAACATTTGAACATCTGTATTTTAGAATGCTTCAATGGGGCCAACAATGTACGTTTTGTAGTTTCCTGTGATGTCATCATTGTTATGCTAATTAGTATTTTTGAAACTTGAAAATTTCGACATCTTTTTGGTTATGGAATGTTGGCAACTGTACTAACGTTAGACTGCATGATAGCGTCGCCATCTGAGTCACAGCCAAACTGGTTTTGGAGGGAAAACTGTCCACTGTATTGTTGGTTTCTTTTGTATTGCTGTATTGTTGTCAATTTCTGAGCTACGTGCTTTCCTGACATGTGTGTCTGAATTGTGCTGCACGCAATTCTGTCAAGAATTCACAATGTGCTCATTCAGTTTGTCATAACAGTACCTACTCTATTCTTCTACTAATGCAATAATTAATCTTGATATCTAGTAAATTAATATAGTTATGCAATAATTAGTCTAGATGTGAAACAATTGATCTTGCTACCAAAGATTGAGATGGTTGTACAGCACATCTTTGTATACAACAGTTAATCGAGAGGTGAAACAATTAATGTAGGTAAACCAACAAGTGGATTACAGTTGAACAGCCATTAATCTAACTATGCAACAATGAATCTAGCTATGAAGCAGTTCATCTATGTATGCAATAATGTATCTAGCTATGCATTAAAATGAATATAGTTGTGCCACAAATGAATTTACCCAGCTAATAAATGATCAGAGTATGCAACAATAAGTCTGACTATGCACCAGTAAATGTTCTTATGCAATAGTTTGTCAGGCTATCTAATAAATGTATCTAGCTATTCAGAAATTAATCTAGCTCTCCATAAAAAGACATGCCATAGCAGTTCTGACTGCACTGATCGCGTTGGTAGCAGAGTCAAGATAGGTCTGAAAATGGCTGGTCCACTTCTGTAATGGCTCACATGAGTTAAAATAATTCTCATATGAATGACTGCCCAAAGCAAAGCCAGCTGTTATGATTAATGTAAACCCTTCCATCCATCACTTTTTAGTTTTGGCGGAAATCACTGCCTTGAAAAAAACAAGGCTTTGTCAATGTGCTGCCCTCAGCCAAATACCTACAATGGCACTTAAGTTCCTGTGATGTCAGACATTATGATGTCACTTACCATGACATCATCTGTGGCAGAGGCTGTACTGTAAGGCTATCCACTCCCTTACACCCGGTACATTTTAAAAATAACACCCTTTGCCACCAGGTCATTTACATGTAAATGTTAGAGGTGTGCTTTATACGTGTCCATTAATATGGTATGACATTTGGTATGATTGCCATGCCTTGCTGACAGGCTGCGGTTCCATTGCAAAATACAAACTGTGGCAATTTGTTGAGCAAGTTTGATGTGACTACCCCTTCTGGCCATTGCTTTCAACCATCTTCTTTTACATTTCTAAGAAGGGGGCTTTTTTAGACATGCGCAAATTGCACCTGTGTGGTGCAAAATTACGCTAATTTGTTGCGCATTGAGGTGCTAATTTTGGCTGATTGAAGATCATCCGCCAACGCCCCTCACCCTAAATCGCCGAAAAAAGGCCCTGTTTGTGTGTTGCTGGGAAGGCACCAATCCAGTGAGAATTGTAAGGGAAACTCAGAACCGACATTTTGCGTATTTTTACACAGAGTGAAGCTGAATGTAGACTTGGAAAGAAGCCAAGCAAATGACAAAAACACAAGGCTCTTTTTATGCTGCAGCAGAGCGAGCCAAAAGGGAATGACTTCAAAATAAATGTGCTTTTCAGCCTCAGTGCACAATGATTCAGGACTTTTGCAGAAACCAGGGCCCGGCCCTGGCTGCTTTGCACTGGGATGAATCAACAGCCGGCCCCTGATTTATGGCACACACATCTGCTGAGCAAAGGAGCCGAGCCCAGCGGCTGCCTTCCCTTAGGGTGCCCCTCGGGGCGGTTTTCCTTGCAGGATTCTGTAACAGGAAACTGGAAGTGTTACTTTCTCCTGGCAGACCCAGCATGACATGATGTTGGTCCAGAGCCCAGGGGAAAAAAAAGTACCACTTCCAAGTTAAAATAAACAAACTGTGTCACACCGATTTCCAAGGTGGAGAGAGTTCCTGAATGCTGGTCAGGCTAGCCAACTATGAGGGCCACACACACACATATGGAAAAGGAAGAAGAGGCAGTATATTTTCAGCAGCTGCAGACCTGGACTCCAATGTGGTCGGCATCACGAGCACGCCCATTACCTTTTTAACTATTCAACTCTGTCGTCGCATTGGCTGAAGTACTCCAGCTGCTGAAAGGCTAAAAAGCCTGCCTCGCTAGTCTTAAATAGCACGTCTGAGTGTGATCCACACTGGCAAAAGGTGAGAGGGTTTGTGCAGGCCACTGACGCGAAATATTTCCAGACACCGGCCTTGACAGGACCGGAGTGCAGTGGCGCGCTCTCCCATCTGAATATTCTCTGCCTGCACACAATAACATAAGTCGAGTCGCATGACGCACGCGAGAGTGGAAGGAAAACAGTGTTGCTGTGACATTATGGGTTTCTGGAATACATTTCACCCAGGTAGACTGTGCGCTGCCTATCGCCAAAACCCTTTAACGCCTCTAATCCCCTTCCCCTAATCCCAACTCTTCAAAATTCATCCCTGCACTCCCTCGCCTCTTCCAACACTCCAGTTATATTTTCATGTAAAAAACATTGTTTTCTTCAATGATATGGATATATTTAATGCGCTTAATAAGCAGAGGTTTCTACCCGTGGGCCCGAGAATCGAACCTGTGTTGCGCGTGTCATCTTGCTTCTAAGACGATCACGTTGTCGCTGAGCTATCCTCTTGGAACTGTAGAGAGTTTCTCCCGGGAATGTGGAAAAGGTTGGTGTAAAAAACTGTAGCTCAACCATGCTGCAAATATCAGAGCACATCAATAAATATCAATAATTGCGCAAATACAGCACCATTTTGAATGGCATCTCGTGCTATTACTTTTATGTGATTAGAATCAACTGTCTCTGAGAAAACAGGGAAGTTGTTCATGTGCTCGGTGTTAACCACAAACTGCCGTGTACACTGCGTGCACGCATGCAAGCATTGGAAAAAGCCTGCTTTGCCTTTCCTTGATTCAAGTTTCAACGTCGTCAACGTTATGTGCCGGCGGCAGCTTAACATTGCAAGCCGCCGCCGGCACATGAATTGCAATGTTAGTGAAATGAACTTGGTGCTGCCGTCGGCGGTGGCTTGCTTTCCAAAGCCGCCGCCAGCACGGCGGCACCAAATTCATTTTACTACATTGCAAATATATGTGCCGACGGCAGTTTAACATTTCAAGCTGCCGCCAGCACATAAATTGCAATGTTAGTAAAATTAACTTGGTGCTGCCGTCGGCAGTGGCTTGCTTTCCAAAGCCGCCGCCGGCACAGCGGCACCAAATTCATTTTACTACATTCCAAATATATGTGCCGGCGGCAGCTTCACATTGCAAGCTGCCGCCGGCACATAAATTGCAACGTTAGTAAAATGAATTTGGTGCTGCCGTCGACTTGCACCAAATTCATTTTACTACATTATGTGCCGGTGGCAGCCAGCAGGCTTAACAACGTTGCAAGCCGCCGCCGGCACACAACGTTAGTATAATTAATTTGGTGCTGCGTGGCCGTCGGCGGCGACCTGCGACCACGACCACCGGTCCACTCTGACTGTCTCTGAGCTGACTCACCTCGAGTCCTCGAAGTGCCTGGTCTTCTTCTTAAGTGGGGTGGGATCGTGGATGCCTGGACAGTGGACACACAAACTGGAGCAGGGAGCGACGAAGCACTCGTTTCCCACGTGCAAAATGGAAATCAAAATGGAGGACAACACAGCGTCGCAGCACGCTGTGGCCACGCCCCCTCCTCCTCTGATTGGTCAATGGCCAGAGGTCGCAAGAGATTGACAGGGGTCGCTGGCCAATCGCCAGTGGTCGCTCTTGCGACCCCCAAATGACGTCCCTGCACCCCACTGCAATATAGGTTCGCTATCTTAGCTGCCACTGCATTTGCACCATTTCCATGTACTTGGGCCCTAACTATCTAGCCTCCAGTAATCGGTGGAGTTTTTGTATAGTGATGTTCCATACTTCTCGAAGTGGAAGATTCCTCAAACTCTGTTGCCCGCAGGTCATCCTGCAGAGAGCCACTGCGTAAGTAATACATTTTTTGTTCCATACTTAGCTCCTTACAATGCATATCCAAATTACACTTATCAATACAGGTGGTCTAATTCTAACGGTGCTGCCCAGTCAGTAACACCACAGCACTTGCCAACCTAAATGAGGGGCACTCAATGTTTATGAGCAAGAAAGTGGTCATTACCTCAAGACTTGTCCTCCATGAGTAGGCCGCTGTTGACAGTTGTTGACCCACACGCGGGCCTGTACCCAGGAATTGTGGGGCGGCGAGAGGTTTCCCAACCGGAACCACAGGAAACTTGGATAACACTCCTGTAGTGCTCTGCCAATCTCCGCTGGGGCGAGGGGGCAAGTCTTTGTTATTCGCTCCTCCTCACAGTAGGCACAGTAAGCAGCAAAGACAGGCCACCTCCAATGGTAAAGAAAGACACAGAAAACACTTACCCAACACTCTGCTGGAATCCCATTATGTCACCTTATCCCAGGGGATTTCCCTTTTCTTTTAATAAACGTTATATTAAAACGGTGAAAGCGAACAGGTGTTATTTAAATTCATAGGCAGGAATAACTTCATAATGTTGTGTCTGTGTGTGTCTCTGTGTGTGTGTATACAATATAGACAGTTGTACAATAACTTGTAGTCGCATGTCCTTTACAATCCAATCACGTGGGCACCCCATTGAGACCACTTTTGCCCTCATTATCCAGTTATACTCTTTTCCCTAAATAGACCCGGAACAGGCCCGAGATATCCTTGGGCCTACAAATTGAAGCCACCATAGCGATGTAGATCTTTTCCCTCTTATTGATATATACTAACTCCCTTAACTAATCAGAGCAAGTTGGGGGAAACGTAGACTTCCATAGTTTAATTCTGTATTTCTTAGCTATTTGGCGGGCCACATTAAAAAAGGGATTTCCCTTTTCTGATCTAAATTCTGTCCTCTGCTCAGCGTGGCTCAGTCAACTTGTTATCTAGGCATCGTTGACATCAGTTCACTGATAATAAAAGGCACTTTTCTCTTCGCCTGTGGAAAAAAAAAGGTGTCTCACATGTAAAACACTGACTGGACATGTGGCATAAGCATGCGCCTATGGGCAGCTTCAATATAGCACACCACATTGCTGCCACAGTAAGACTTGCATGCAGCCTTTGACTAAATAGTCCGCTGTTTAAACGATATCCACTCGCATTGGAACACAGAAAATGTAAGTCTGAAAAATCATTGGAACCGTGAGTGGGACCAATAGCAACTTCTGGTGCCCAGCTGTTAGCTGCAGGCTTTCAACAGACACCCACTCCACCACCAGCAGCTGCGCGGAGGCTCTCTGGCACAGAGAAAAGATCTGAAGGAAAGAGACCACCCTTTTAATTTGAGGACCCTGCATTCTGCTACGGCCACTATCAGCACCTGCTCCACACACAGCGTGTTCGTCATCTTAACAATCCTTCATCTCATTATTTCTAGGTTACGCCACCGCTGTTTCTCAGTGGAAGCCTACTTGCACGGAAAGCAGTGGGGGCTATATTAGTTAATGGCATTCTTTTATTGGGGTGCAGCCTGTTGGAACCCACCTTCAGCAGCCCCAACCTCCTACCTGCGCTGGTCAGTTCTCTTATTGATCCAATCTGGTCCTTAATGCCTGTGCCACTAAGAACCCATAAAGACACTTTTCTTCCATATTTTCTACCACCATCGTCTTTAATAGGTATTCCAATACAGTGGTATTCAAACTTTTTTATACTGCCCCCCCCCCATGGATTAAAAATATTGTTTCCGCCTCTCCTTCCCCCCACAAGCTATAACTGTTTATATTTTCGATTAAAAGCAGTCACCATAATCCCTTTTTAAAGAGCCAAAGGCTTCACTGAGCATCCTTCAGACCCCTCATCCCCACCCCCATGAGACGGGGATGGGGGGCAGCCCCACAGTTTGAAGACCACTGCAGTGCATTTGTATTCTGGAACCATCTAACTGTATCCTGTTAGAAGATTAAAAATATTTTTGCTTTCGATTGCCTGCATTGTGTCATTACTTAAGCCCCTGCCACAGGGAATCAAACCAGGACCGCGACCTCATAAGGTCGCCTGGTACTAAAACTGTGCCTTTGTGCATTACAAAAATTCCGAACCCCATGACTGCGACTAAGGGAAACAGGGGTGTTCCTTGCTCCTCTAAGTCGTGGCAATGGGGGTGACGGGTTGTGGGGGTGTCCCCCTCTTCCATTAAATGGAGAGCGGGGGAAACTAAAGTGTAAAGAAAAGGACCCTGTGATGCCAGCGCCGTTACTGACGCTGCAGGGATCGAGGGAAGTTGTCGGCACACTTGCACGATTAAGCCGTGAGCTCTGCCAATCTACCAAAAGGAGAACCAAGGGCACCTTACAGAGCCTTTGCAAATAGCTTAGGCATGACTATTTATAAGCCCAGCCTCTACCTAGGCAGTGACGTTATCCCTTTTTTTATAAATCCTCTCCAGCCTTTCGGACTCTGGCCTGGTAGTTTTCACTCAGGGGACCTGATGGTCGTTTTGGTAGAGCAAGCGCAACAAATTCTTGCTTATTGCAGTTTGTTTTTGTAATGCAACTCCGATTTCAATATTGTCCAATATATAGTTAGGGTCGCCAGATGTGTATCCACAGTTCACTGTGCTCAGAGAGGCACAGCTCCACCTCACTGATGAGGCCCAACAAGGCTGAAACACACGTATGGGGTTGCTGTTGGTACTCTTGTTCAGAAGGGAATTGCCTAGCATTTCGGTGCTAACTGCCCATGTGGGCGGGACAAAGACTGATATGCAAATGGTTATTTCACATCTGTGAAAGGTACAGTGAACGTAAGTGTGGCAGCGGACTCTCGAGTGGGTACCTTCCCAAAGAACAGGTCAATGGGCCGTGTTCGTTCTCGCAGAGCGGAGCCTATGGACTATTCTTTGTGTATCCATAGTGTATTGCTTTTGTAAGGGGGAGATAACGACAGCGTTGTTGTTATGCCAAGTGCAAGATAGAGAAAAAGTGGGCAACCACCTGCATACACAGCCCATCTGAAGTGCCAGTCACAACCCTATCCTGAACATTACCTGGCTAAATGTTTTTTAAAAGTTTAGGAAAGCACTTTTCTCATGCCTTTTCTTTTTCCATACAGGCACTTTGTTTGTAGTGTGAAACAGAGTGTGTGTGCCCGGCTGAATTGAGCTAAAATGCAAACTAATGGTTATTACTGCTTTTATGAACAAATTGAAAAAGATTGCAAAACTTCAGAAATAATTCTCCCTTTGTGTACTCTCTTGCATGCTTTTAGGTCATTGCCAGAATTGTCGATGGAAGCAAATTTGATGAGTTCAAAGCGTTATATGGCGACACATTGATCACAGGTACATTTTCACAAATACATTTCTTTTTATAAAGCACATGGCATAGGCAAAAGCTGTGATACTCTGCTGCCCAGGCAGTGAATGCTCTGCGGAAAGCCCTGCGTAGTGCTTTGAAGCTAAATCCATGCCATTTCATACAGTCATGAATATATCAAGAACATGTCTAAATGGTCTGTCGTTCCCCATGCAGTGTTTTATACAGTCTTGGGCCGGCTGGTGAAATGCGTTCTGGTACTGTGGACAGCTGCACATTGTTTTGATTTCTTATTATTGTGTTTTATTGGTTAATTTTAACCTTTAACACATACAGCAAAGTAGCACTACAGATTAAAATAGATGTTTTTTTTGGATGAACCAAATGTGGATCTTTAAGGAAGTTGTTATGATTGCCACCTATGTTAAAACAGCAATTCATGTAATTAATCTAAGTTACTTTAATATTGTGTTGTCATATGTCCTAAGCAATCTGATGCTTTAAGCTGAGCTCCTGCAACACTGTGTGCTCACCTGTATTCCTTTCAGAATGTTTATTTATGTTGTTGTGTTCTCGAACTAATTTTGATCAGTTGGAATTGGGTAGCAGGAGTGCCTGCTGTCGCGTATGGTCGCTCTTAATAAAGTCATAAAACTACACCCAGCTGTAGTAGTTTTCTCAACATTGGCGACGAGGATCTTGTGGACGACTTTCCTTCCCCCTGCTCCAGCCGGCTTCCTCCCGCTGTGGACTGCCCGCTCCTGAACCTCCTGACGGCGCGACAGCAGGCGAGCAGAATCTTACAGAGGTCAGGAGGTGCATGCTGGAGGGTTGGGGGGATACCGACACGGCAGGCGCTGCAGTGTTTTGTCTTCCGTGGAACCCGCGGACACCGTTCCCAATTGGACGCAGACAGGCCCCTCCGGCCTCCACCTGTCACAGTTCCTGTCTCCCCACGTTCCGTACCGGCCCCATCCCTCTCTCTGAGCTGGCAGAGACTCACGCACCACGCCAGAGTCAGCCCAGATTGGGGGTAAACCCTGCCATCGGCACTCCGCGCTCGAGCCGGCCCTGCTGTCTTGTTATTTCTCAATGCGCCTCGCTCCACTGGCCTCGTACTGAGGGGGCGTGGCCACAACATGCGACACGGCGAGCCCGGCCCAAGCCCCGCTTTGATTGGCAGCAATTGTGATGTCAGTTGCCTAGCAACTCCAGGCAACTCCGGGCAGAGGCCCAGGCTCAGCATTCCAGAGACCATTTTGATGCACAACAATTGCTACTGAAGCCGCAAAGAGCGTTCCACAGGCACTGCAGGGCTGCCTGTATTTATTGGCTAATCCAACAGGAGGTGAATAAAGAGGAGTGATAGCACAACCTTCTTTTCAAAGACACTGTAGTGGGCCTAAACAAAATATATTTCTTCAAGCATGGCATCAACTATCCCTCCCCCAACATCGTTTTTATCTGAACCTGGTCGTCCACCCATAAGGTGTTACAGATGGAAAGACATTATTGAAAACTATTTGGTGGCCATGGGGGGTGATAGATTTAGTTTGGCCAGGAAACAGGCCTTACTACTTCATAACTTGGGTCCAGAAGGTCGCAGTATTTTTGATGGGCTATCCAGAATTCAGCGGGCAGAAGCAGGAGATGCAGATGAGTATGCCACAGCTCTGAAGCAGCTGGAAGAGCACTTTGACCCGGAAAAAATGTAACTTTTGAAAGGCATAAATTCTTCCAGCGCCCCCAAGAATCATCTGAATCAGTTGAGTCCTATATTGCTTCCCTGAGGACATTGAGTGACACATGCGATTTCGAAGCATTGACTGATTCACTCATAAGAGACCAACTCGTGAGGTGTACGAACAACGTGAGGATTCAAGAAAAACTTCTTGCCAAAGATATTAAGTTAGAAGAAGCAATCGAATTGGCCAAGAGCATTGAGCAGACCACTCAATACATCAAGGAGTTGAAAGTGGATAGACAAAATCCAAACCCTCACCCTGTTTGTGCGGTTAGCCAGAGGAAGAGAACCAACTTCAGTCCCAACAGAAGGGAAGCATGGAATTCGAGGTGCACCAGATGTGTCAGCCCCAAACATGCCCCAAACTACCCCACTTGTCCAGCAAAATTCGCTGAGTGTTTCAGATGTAAAGGCAAGGGCCATTTTGCCAACGTATGCAAGGGTTCTTCTATCAATTTAGTGGAACCTAGAGGAAACAGCGTGATGGCGAACCAGACGTCATACAACACACAAGAGATGACATCCACACAGGAAACTGCTCCTAGGCGTATATTTGAAATCTCAGCCATCTCTGAGGAACAAAGTGGCCCCCTGGATGAATTTGAAATTGAGCGGTGCAAGATGTCAATGAAGGTTGACACATGCTCACCTTGGACTATCATATCAAAGGAAACTTTGATTGAAATACTAGGGAAAGACCAAGATTGACTTAAACCGACTGCTGTCCAACCCTGTGGTTATGGAGAGTCGTTAATAGAGATACCGGGACAGTTTCATGCGCAAGTGAAGTATAAGGACAGAAGACGCTCGGCGGACATATTAGTAACAGAAAGAGGTGCCTCGTTACTTGGATAGGAGGAACAAAGAAAACTAGGTGTAAGAGTCCAAGTGAGCGCATTGGAGCCTGTTACCATTGCTGAGATTGAAGATAAGTGGTCCAGAGACTTTCCAGAAGTGTTCACGGAGGAGCTGGGGAAACTCAAGCAGTTCGAACATCACATTAAACTCAAGAGAGATGCTCAACCAATTGTTCACAAGTACCTTTGCATATGAAAGGACAACTGCGTGATGAACTGAAGAGCCTCATGGACAAAGGAGTGATTGAACCTGTTACAGCCACAGAATGGTTGTCGCCAGTGGTACTCGTAACTAAAAGCAATGGAAAATTAGACTGTGTTTGGACTTGCAGAGTTCAAACCAGAAGATACTGGTGGAGAGACATCCCCTACCCAATATTTCAGAGACACTGGCTACATTGGGGGAACCCAAGTTGTTCTCTGTGATCGATCTTTCGGCAGCGTACTACCAAGTTCCACTCTCTGAACAGTCACAATACCTGACAGCTTTTATAACTCCTGAAGGGACATTCAAATTCAATAGGATGCCATTTGGACTAGCATCGGCGGCTTCAGTATTCCAGAAAGTTATGGAAGAGATATTGAAGGGTTTGAGCAAAGTGATGGTGTTTCAGGATGATATATTGTTGTTTGCGGAAGATGAGTGTGAGCATGACAGAGTATTGAGAGAGATACTGAGTAGACTGAAGGAAGCAGGTTTGACAGTTGAAAGAAGTAAATGTAAGATAGCTGTCAAAGAGGTGGAATATTTGGGCCACAAAATTTCAAAAGATGCTATTTCGCCCAAAGGATCACTTATTGAAAGTATCAGTAATGCTCACCAGTCCAAGGATAAAGATCAGTTACGTTCGTTCATGGGACTGGCGGAGTGTTACCACACATTTGTGAATGGGTTTGCGGTGATATCATATCCCTTGAGAGAATTACTTAAGAAAGGTGTGAAGTAAGTATGGTCTGATGAATGTTGAGAGGCATTTTTGTCAATTAAGAAAGGGATAATACAAGCGCCATCCTTGGGAGGATTCATATCAGGCAGGAAAACCACCTTATCAGTTGATTCCAGTATACTAGGGTTGGGTGCCACCCTAGTTCCGTATGATTCAGGTAAAATTGAACATGTAATAGCCTTTGCATCAAGACCGCTGAGAGGTGCATTATAGAGAGGGAGGCATTGGCTGTGTCATGGGCCATTTCACACTTTAGGTTTTTCTTATGGGGTCAAACATTCATAGTAAGAACTGATCACAAACCATTAGTTCAGTTGATGGGTGGTGTTGATTGGACCAAGGGATCCCCAAGAATATCCAGGTGGATGGTGGAATTAATGGGATATAATTTCAGGGTATGTTATGTACCGGGTAAAGAAAATGTTGTGGCAGACTGTTTATCGAGGCTACCAGTGGGAAGTGATAAAGACTCCGAAATTACCGGTAATTAAGAGTTCAGCATTTCTGAAATTTAATATAATGCAATTGACGAAAAATGAATGGGAGAGTGCAAATAAGGAGGATGTGGTGTTGAATCAAATTAAAATGTGGACAAAAGAAGGGTGGCCTCACAAAAATGAAAATGGGAGAGGTTATGAGAGATCCTATGAGGTTAAGAATGAACTGAATATGACTGAAGATGGACGTAAATTGGTACCTCTGTGTGGGGTTATGACCCAATTAATGAAAGTGGCCCATCAAGGGCATTTAGGTATGGGAGGTACAAAAAGATATTTGAGGCAATCATTTTGGTGGCCTGGTCTGGAGAGTGAAGTAGAGAAATGTGTTAGGAACTGTAATGAATGTATGAAGAGTGATAAGGGCAAAACAGTGAGAGAAGTTCCTCTGATTCCAGTGGTTGTGCCCAGTGAACCTTGGCAGAAAGTAGCAGTTGACTTGGTAGGACCCATTGAAGACCTGGGCGAAGGTTACAAGTACCTGGTAGTACTGGTAGATTACCATACTAAATAGATAGAGTGGAAGGCTCTTCGTGATGCCACTAGGGCAGAGATGATTTCATTCTTTGAAGAAGTGTTTTACAGGGAAGGTTTCCCTTCAATAGTAGTCACCGACAACGGAGTACAGTTTTGTTCGGATATGATGTTGTCGTTTTTGAAAAAATTCAGCATAAAGCATGTGAGAACAGCCCTGTATCATCCCCGAGCTAATGGCCTAGTAGAGAGGGCCAATAGATTTGTGAAGAGTGGGATTCATCTAGCATTGGCTTCAGGTCTGGATTGGTCTAAGATACTTAAAGAATTAGTGTGGCATTATTGTACCACACCACACCGCATTCAATCACAAAAGTGTCTCCATTTATATCTTTGAAGGGCAGGCAACTGGGCACAAAACTTTGTCCGGGATGGCTGGATATGGCTAAGAGTGTGAATATTGATCGTGAAAAAGTCATGATGCTGATTAGAGAAGCACAGGATATGTATACACATAAGTTTGATGATGTTAACAAAGCCAGAGTAACAAGATGGCAGAAAGGTGATTGGGCCCTTATCAAGAATCCCAGAATAGGTGCCAAATGTGCAGAAAGCTAATTTATTGGACCTAAGAAAGTTGCAGTTGTGAGAGGGAATGTTGTGATATTAGAAGGGGGAGAATGTTGGTCAATGTCAAGACTGGTCAAGTGTCCGTCCAGTGGTCATGAAAGTGAGGAGTTGGGGTACAATGATGATGTCTCTGTTAAGCTTGTGAACAAGGAGAATGTGGGAAGAGAACAATGTCAAAAAGAAGGAGAAGCCAGTAATGGTGATGTAGGTGCGAACACAGGTCTAAACTCATGTAGAACAAGAAACAGACCAACATGGCTCAAAGACTTTTATGTAGAGTGAAATTTCATTCCGCAAGTGCCAAGGGAGGAGATGTTATGATTGACACCTATGTTAAAACAGCAATTCATGTAATTAATCTAAGTTACTTTAATATTGGGTTTTCATGTGTTCTAAGCAATCTGATGCTTTAAGCTGAGCTCGTGCAACACTGTGTGCTCACCTGTATTTCTTTCAGAATGTTTATTTATGTTTTTATGTTCTCAAACTAATTTTGATCAGTTGGTTGGCAGGAGTGCCTGCTGTCGCGTATGGTCGCTCTTAATAAAGTCATAAAACTACACCCAGCTGTAGCAGTTTTCTCAAAATAAGTCCAGATTCAAACATAGGAAAGGTTTAAAGACCATCATCCCATCACAATTTCACTCGGGGGACCTGATGGTAACTAGGGGACCTGATGGTAACTAGAAGGAGCTGATCTAAGCTACCAATGAAGGAGCAGCATGTACAGTCATTCTGAATAATAGGAGCCAGATGAGTGAAATTAAGAGAAGGGATGTTAATGCTAAACCCTTAAAAGAAATCCCAGGTTTTGCAAAGATCACATTTGATAGGGGAGGAAGGATAGCTGAGGGGCAACGCGTTTGTCTTGGAAGCAAGGCAACGCAGCACAGCACAGGCTCGAATCCTAATCATACGCTTAGAAATCACTTGTGGGTATTAAGCACATTATAAATGAACAATAAAATAAAAAAATGAATCAATACTGCTTGGTGGCCAATAATGATTTTTCAAGGTGTAATGGAAGCTCTCTTGCTGGGAGGTGCAAGACTCAACCAAGAGGAAATCTAGTTGGGTACAGTTTGTTTATTATTTATTATTATTATTTTTTTTGTTTATTTATTTATTTGGTAATGCGCACCAAACCCTTAGGTAGCTGGGCGCAAAAGGACAAGTAAACTTAAAGCTTAGTTACAGAGCATGTCAGGTATATACATACATACAAGAAATATTATTTTACTGCCACTTCCAGGTTACAGTAGAGTGGTAGAAGCTGGGGGGGTCACATATAGTATAATACATATTGCAGTCGGATTGGTGCAGTAAGTAGCAAATACAGTGAATGTGGTAGAGCGTAACAGGTGTCTGGAAAAGGGAGCAGTCTAGGTGCGGGACGGGCCAGGTTGGGAGTTGTTTGTTCGTAGCCATTTTAATACATTACGTCTAAATATGGGGTAGGGTTGTTCCATTCTCATCGGGCTCAGTGGGCTCATCTCAGTGGGCTCATCGCGGAACCCTATTAATCCTCTTCAGGTAGGGACCCCAGGGCAGTGGCCCTTACCAGGAGTTAAAGCTACCAGAGTGGTTTTGCTCACAAATAAGATCTTTCTGTGACCTTGGTGAAATTGGGGCCTCTGATACCTTTCTGTTTTGCTGGCGAGAGTTTAGTTGCTGCATGATTATGGGTCGACCACTGTGCAGATCTCCATAACGATAGCTCATATTTTTATGTAATCCCCAACAAATAAGCATGTGAAAACTGTTGGATCCTCTAATGGGGTTGTGGCCCAACTATACAAACCTTTTTGTATTTTATTATTACAAGCAAGACAATAAAAGCAAGCAATTAAAAAAATATATACTCTTCAGGTGTATGGGATATATCCCACCAAAAGATTTAGTAAATAAGAAACAGCAGCGTAGTGCATAGCTAATATTTTCAAACAAGCTGACCAAAACACACCTCAAATGCCTCTCTCTCTCCCACCCCTAACCTGGCCCAACACAAGTTAAATGCCCATTTCCCCTACTTCTACTATGCCTGAACACAAGTCAAATGCCCATCTCCCTTACCCACCCTAAGCCAACAAACCCAAATAAAATGTTCTCTTTGGCTTTTTCCCATGCCCTGTCGAGCCGGGGGGAGCCGGGTCTCCTCTTTGTACTGCCTATCTCCTAAGGGTCAGTGAGAGATAAGGAAGACCAGCAGGGACCCAATGACAGTAACCACCCAGTTGGACGGAATAAGGGCGAATACGGTATAGCAGCGATCGGTGAACCAGGGCCGGCAACGATTATCATGGCATCCAGGTTGCAGACGAGCAAGTCTAAGCAACCTACACTGACACTTTCATCAAACCAGCAACCTCCGCTGATAACACCATGCCAGGGACTTCACCCTCACAGGGGTAATCGGTCCAAGCGAAGGGAAACCAGCAGGTCGTGGAGGCCATAGCTGCCTTGAAGATTGTGCTGGAAACTAACAAGGACGCCATTAGCCTGGATGTCAACTTCCTGCGGCAGGATGTTCAGTCGCTCGCTGAACGCACAGGAACTTTGGAGAAAGAAGTTGCGGCACACAGTCGGCCTCAGGGACACCTCTAAGGAAGTAACGATCCTGCAGCAGCAAGTGTGGAACCTAGAAGGGAGAGTTAAGGATACAGAAGGAAGGGCCAGACATAACAACGTAAGGATAATTGGACTTCCGGAAAGGGAAGAGGGCACAAATCCCACTAACTTCATTGAAAACCTGTTGCTGCAGGAGGTCGGCCCGGGTACTCTCACCCAGTGATATACAGTCGAAAGAGCACATAGGTCCCTGATGAAGAAACCTCTGCCAGGTGCTCCACCGCGGCCCATTATAGCCCAGATTTTAAATTAAAGACAGAGAAAGGATCCTGGAAGACTTCCGGAAAGGTGACACGATACACCGGGCATCAGCCAGCATAACAGCGTATCCGGACTACACCTTGCAGGTGCAACGTCAGCGAATGAACTTCACATCTGTCAAAAGAAGGCTGCGAGCGGCAATCCTGAAGTATATGTTGTTGTACCCAGCGAGACTGAAAGTAATACATAAAGGCAGATTCGTCTTCTTTGATATCCCAGATTATGTGCACAAATGGATGGACATGGAAAACTTGCCAAATGGAGCGGATGATCAGACTACAGATGGAAGAGATATACCCAGGAATGCGCCTGAAGTCTAGTACGGATGGGTCCGGACACAAATGACTGAATGTATGCGGGTGTGACCTCTCTGAAGTAAAGTCAAGCACATACATTTCATAAAATGCAGGAGTCGGCAGTGAGGTCCCCGACAGGGTACACACTGCGAAGTAGCGACCTCCACCTAAGGGTGGATAAGTCCACAGATACTAGTTGGAGAGTATCCGCCTGCTGCACTCCAGGCACCAAAGCAGTGACTGGTGTGGGGTGAGAAGCAGGGATGCCCGAGCACAAGGAAGTGAGCTGGGCAGTTATGGGGGGGCAGGGAGGGAGAATAGGGGTAGGTAGTGGGGAGTTAGCCTATAGATCCATAGTAGTAATGCATGAGAGGTACATTGTATTGTCAAGTAAAGTAATAATGCCTATTCGGGGTGGGGGACCTTAGGATAGTTTTGTGGAACGTCAAGGGGCTGTATAGTCATATTAAACTTAATAGGATCATGACATATTTGAAACCCCAAAGAATAGATATAGAGCTTCTTCAGGAAATGCACCTGACGGGAGAGAAACAAACCACTTTAGCTGGTAAATGGAGTGGCACAACCCTGGGCTCATCGTACTTCACATACGGGAGGGGGGTGCTGATATGGGTGGCGCTGTCAGTCCCATTCAAAGTTATTAAGACTCATAAGGATGTATAAGGCAGGATGATTATAGTACAGGGGCAGGCAGAACAGAGAGAGCTCTGTGCCATCAACAATTATGCTCCAAACCATGATACGGCTGCCTATTTTCGCTCACTGTATTCCCAATTGAGCTGGGGCAGAGATTTTAATTGTACATTGTGCCCTGGCCTAGATAGGTGAGAGAACAAAGTAACACTTCAGAGCCCCATGGCTAAAGCTTTGAATACACTACTGCAAGAGTTCCAACTGTCTGATATATGGCATACCCTTCATCCGCAGGCCAAAGGGTATTCTCACTACACTGCCCCAACGAACTTCCACACAAGACTGCGTCTTCACAGGAAGGGAGACGGTAGGCGACTTCAAAACGACAGTATCAAATACGCGATCCACTTCAGGGCTTGTGCAAACTCCGGGCTTATAATCTGGAATCGTGCCCCCCTTGTCGTATTGTGAACAGTGTCCAAAGCGAGCTGCTAAGTCCCTGGATGTATTGTGTGACTGGTAAACGCTTCTTGAGGCTGATGCAGTTTGCCACATTCTGCTTGAGATGCATTTCTTGATGGGGCATGCTAGTGACCTTTCTTTGTCATGGAGCGCCTTCTGTGGGTTTGTGCGATCTCTGTGGTGTCCCCCATATGACCTCCAGGGGTTGCATCACATAGCCGGTGGCTACCCCAGGTACTCTAGATGCCCAGTTTCCCTCAATGGTTTCTGCAAAGGTGAGGTTGTCATACACTGTCCAGGTGGGAGAAGACCATGGTTGGGTATACTGCTCTGAAACTCAGGGCAGGGATTGAGGGCTTGACTTTGTGGAGCAGCTTGAGGTGGTACCATGCTGTTTGGATGAGAGGTGACGAAGCCCCCTACCTGATCATGTTGGTGGATGGTGGTATTGCCCAGGGAGTGTGGTGCCACCACAAGCAACGTGATGCTGGGCAGCATGGGGAGAATCCCCCTGGCTACCCTCACTATGCCACACATGGAAGACAGGAGCTTGTCACAGTGTAACCCCATCTAAAAGAAAAAAGGAATCTGAGCTAGGCCAGGGAATCCCAGAGTCGGTCAGTCAGTCATCACACAGAACCTTAACACTCATACATTTGAGGACTGATAGGTTTAGGGAGTACGCGCTGAGGGCAGAGTCAAAGTGTAACAACCAAAGGGAGGACCACCCAACAGAAGAAGCTAGCCAGCCCCAAGTCCAACCTCAGAACGTAAACATATCCTCAAATGTTGACAACCTAAGGAGGAAGAGGGAGTTGGGAACTCCAAGATGGCTGACACAGTTCTTGAAGCTGTGGTCCAGCTGCACTTGAGACCCACCTCGGGCCAGACAACTACGAATTCCAGGTTTCCTATACCAAACCTGTAAACCTGAGTTCCCTTAATCCAGAGAGAGGCTGGAAGGCAGGGGCAGTGTTTTGCAGCCAAGTGATGCAACCCAGGGGATGGACAAGGTCATTCCAACACCCACACAATTTCTGTAAGCCATCCCCAGAATCAGAGCCAGGGAAGAAAGGCCAAAGCCCTATAAAGAAATATTGGGCTCAGTTAGTACTTTGTGCAGTTCGGAGGAAAAGCTCATTCAGAGCTGGCTGGAGAGGAGAACAGAAGGAGCTGAAGAGGGAGCAAGAGCTGGATATAGAGGCTGAAGGAATCCCCTGAGCCTGGGAAGAGCAGGGACAGGAGGCTGTGAGAGAGAAGCGAAAAGCTGGGATAAGGAGGGGATAGGAGGCGGCAGGGGAGGCCAGATGAGCATGGGAAAGACACTCACATGATGACCCAGGATGTTTGGGAAAGGAAGGGCCAGAAGGGGAAAAGGTTGGAGAATCTCAATTGTTGTAAGAAAGGGTCCCACGGGTGTGAAGCAAGGGCCCAAAGGGATGAAGGTGGTTTGAAAGGGAGTAGGTGGCTGAAAAGAACAGAAGATATAGGAAAGAAAAGTGGAAGAGTTGTTGGAAGAGGTGGATGCGATGATTGAGGCAACGATGGAAAGAAGAGGTTGTGGTAGACATTGAAGAACTGAAGTTTAGGTCCATTAAAGGACTTGGGAGGAGCAGGTAGGCACTTGGCATCCTGGCTTCAATGAGGAAAAGACTGTGCTTGAGCCAGTGGATGGTGTTGATGCAGTTGGTCTTCGGTTATTAGTATATCTTGGCATCGGGTTGGAGTTCCCAGAGAGGTTCCATGTAGAGCTTGAAGAGGACCAAGCACCGAGCCTTGAAGAACTCTGCAGGTTGCCTGCCTCCATAGGGTTGTTTGGTGGCCCATCTGGAGGCGTAGGTTTCTACGTAAGTGGTAGGAGGTGAACCACCGCAGGACTGTTCCCTCAAAACCTGTGAAGGTGCCGCTGGATCTTAAAGAGGGCTTTTTGATGGTGCTCCTATATGATTTCCTCCGAGTCCACACCATGCTGATGGTTTCAAGTGTTCCCAAATGAGAGTTTTGAAAGACTCATCACATGTAATTAGTAATGAGCCAAGGAGAGCATATCCATCTAATGCCCTTTCTAAAACACTTGCTTTTTGTTTGTATACTGGACAATGTGTTCTAGGTTGTATTGTAATTCCCTTTCATGCATCCTCTGTTTCAAGGTTTTGCCAGAATATTTGGATACCCAGTCGGAATTATTGGAAACAACGGTGTTCTCTTCTCCGAGTCTGCAAAGAAGGCAAGTAAAGCGATCAGGGGTCCCTCATCAGATTCTCATTAAAGGCCTTCAGCCCCTTATTGCACAAACTAGTATTGAAGAAATGCCAATTTTACAAATCACTCATTAACCTGTGTGCGTCTCATGCAAATGAAATGAATATATTACTGTGACAGCAGCCCAGGTCACCGTGCAGGTTTCTGGCAACACGCTTTAATACTTCTGCAGTACAGTGCCAATGAGGAACACACAGGTCGAACACAGCAAAGCAGAGCCGCGTTTAGAAGATGGACATCTTGAACTCGCACTCTTCCTCCATAGAAGCCTTGAGGGTTGATGGTGGTATATACACATGAAAGAGCTCAGTGGTTTAATGTGTGTTACTTGGCGCTGGGCCTGGAGCAGAGGGAGCTGGTGACTGGTTTCTATTCGGTTGGATCAATCAGTAATGCATCCGACTGAGATGGAGGAGACGAACAGCATTGTTTGTTCAAGTGGTACCTGCTCCTTTTGAGACTTTGACAAAATGTAGAAGATGTACTGAATGGTTATGAAAATTATACTATATATAATATCTCAAGTTGTATTAAATTATGTTATGGTGTCAAGTTTTGTTTATGCCGGGCAACATTTTATATCTGCCTTTTTACCCCCCCACTCATCCCCCCCGGTGACAACTAATAGTATATCATATTAGAGTTAGCAAGGGCATCATTATGGGTATGATGGCAAAGGTAAACATAGGTGGTATTTTCAGTAACGCTTCTTTAAATTTCCACCAAATTATTTATTTTATTATACATTTTTATTTAGGGCGTGCCGGGCTACCATGACCATCAGAGCGCTTTGTAAACGTCCATATACAATAATCGAGACAAACAATACAACTATAATACCACAGGAAAACACATACAAACAGTAAATCATTCAATACAAAATGATGAAGTCCAATTTAAAAATCTAGTTTAAGAGCAATGTATAAAACAGACTTTCAGATCCGTGTTTTCTATATTTCCCTGACTCTTGAGTAGTCTGGAGTCTTGCGAATATCGCTTGGCAAGGCATTCCATAGAGATACGGCGGTCCCGCAGAAGGACCTTTTCATAGTGAAAGCATGCTTGAACTTGTTTACTTCAAGCCGAACAGCATTGCGGCTCCGACGACTTCTCAGACCTCCTGAGATCTTTAGATTATTTGCCAAATAAGAACAGGTCTCTAAATGGATCGATTTATAGACCATACGTAGAAGTTCAAAAGTGATTCTGGAATCTAACGGAAGCCAATGAAGGGATGTTCAAATAGGTGTAATATGGTCAAATTTCTGGGCTCCATAAACCAGACTGATGGCCGCATGGAAAACTGATTTTAAAGGAGTCAGAGTAGACTGTGGAATGCCTATTAGTATAGAGTTCCCCAAATCCATTTGGGACAGCACCAGAGATTGTACGAGAGTATGAAAATGGCAAGGTGAAACAAAAGGCTTCACTGATCTCAAGGAATGCAAATGAAAATGTGCAGATGTCACCAAGGCATTGATATGAGGGACCAATGTTAATCTCCCATCTAATATGTAACCCTAGGATTTGACAGAATGAGAGAAGTGTGTGGGTACACTAGTGATTTTTGCATTTAAAAAGCAGGTGCAAAAGACAGATTGATGAGAAGAACAAGAAAATTAAAGAAACTCCCTCTTAGTCTGGTTCAGTTAAAATAAATCCTCAGACATCCAAGTCTCGATGTCTAAAAGACAATTCCTTAGTCAAGCCAGATCTTGTTCCGATGTAATTCTCAAATATAATTGAGTATCATCAGCATACTAATTAACTTTAATACCATGCTTTGTGACTAGATTGCTCAAAAAAAGTGTAGGAGATAAAATAGAGCCTTGGGGAACACTGCAGGGAACCAATAATTGCTCAGAGCAGTTTGAACCCATCACCACCCTCTGTTGCATGGCCATCAGGAACAACCGGAACCATGATAAAATGGAATATTAATAGATTAGGCTGCAGTGGGGACAATTGTGCCTTGCTTTCAATCTACCCTGTGCTGGTAATATCCTATTTGTTCCAACTCCTATCTGGGTGGGATTTTACAAACGGGAAGTATGCTAAATCCCACATGTTTTATTGTTGCCACAATCTTTACAATGACCTTCCACCAACTCAAGTAACCCTTGAAGCCATGTCTGCCTGGTAATTCTTCCTTCACTTGTTCACTCTCCTCGATGATTTTGAACTTCTTTCTTGCTTTACTTGGAGGCATTTTGCTGTCAAGCCCTTGACCAAACTAGGGGCTTTGTTGTCTTGTAGTTGGAAAGATTGAGGCGGCGGGAGGTGGGGAAGAAGGTTGGGTGCTGGGTGTAGGTTTTCTTATGTTTCAGGTTAACTTCCCTACGTTCTGGTTCCTGGATGTCCTCGTCCTTCAGAGCAGCATCCTCTTCAAAGGACTTGTAGCGAAGAGGCCAGTTGTAAAGTCTTTGTGTGGGACCTACTTGTGAATGAGCTGGAGAGGTTGGTTGTCACTTTAGGTATCAGGCTGACCAGAGGACTCTCTCTGATGGCTCAGCTGTCTAGGGACAGCAATGTACATTTGGGGCACCAGTTCTACTTTGCCTACTTATACTACCAGTACAGAAGTTTGGTTGGGATTTTTTCCTCTTGCTCTTCCAAAACCGAATGTCACAGGTTTGGAGATCAACAGACTCAAAACCAGTTCCAACAAACAGTAGTTAATTCAGGTTGTTCCAAGAGTTAGAAGACACTCTGTTGCAGTCAACAAAACTGTCCCGACTTTCGAAATACTTGCACAGGCAAGCAATAGCAATGCCAAAGTATTGTAAAAGGGAGAGGTAGGAGTCAGGTAAGTACCACTGTATCTCACCGTCCAAACACTGATTCTTCTTGGGAGTTGGCAGGTCTTCAGAAGAGGGTCCAAGGTCATGTTTGCCGCCATCAGCTCTAGTGCTCGATGTCCAAGAGTTGCAGGTTCGAGCTCTTCTCTGGTCAGCGACTGTTGCTGGTGCATGGTCTTCAGGATGGAGAATGCAAAAGAACTTGATGCAGGGCCCCTCTTGGCACAGGATTGGTTGGATGAGGAAAAGCTATTTTGGACCATGGCCACTGATGTACGGCGACACAGGAGAACACACTTGTCACGGTCGGACTTTGCCTCCTTTCTCAGGTCCCCTCAATGCTGACACTGTGAAATTTGGCATGGATGAGTACAGTAGCACAAGCTGTCAATCCCCAAAGTTTGGAGACTCAACTCAGAACATGATCTCTGTAGCCCGGTAGCCCAAACCTCGAGCTGGTCAGCCACAGATTGGCTCGGGGGCACTTCCGAAGGCTCTTGTTCACGGGACACCAAGCAGATATCTGGAATGGATTTTCCCTCCACTCCTAGGGTCGAAGCTCCAACAAAGGACTTCTAAAGATCTCTTGCCAGATAGGGCTTTTCCAGGACAGCAGCAGAAGTTGTTTGCCAGGCCTTCTTCGGATGGGTCCACAGTCTCTTCACTCATCTTCAGCAATGCAGTATACTTGGCTTCTTGGAGGATTTCTTCCAGGGTCTCTGGAGCATGGCTGTAGGACTCCTCCTCTTATCCAAAGTCAGGCAAGTGCTCAGACTCAGCCCTCCAATGGCAAGATTGGCCCCATTCATGCACACGGACAGTGTTCCAATAACAGACCACTGAGGGTCTCATTCTAGCATGCACACCAGACATTCAAATACCAATATGTGGATTGGGACGTGACGGTGCCAGTCCTCTTCCTGGGAACACAAATATTGCCTTGCAGTAGCCAGCAAAAACTAAAGCTTTGCCAGGTGAGTGCATGACCTCAAAAGGACTTTCATGACCTGTCCAGGCAGGAAGGAGGTCACAGAACAAGATGGCCAAAATAATAAGCAAAAACCTTGTGGCACGGCCATGTTGGTACACTAGCCACAGTTAGCAGCCAAATGCGGTAAACACGGTAGGGATAAAGAAAAGTATTGCAAAAATAGTAAAAATGCAACTGCTGCCACCATCTCGCCTTTTAAGGCACATCAAAGGTAACCAAAAATCCTCTGTCTGTTAGTTTAGGGTAGTGGTCTCCAATCTTTTATGGCGTGCACCCCCCTGACCAAAATGTGGTCATTCCTGACCCCCCCAAAAATGCAAAATGGAAAGTAAGTCTGAATGGCTATGAACTATTGTGCGCCATCACTGCACCCTACTCTCAGTATAGTGCCTGGGCTCCCCCACCTGCTCCCATCACAGTCTCTGGGCTCCATCGATCCACTTATAGACCAGTCCCTGGGCTCTCCCCACCCCACCCCACCATAGAACCTGGGCTCTCCCCACCCTGCTCCCACCATGGCTCCCCCCAATCCTGCTCCCACCACAGTCCCTGGACTCGCCCCACCCAGCTCCCAGCATAGTCCCAGGGCCAGTGGTGGCTGGTGAATTTTGTAAGTGGAGGGGCATAAATATTTCTCCCAGATACGCCACAGCAACCGAGCCTAGAGAGGGAGCCCGAGCCAATCAAGGGAGATTCTGGGGGTTCTCCCACCAGGAATTCATTTTTTAAAAATAGGATAAAATGTTGCATTTTAAAGCATACTTTAAAAGCCAACCGGTGTACAGTTTCCGCTGGGAGGCCACATGGTATTTTTTACTGGACATTTCTGATAGATGTCCAGTAAAAAGATGCCATCCCTGTCTCCTGGGCCTCACAGCGCCTAACACACTCACACAATCAACATGATTATGTGTGTATGCAAGGCGCAGGGGGAAAGCATGGTATTTTTTTACTGGACATCTATCATAGATGTCCAGTAGATAAAAATACCATCCCTGTGGCCTGGGCTCCACAGAGCCTCAGAAGGAGAGCTGATTTTGGCAGGTGGGTAGAAGGATTGTGTAACAAAGGCACCCCCTCCCCACTCGCCAACATCAGCTCCACAGACCAACACATAGGCGCGCACGCACACACACACACACGCACGCACACACACGCACACACGCACACACACTCACACACACATTCACATAGCATTCACTCTATCATTCACACGAGCACCCATCATCATACACTCACTTATAACACAAGCATACATCCATCATGAACAGGAATCCGGAAGCAAGAGCTTCTTGGTTCCTGCATTCAGGGGCCCGAGTGTGGGTGCTTAAACACCCTGCTCTGTCTGTATGTGCAAGGAGGCACAAGTGCTCCCCCTTGCACATACAGACATGCAGTTCCCCAGCAAGCTTTTCCAATGAGCTATGCAAGGCTGGTGAAGCAAAACGCTCCCAGCCTTGCCTTGGCTCAGTGAGCATGTAAGGCTGGGGAACTGAACTGCCAAACGGAAACAGTGTTTCCCTTTGACAGTTCAGCCAGCCCACCAGCACTCCCTCAACTGGAAAAAGCAGCTGAGGGAGCGCTCAGTGTTTCATTGGGCTGGCTCCTTGTCTCCTTCATAATGGGTGAGGGGGCCACTGGGTCGACGCCCCCTCACCCATTATGGAGAAGCTGCACCTGCCCAGGGCTACCCGTTCCCTGCTTTTTCTTTCCTCCATTTACAAAAATATATTTTTTAATTTTTATTTCAGGCTGTGGATCGCTAAATGCTAAAAAAAAAAAAACCTTCGTTTCCCCCTTCAGCCCTGCCGCTCTCTCTCTCAGCCCTCCCCATGTACGCTCGATACCCTCCAAATGTCTTCAGTAAGCCCATGATATCCCCGTTATGGCCCTCCATGTTTGGTTTGATGGTTGCCTTTGTTGTGTGTCATTGCTGCCTCCCCTGCAGGGCCCATATCTACTACACATTATACCTGGCCACCGCCCCACTCCAGCACTTCTTTTCCCCTTGTGTACCATTTTGTTGATTTTCACATTCCAACTTATCAACAGCAGGAAGGTAAAAAAGTAATGGGCCCAGACAGGCCGCTGTTGGCTCTCAGTAATGACGCAAGTAGAATTCATAATAAGGAACTTACTTAACGCGTCCGTAGAAAGAGCCAATGAATGCATTCTTGAGTTGCTAGGCACCTTCTCTTTTAGCCACGTTCAAACTAAGAGTAGACCGCAACATATTTCTCTATTTTGCATGCACACAAATCCGAGCATATGTAGCATTCGCAAGTAGTCTGTGTTCCAACCTGGTTCATCAACACAGTCATCTCCATACAATAAGTCCATAGAGCTTTCTGGTACCAATGGTCTGCTGAGGGGGCTGTAGCTTCCAGCCAATCTTGGGCAGCCAGTAAAATAGCTACTGTTATGATAATGATGTGTTATTTATATAGCGCCTTAAACCAAAGCGCTTTACAGAGCACATATTTACATTCAATATCACCCAACCGAAATTGGTACTCATTTATCGACCTCGGAAGGATGAAAGGCTGAGTTGGCCATGCCGGGGTTCGAACCTGCGGCCTGCAGATCACTCTCAGATCGCAGCAGTGAGCGCTCAACACGCTGAGCTATCTAACCGGCTATTGCTCTCATTCCAAATGGAACTAATGTTTTTGTGATATTTGGAGCCAAATTGCTCTATGATTATACAAGGTGCCGATGTTGCCTACTCTCAGACTAAGTCTACCTTGACTTCTTGCACATCAACTCGATATTTAGCTATGACTTAAAAAGTACAAAAATAAAAGTGTCAGATTTGTTGTAAGACGATGTCACTTATTTCAAGCCCCCGAATATATCATTCTAAAGATGTGTGATATTTTCTAAACGAGGTGGTGTCTACTTACATTTTGACGGTGGGTGACGGTGTTCGGGTACTTGCTTGGTTGGCACAATAACGTTTCCACATTTGCATTGGCTGCTCTATCCTGCAACCTCGGAGTCCATTTCTCTCTATACTTGGTTCTAAGTCATTGGGCGCCTTTTGGAGAAATGTGTAATATGTTACTGTGTTGCGCTCTAGACATTTCTCCATAATTGGGTTAACACCAAGTGTGTGTTTTACCTTTAGCGCACATATGAATGTTCTGACATTTAGACATTGAAAACGGTGGATTTGCTTTATGTTGCTTCGAGATTGTAGTTCACCAAATGTGTGCATGAAGCCAAACGTTCCCTGTGGGTCTGATCCTGAAGTGGCACTCGTTGTTACTTTCTGTCTAAGTGTGGTCATAAGTGCGGTTATCCTAAACGGTGTGTATCTAGAAATGGAAAGCACGTTGCTGAAATGTCCCACCAAGCATACACCATTTTATGTTGCGACTTACTGGGTCTTTTTTTTCTTTTTTGAAACGTGAGCTATTGGTTGTATATGGTGAATACCATGTTTAGTGCCACATAGCATATTCATGTGTCCTGGTTCAGCCGTGTTTGAGTTCACCACAGAAGTGATTCCTGCCCACATGGTGGAACAATGACAAAGATGAACATCTATTAGCGTCAAGCCTCTCGTCTTGGCAACCTCAACCATTTTGTCTTTTGTAGCTCTGTGTTTTTTGCCCCATATAAATTGGATAATAGGCCCAACTAAATCTATATGGGCTATAATGGCATGATATAGGTACAAACATTTCAGCATACTGATCATTTGTCTCATCTTCGAGCACACTAACCACTTTCAATGCTAAATTAGAGCTGCATGCCAAGAGATTCATTCTTCAGTCAAAGATATTCTTTTTAAATAATTTTTTTAAAATTATTTTCATGTCAAATGTTAAATGTTAAAGGTATTTGTACCGTGCACCGTCACCAACGGAATTGGTCCCCAGGTGCACTGGCGGATCTGTAAATGATAAGGGGGCGGGGGGCGGTTGGTCAGAGGGAGTAGGATATTGAGATGGGTGTTCTGTTGTCAGCTTCAACTCAGTAGACACCGGGTGCTGAGCTTTGGTGCGGGTATTGGATCGGTGTCAGTCCGCGTGTGCTGTTGCTCCGGCATATGTGTTGTTGCAGTGTTGTGAAGTGCGTGCGGCTTGTTGTGCACAAAAGAAAATAAGGAAAGAACCGTATAAACAAAATAAACAGAACCACCATCGCTTGCCATAACACCAGGGAGCTGAGTGAAAAAATAAAATTGTGAAGCACCTTACAGAAGTTTGGGCTAACCTATCGATTCCCTCAACATCTGCCTACACTGCACCTCCCCCCAACCCACGCTATCCAGCCCCCCCTCCTCCTCCCATTTGTCCCACACTTCGAACAAACAGGTCATCTGGGGCGATCCGGTGACCCCCCATAAGGAGGCAACCCCTTTCTTCAATAGTTCCTAGGCCACCACCAGAGGTCCGCTTATGTTTAGTGAGTCCCTCCCTCCATATTCTGAGCAGAACACATTTCGGGTCTCTGGGGACCAGACAGTTTGCTTATATACTCCCCCCCCCCTCCCACGACACCAGAACTTGAGAACAGCCCCGCAAGGTGTGGTAGAAAGTACCCTCGGACTCTGCACACCCTAAACAACTGTCACTGTTAACCCACCCCCAGCCACATAGTTTGCTATGGGAGTAATAGACCCTATGAATAATCTTGTACTGTGTAAGGCGGCGCCTGGCTGATATGCCAATCTCCCGTGGGAACATCAAAGCTTCCACCCATTCATCAGACTCCATGGAGCCTACATCCCTCTCCCACCTGTCCATCAGGTGGGCCAGTTCCTGGGTCACAAAAGTGGATATTACTTCCTAAAACGTAGATGCGACCTTCGTCCCGATTTGGGATGGTAGCAGATTTGCTTCTAGCAGGGAGTTCTGTGGCATGTCACTTATAGCAGGAAATTGTGACCTCAATGCATGCAACAATTGTGTGTATCAAAAACGTTCCCCATCCCTGAGGGCGATCTCTTCCTTCAGAGACTCAAATGGGAGACCAGCCTCCTGCACCACAACCCCAGGTGCCGAACCCCCTGACTCTCCCAGTTCCTGAAATGGCCCATCTTGAGGAGTTCCGGAAGGTGCGAATTGCCCCATAGGGTTTGGCTTAGCGTTGGCCTCCCTCCCCAACACGGAGTCATGGGTAAGAACCCCACCCACCCCCTTTTCCTTCCATAAAGTACCTGCACCAGGACCCTACCTCCCATCCAGCCCTTTTCTGATGCAGTGTGAGACAACCCAGAATCCCTGTGTAGCCAATCGTTACCAATGCCCAGCTGTGCTGCCCAGCAGTAATGTCGTAGGCAGGGTAAGCCAGTCCCCTCCTCCCAGACTGACTTTTGCAGGGATTTGAGGGTGATGTGCATCTGCCCTCCACCCCACAGAAGCTCCCCTCGATCTCTCCAAACACCCTCCTGGGGACCGGTAGTGGGGCATTCTGTAATACATAAAGAAACTTGGGCAGGGATATCATTTTAAACAGGGCCACTTTGCCCATCAAACTCAGTGGAATGGTCTGCCAATGTGTGACATTGGACTTACATTTAGCCATTATCGGCTGCAGATTCAGCTCGAGAAACTTCGAGAGGTCTTCGCCCAGCTGAATTACCAGATACTGGAAGCCTGTCAGCGACACCTTATAGGGGTACTCCTGCTGGATCGCCGGAGCCACGCCCTGTACAGGAAAGAGGACAGACTTCTGCCATTTGACCTTAAGGCCACTGACGACCTGGAAGCTTTGTCACTGCACGACATGACACCTGTGGGTTGTCCATATAAATCAACAGGTCATCCGCATATAAAGATATTCTTTCTTCACCTCCCAGGGCCACCGAAAGCCCTCCCATTCCGTGCTTGCCTGGAGCCACACCGCCAATGGTTCAACTGCTAGGGTGAAGAGCAGTGGGGAAAGGGGATAGCCCTGCCTCGTTCCCCGCCCGAGGGAGAATGTCCGGACGCAAAACCCATTAACCCACACCTCCGCCACTGGTGATTGATACCCATCCCAGAAGGTTACTCCCAAATCCCATATTTTCCATCGTTCCCCATAATGATTCTCAATGTACAGAATCAAATGCCTTTGAAAAATGTACTGACAACGGAGCGAGTGGTCCAGGGATTGTGGCAGCCTGCCCCAAGGCTAATTCTACCCTGTGTAGGTTCATTCAAGTGGATTTGGATGACATAAACCTGCATTGGTCCGAGTGGATTAGGCACCCTGCGACCCCCAGTAGGCGGTTTGCCAGGACCCTTGCTAGGATTTTCACCTCTCCATTGATAAGCAAGATTGGTCTTTATGAAGCACAACTTTCTGGTGGCTTCCCTGGTTTGGGAAGAAACACAATAGACACCTTCCTGAGATCCTCTGGCAGTATACCCTCCCGCCTGCTTTGCAGGAACAGCTGGTGGAGTGGTCCAACCACTGCCCCTCCAAGCTTCTTCCAGACCTCCACTAGGAAGCCGTTCAGACCTCACTACTTGCAAGACTGCAGATGGGGAGATAGCTGCCGCCACCTCTTCTTCAGATATATCTGCTTCAAACCCCTCTCGCTGCCCAGCTGACAATTGTGGTAAAACGACCGGCTTTGCCACCTCAGGCCCCTTCCCGCTCAATCGACCTGACTGGGCATAGTATAGAGATTTGTAATATCCCACGAGCGCCTCTGCAATGTCCTCACCCTCTGTCAAGACCTCACTCATGTCACCCTGCAGCGCTCTTACATGCCCACAACCCCTTTCTCTGTGCTCCATCCACACAAGCATTTTCCCTGCCTTGTCTCCAGCTTCATGGATCTGGCTGCGCTTGAGCCAGTGGGCATCCTTCGCATTGTCCAATGCCACCTTCTGGATTGTTTCCTGGGCTGTCTGCAGCTTTTGCTGCACCTCTAGGGATCCTAAGGCAACCAGATCTGCCTTCACCCTCTCCGAGGCCGCCTCCGCGTCTTCCACCACCAGCAAATGCCTTTTTCACTGGGACACCACCTGTGAGATCACCTCCCCCCTGAGAACCGCTTTGTACCCTTCCCAGGTTGTGACTGAACTGTTTACCGATCCCTCATTGACTGTAAAATATTCCTGTGTAGTATTAACTAATGCCTCGGTAAACTTGGGGAAACCCAGATAATGCGAGTTCAGCCTCAGGGAAGGTACGGGCATCTCCTGCCCACTCTTGAGGGCGATGATGTTAAGGATTTCAATCAGGCGACACACACCTTGGTCTCTGCCTAGTATGTCGCACACAACTGAGATGCTTTTCTCCTTGTTTCATGCAGATTCAATTTGAGATGGTACACAACTGGTATCACACCCCCTTTTCAAATACCCCAGGTAACAATGGGCCATGAACCAGGCTGGTTAGTAAAATTCTATATTTATTGATTTTAAAATTCAAAAGAAATCATACAACTTTTAATATTGGGCAGCAATTACCAATGGTGTGATAATTACAATGAGGATGTAAGCAATACAGTTGGTTTAACCTTCTAGTGGAACATATAAAAAGCACCAGGGAAATGATGTAACCCAATGCGTTGTTACTCTAAGAAATGCCAATAAAAACATTTAAAAATAAATACAAAGCACCAGGGAATAGGAGCACTTTTTGATTTAGGAAAGATAACACCCAAGTTAGGATTTCCCCCTGCAATGTTCCCTCAACCCACAAATAATTGAATTCTGAATAGATAGAAAGACACAGCAGGTAATCAGGAATAAGAGGCAAAAACGGAATCAAAATCCGACCTTCCCTCACCAAATAAGAGCGGAAAACGGATTTAAAATCCCTTGCAATGTTATGAAATGACACTCGGAAATGGACAAATAAATAATGAATGTGTGTTAAAAACTTTAAGGTAAATACAATTTCTCACTAAAGCAACAGTACATAGACACTAACAATCACAAGCAATGGATTACTAAGACCATATAATTTGAAGATGAGTGGAAAGTTTAAAATGGATTGCAGCAAAATGACACGTGTAAAAGTTGCATTTCCTTTCAATTTTCATGTAAATTCACCCAAACGGTTTGTAATAAAAACGGGTAAAATACTTTGATTTGGAGTGCGGTTTTGGGCTGGGGGAAGATATACATCACAGGTACAACATAGAGGTGACAATAGGTCTCTAGCTGGTGAATTGAGAGAGATTTGGAAGGTAGAGTGAGGTTCGTTTTTAGGAAAATATAGCAGTGAAAAAGAGAAAATCTGTTTTAAAAATGAAAGGCACATTTTACTTAAACTAGATGTAATGGCTAAGAAAAGACGAACTCAACCATTAAAATAAAAGCTAAGCTGCGGTTGTAACCCTTCATGCAGTGTACCCCTTTGCTTTAGGGAAAATTAATTTATTTAAACACAGTATCGCTAATGACCGACGATCTATGCAAGACAGAAATGAAGAGAAAAGTGGCGCTAACGCTTGGAGATCAAGAGCAAGAACACAGAGCATTCTGACAGTTTTGTCAAGTTACTAGGATAAGGATAGGGTGGCTTAGAGAGTGGGATACGGACAAATGCAAGACAAGGTAGACTTTGAATTTCTATGGGTTAGGGATTATACTTATAGTCCACTTTTAGTTTGGGATTTTTGGACCGTCAACAAACAGGTTCTGGTCACTACACGCAGCGCGTCTGGCCAAGGACAGTTGGGCAAAAGACAGCTGGCAGGGTCGGGTCACCGGATGGTAATTCTGTTGGCTGGATGGCACAGGCACCGCTGGATGCAGTTAGTGGCACAAGCCAGGCTGGTTCAGGATTCAAAAGGTACCACAGCTTTCCCCTTTTTAATGGGAGATTAGTGGGTTGATTCTGGATCAATGGCCTTGCTGGGAATAGGATCAGCAATGCTTGGGTTTTGCAGTGGGCCCTGAAGTAGCGTTAGCAATGCTTTGGCCTTGTATTTGGAATCTGGTCTCAGCAAGATGCATGGAACAGGAGCACCGGCGCAGGAAAATCAGGAAGAGTGTGTGTGTCTTGTCAGGGACTCTTATTTATACTGCATAGTGACATCATCAAAGTATATGGTTGGGCAGGCTTAGCTAAACACACCTCTAACCCATGGGATTGGTCAGCGGTGCTAGTCTCCAACTCGCTCTCACCTGGTTGGATTTCAAAGCCGTAGGGCAGATTTATGAGGTGAGTTTACAATGTTCAAAAACCTCCCACAGTTATTTTAGCCAAAATCCGATATTTCCACAAACGGTACATTTATACAGTGGAAATCTCTTAGCAAATGGTATACACAGGTTACATATTTTGTGTAGAGCATAGTACTCCAACTCTGCAATCCGTGAGAAATTGTTTCGCCCTTCTAATACTTTTTGGTAATTTTGAGTATGAACGATTCGGCCAAAAATTGCATAACTTTGTACACATTTGTGGATTATCATAAGGGATGTGAGTATAAAATTTCGCATTGGCATCATGGATACTTTCCTTGTAATCCCTGATTCTTTGCCATTTCTATTCCCAAGGGGTCAGTGAATTCTACTATGTCTTAAATGAAAGCCCATAAATAGTCTTTGGAAGCAAATGGCGGTCCTTTGTCTGTCACTGGACCATTTCTTTCTTCAGCTGCCACCAACTGTCATTTCCTCCAGAGCAAGGGTGGGGGGGTGGTTTCCCAGCTTGATTGAAGGTTTAATGCCCCTTCCCCACTTCACACTTCCTTGTCCTGGAAATCCAATTGTCAGTGGGTTCAGCCTAGACTAGATTCTGTCCAACCTAATAATTATCACTGGGGTGTTAGTATCTGCTGAGAGAGGCCCTCCTGTTGGTAGCATCCCCCCAAGCACTATTTTTCTTTGGAACTTTCAAAATCCAGCCAATATAGATGAACCGTTTTACTTTCTTCTATTTGGTCCTGAATTGAACAAGCCAGTTGACTAAAATAACCCATGTTTGTATTTTCCCCAGCAACAAACCCATTCATGTTGCTAGATGATGGAAGGCTTTCATTCAACAGTTTACTTTTTAAAACGGGCATATTTTCCTTGAGTTTGCAAAGCCCATATTACATGTGTGGTGAAAAGCTGGCATTTCTTTTTAAATTCGGTTTTGCATCTCCATCTGGATTCCAACACTGTCTTGCAGCTATAGTTATTTCTTGTATTGAGGAGTTTTGTTTGAAGCACAGATGCCTTGAAATTGACATGGCTCAGTTAGCTCCAGTGTCTTTTGTACTACTGAGCTTTGATACGTGGTGCAGAAAATGAATGCTTTTTCCGTGCGGGTAAAAGTGGAGTTCCTTGTTGATTTTTCCCAGAGTTCATTTGACGGGGCCTGTCATTCAGAAATCATGCCTGGTCTTGCTGAAGCACAATGAGATATACTGGGCATGGCAGGGTCTTATTAATCAGTGGTTTAAGGAAGAACAGATGGAAATAGCATCAGCAGCCTTTTTAAAGGTGAAAAAGTTTCCTTTTTAAGGGGGATTTTGGGCTTGCAGCAAGGCAATGCTGCTTTTTCACTTTACTCCCTTTGTATATGTCAGAACATACTGGCACGGTCCCTCAGTGTGTTCCCTTTTCCATCCTGCCCACTGTGTGCTCGGCAAGACGGTGCAGCTATCTTTTTGTTGCTGCAAAACGCAGTTTAGAGGCCATGGTGCTCACAGGAGCCAGTGCAACCATTTTGCTGTTTCTGCGCAAATGCAGCTTGGTTTTGGCGAAATTCTGTTCAGTAGGTCAATGTAGCCCACAATGTAGAGAGTGGGCAAAAACCCCTCTGGCCAGGAACTTCGCTGATAGGAGCCTGTGACCATCCCCCATCAGGATAAACAGATAATCTAATCTGGAAAAGGAAGAATGCACCCCGGAGAAAGAAGAATACCCAGCCTCCATGGTATGCAAACTCCTCCAGGTATCCAGCCAGCCCATAGCCCCAGCAAGGGAGCCCAGTTTAGTGAGTAACTCTGAATTTCTACTACCTACGTGGGACCTATCCAAGCCAGTGTCCATGACATCATTGAAATCCCCACAAGAACCCATCTATCTGCCTCACCCAACACAATGAGCTTCTGAATATGAATGACTAGGCTCTGCGTGAGAGCAGGAGGCACGTAGACCGCCACAATACCCCACGTGGCACCCCAGAGCTTGCCACGAATCAACACAAACCAGCGCAGAGGGGCTGATCGCACCTCAATGACTGAGAATGGCACCCTTTTGTGTATTAAAGGAATTGTACTCCTCACCACCCTGGTGAAGTCTGCATGGAAGGCCAACCTAGAGTTTGTTTGCATAAAAAACTTGCAATTTGACCCCGCCAGGTGAGTTTCAGTGAGGAGAGCGAAGTCTGTGTTGGATGCCCGAGCACATCCCATTGACGTTCCACATTAGGAACGTGATGCCATTATCATGTCACCCTCCCCTAAGTACCAAATACCAGTTGATTGTCCCTGTGGGTTCCCTCCCCCCAGCAGTATCCCATGTTTGAGCCGAGGAAGACCCGCCACCCAAACATTCTCCCGCCACAGCCAAGCGATGTAAAACCAATGATTATACAAAAAACGAAGAACATGCCCAATTCCCCCCCACCCTGCACTTCTCCAACTGAAGCACCTGTTGCCCTGGCTCGTGCGGAACATACACAAACACAAATGGGGTACTCACTAATGCAGCCAGCCAAAAGCCCCAATTAGGCTTGTCCTCCGGCCTCCTGCAGTCCAGAGGCTGGTTCTTTAAAGTTACTTGATCCTAAGCATTAAACTTACCCAACTGCACCTGTGTCTGGTGCCGCCTCTCACCCACAGTTCATCCCTCCTCTCAGTGGTCCGTGGTGTGGCTGATCTCTCCTGTGGACATGGGATCCTGCGAGAATAATGGAGTTGAGGAGTGCACCGGTTAAGGCTCTGGCGCTCGTTGTTGTTTCCCCTTCCATGGTGTGCGGGCCGCCTGCTACATATTGGTTTCATACCACTCCCACATCTCTCTTGGGAGTGTTAAAGAGGAGTCCCATTGACCCATATTATATTTGCAATTGAGAAGCAAAAAACCAGTTAAAGATTCTTAATGGTTACACAAACATCAGGCGATCCAACCAGCCTGCATGCGTTTCAGCGAATATGCTCCTTTTTCAGAATATTGGAGGTGGTTGGTGTGTTCATGGCAATGAAGAGTGTCCTCCATTCGCTAGGAGAGCTAAGCACCAGAATGGGCTAGTCCTGCATACATCAGTTGGCATAGCAGCAATCGCAGGACCCAGGGACAAGATTTGCATTATGTCTATTTGTCTAAGCAAGGACAGTGGCAAATGTTTCCAATATTGAAAATTTGGATTGCACCTCCCTCACCTAGCACAGTGATTATAATAAGTATGCTATTGCTCAATTGAGGTGCTTGTCCTTGTTTCCGATACATGGATTGAAGTGACAGTCATATTAAATAACTTCTAATAAAGGTATGTGGTAATTACCATCCTATCCTTCACATGGTATCTTCTATTGTTTTTGACCTTGTTGTCGTTGCTTCACAGCCATTTGTCATTTGGCTAGAATACAATATTTCTTCATCCTATTTTAAGTGTAGTTTTATGCAATCTACTATTGCTCCTATGGTATGAATCAAAGTTTATACAAATTTCAGAAGAAAACACAAAAAACAAACATTTCATCACATAAAAATAAAACACAATAAATATAAGCAATAATGTAGCACGACAATCCTTAGTCTAACTAGTTTGAATGGATCCAAACACTAAAAAGTCAATCTAGGTGTTAAAAGCAATTTTCACGTATTCTTTCTTTTAATACAAAGATTAATTGATGACAAGTGATTCTTCCGAATAAATCGTACTCCAAAACGGATCCGGTTGCATAGAGGGTATTTCACTTACAAAAGAGGAGTATGCCTTAATTTATCTATCATAGAGAAGAGGACAAGTAGTGAACATATGCCTTGCAGTCTCTACTTCCAAGTTACATATCCCACACATTGTTTTATCGGATGGAATCTTTTTCCACCCCCCACGTACCGCATTAAAAGGTAAAAGATGAAATCTTACTCTAGTAATAAAATTCCTTGATGCAAAGCATTGCAATTTTTAAATATATGAAAACAGGTGGGGGAATGGAAATCCTTGCTTAGCATATTCTAATAATGTGGATTTCAGGAGAGATGATTAATTAGCCTACCTCTGTCCCATAGCAGTGCTTTAGCTTTCATTAACGTAAGACTAGTTCCCAAATTTAAAGTAAGTACAATCTCGAAATTGAAAGCTGGTAACTTCCTCCATAAATTGTTTAAAAGGAGGGTTAGGTACCACAGAACCTTCTAACATGGGCGCAAACAGAGCAAACAACGAATCACCATCAGTGTGGCTCATAATTATTATATAGGTAGGGCTCCTAGCAATTCTCCAATGCATCAGCAGAGATGGGAGTTTGAGTTTGCAGCATATTGCCTCATTGGGCACACGTTGGGGGAGTCTCAAAATCTCTTTCCAAATGTTCCCCTCTAATTGTTCAAGCCATTTAACATCCTTGAGCAGGAAAGCCTCCAAATCATAAAGGATACTGGGAACCAGGCTATTTTTGGAACAATAGAATTCTTGAGGGATAAACAGCATAAACGGGTGCTAACCAATATTCCCAAGTAGATGTAATCACCCACTACGTCCACCACTGTTCCCTCAATTTTCCAAACAAACCAGGACTTAGGGTCAAATTGATCCCCAATGAGCATAACCTATATTTTGGTGGCATTTAGTTTTAATCAATTTTCAGCTGAGGAAGAGACCAGCTCATCCGTGCTCCGCTGGAGCCAGTGAGAAACGTGAGGGCATCCTCACATATAGTCCCCTTAGGTCTCTTTTTCCGGTGGCCAAGGAAAGGCCATCGCCCTTGGATCCTGACACTGGGGGTGGAGAAGCGAGGGAGGATCACCTGAGTGGAGTATCCTTGGGGAGGAGGAATGAGATGTCCACAGGTGAGACGCAGCATTTCCACTTCCCATAATGAACCCTTAGTCCCAGAAGCCTTTGTGGGATATTGTTAGCCAAGCCTTGAAGGTGTAGAAGGAGAGTGAGAAAGACTAAGGGGCCCACAGGCGAGACATGGTATCCCCCTTTGCCTATTTACGACCAACCTAACCTTTCCCCAACCGTTATGGGTTATTTTAAGTCAGCTACCCTCATTTCCCCTCATGTGACATTTGACAGAACTGAAATGAGGAAGAGGCAGTTGAGAGTAATGAACACTATACCATTTCACCACTACATTACTGGTACTAAGAAGATGCCTGCAAAGTGTTGTGAAGGTCAGGCAAGTCCCCTTAATCATGGTAAGGCAAGCCTAATTGGGAAAGCACACCTGCAACCTATCAAAGGGTTGCAGGTTTGCAAAATGAGGAGGAGAAAGCAACACAGAAAGAAGTAACAGGGAGCCTGTGTGAGCAGCAGTGAACCTTGTTGGAGGAGAGGAGAGCCGCTGGAGGGAACTGCTGTGGGACGGTCTGTTGTGTGCAGCACGCTGAGACTCTGGGGACTACAAAGAGAAGTGTTCTTGGGAAGCATGGCGTAGGAGCTGGGACTCTGTGGAGTGGACCGATGGCAGAGTAGGGAACCATATGGAGGGGCTGCCCCTTTCCCTTTCATCCAAAGTGCTCGTTCTCCTGTGTCAAGAAGGCAACACTGGAGTATTTAAGGGGCAGGAGTTGGACCCGACAGCAGAGGCTGCAGTTTGTGTGCTCTGCGCTGCGGGGAAAGCTACTAAAGAGACCAGTGAGTTTTCATTAGATGAGCAACCCAGTGCGGGAATGACTGAGCATCTCCATTGTTGTGAAATTCTTTACATCGGATTGGCAGCGTGTCTGAGAAGAGAACATTTTTGAATGTCTACGATCTCAGATAATTTCCATTGTTGAATGTTAAAGTGCAAGAATACCTTGTATCGGAGTGGTTGCGTGTCTTAAAGAAGAACGTTTTGGAAGTCTCAGAGTACTAGGAAGTTCATTTAAAGTAAAACTCATGAATATTGCATATCGGGCTGAATGAAAACTAAACCTTAAGACAAACCAATGCCCACTGAATACCGTACTGAATATAAACTCAACAATTAAGCAAAGCTACTGCATGTTGAACTCAGAAGTGAATGGACCTTTATAATTAAACAAAGCTATCGCACATTGAATTCAGAAATGAATGCAATTGTATAGTTAAGCAAAACCACTGTAGGTTGAATTTCAAAGTGGCTGGAACTTTCAAGTTAAACCAAGCCACTGCATGTTGAATTCTGAATTAACTGAAAGCTTCAGGGGGCATGTATACATATTGAGGGCAGAATTAAAAGAAGCCCTGAAGTTAAAACATAATATATAAAGAAAGGAAAAAGCTTCATAGGCCAGGGAAATAGAGAACAGCCAAGATGCCCACATGAAAACAGTTTATGGAGAAGTGCTCAGGTGTGACAGAGAGTCATAAGAAGGCAAGGATATTGTGATGATGAAGGTAAAGCCTTGGCGAAGGGAACCCTGAGGCTTGAGGAACTACCCTTGTTGTCTTGAGGGGGAGCCTCGGGACCCTTTTGAGTTTGAACTGTGTTGCTTGGAGAGCTTCAAGACCCTTTTTGTGTTGGAACTTTGTTGCTTGGAACTTGGGAAAGCGAACCTCGAGGAATGTTTAAAACAGTATCACCTTGAACCTAAGAAAGGTAACTTTGAGACTTTTTGTGGAACTGTTTTACACTTGGGGAAGGGAGCCGAAAGAAAGCTGCGAGCTAGAAGAAGCTCAGCACTTTATTTTGAACACTGTTTCTTTAGTTACTGACATCCCTACACATTGTATAGATTTAGTTGTGAGGGCAAGTATAGATTTTGGTCAGAGACTGATTTTTAGGTGGAACTCTTTGACTCAGACGTTCCTTAGTTTCATTTAGGTAGGGAAGTGCCACCTTAGCATAGGGCAAGTTGGGCATTTTTCCATCCTGAGAGTTACCTTAATAAAGTGTTTTACTTTGAATCGGATGTCTGTGTCTTACTTCATGATGCCTTCACAACCCCAATAGGCGTCCTATCCATAAGGACATTATCGTCAGCGTATGACAACCAGGGAAGCGTGCCAGCCCCAACTCTAGGGGGAAAAGTCCTGTAATTAGCCAGGTAACCCCCCCCCCATATCAGCCACATACAGATTTAGAGTAATGGGGCCAACAGGCATCCCTGTTTGACACTGCGATTAGTTGCAACATCTGCCGATAAATGGCCATCCATGTCCAATCTGACCGATAAAGTAGTATCTGCGTGCAGCGTTTATATCAAAAGTAAAATAGAGGGATTGTAGCCCCAGGCTTTCCTCTTTTCCCACAGCCTACGACATACCACTGAGTCAAAAGCCACCGAGTAATCGACAAAGCAGAAATAGAGATTAGAGCTTTTAGTGCAAATAGTGGTGCCAATCAGGTTTATCAGACACCAGATGTTAAAGAAGTGCCAAAGCCTTTGGGTGAGAGCAGCCTTTTCTCAGCAACTCACTCATTTAGCTTTTCGAGAATTCAAGAGGAGTAGATTTTAGAAATGGAGTCCGTTAATGTAAGCAGACGATAATTACTCGGTAGCTCTTGATTGCCCTTATTAAATACTGGGATCAGGATTGCCTTTTTCCAACTCCTGGGTATAATACCTGAATAAGAAAAAAACAAGAATACCTTGTGTCATAGTATTGACAGTAATTAGCATCTGCCTTAATAACAACATTCGCCAGGTCGTCAGGCTCTGGCTCTCTCAAGGGCTTTACTTTAGATATGATATGAAATATGACCTCACCGTAAAGGTAAACCAATCCCCTGAAGTCTCCAATCTGTAGGACAACGCATAAGGATTTTGATTTGAATAATACCTTTCAGCAGTATGATCTTGACACAACAATTTAGTGTGTTCCATACATACCTATTCTAAATTCGAGTTAACCTCAGGAGTACAGCATTTCTTCATGTGCTTATTCATAAAATACCAACATTTCTGGCTGCTCTTATCCTTTAAAGCCAGAAAAACGATCTTCCTATTGGCATTAGGCGTAGAGAGCTTATGCCCATGGTCCCACTTTTTATACTTGGTTGAAGTTTAACATTTGGGTCAAGGTTAACTCTTTTAATTATTCTAATCTCAAACTGCAAATGCCGCTTCCGAGCAATGATAGCATCATATGGGCAGCCTGGTTTAATTTTTTGATAAATGGCTTTTCCCTTAGTCCTTTCCATATGACTTTTGACAGTCTAAATAACAGTTACATTATGCTCAGCCAGCTGAGAGTAATCCCCATTCTTAGTAAACCTATTCAAGGACTCTAAGGGTATATAGGAATTAAATAATGTATTAAAGGGCTCTATATTTCTGACAGACCAACATAGCTTATTACCCTTTGAGGTACAGTAAATTAATCCAAGCACTTTCTGTATATTATTGAAGGAACTACACTTCTGATAACATTTTAAGGCAAATTGGTCACTGGCCAATGTCAGAATCGGTGTATAGCCAGTAATTAAATGCCTAAAAGAACCAGAATAAAAAATATAATCTATTCTAGAACGGAACTGATCAATTCTTCAAGTAAAGAATGGGCCTTCCAAATTTAGATGTTCTAATACTTCTAGACCAAAAGCATCCAAAAAGGAAGACCAGCAGACTACTCCCTCAGATAGGACAATAGGACCAAATACATCATTCTCATCTTTGGTATTTGTCTTGGGAGGATAGCTCAGGGGCAAAGTGCTGGCCTTGGAAGCAAGATGACATGGAGCAACACAGGTTGGATCCCCGGGTCCGTGCTTGGAAACCTCTGGGTATTAAGCGCGTTATAAATAACCTATCATATCATATAGCAAATCGAATTAAAATCACCTACGACCATGGATAGCGCATCCAAGGTTTCCTCCAGCCATGACGTGAGTATTTTATCAACAGAACCTATAAGACTCGATAGGTTGCCCCCCTGCAAGGACATAAATATTAACTAGAAGGACTTGGATTAGGATGGTTTTTCGATGGGACAATAACAGCAACCAATACATTAGGATTAGAGGAAAGTGGCAAGTATTCATATATCCTCATGTTAGATCTTATACCAATAGCTAGACCCCCTTTAGGTCTGCCCAGTTCCTTTCTTTCAGCAGGTCTTGTAATAATAGTATGGCCATCTAGGTAAACCTGGTCAGTATTCCAAGGCCCTTGGAGAACAAATACATCAACCCTAGTTATGATTTTTCTCTAGAAAATAACAAATTCCTCTAGTATTCCAACAAACAAGGCCCCAAGATGAAAAACATTCTCCTCAATAAAACCAAATAGTGGTCAAGCCTGACCCCCTTTTCTGATTTACGTTAGGCAAATTGAAAAATTCCAAACATGCTGACAATTGAGTAATTGCATTTTTAACACACTGCAAGTTGGAAAATTCCTTGTTTGAGAGTATATCAAAAGTAGAATTAGGTTGGACAGCTACATTTTCCAGCTCGTATCCTAGTTTAAGGAAGTTCACCACGTATAATGGAACAAGCACAACAATCGCTGGAGAATTAAAATGAATTAAAGACCAGTTAGTCGAATAGTCCTCCTTTTGAAGCTCCACCTGGGCAAAATCCTTTGTAGAATAGAGGCAAGTTGAGGCATAAGATCTAGTTATTGCAGTACTGTATCTCTATTCATATATGGACTATTAGCTGTGGCAAACAATTCCATGGACAAACTTTTTTAGCTACATGATGATTGGTTGTGGCTGCAGGTCTAGGGCCACCAAGAGCCAAGTCTAGGGGGCCAACTAATAAGGGCTGGACTTTCCCATCCCTCGTGAAGTCAGTCCGTATTTTCTCTACGTCAGGCTCACCTATCAATGACATGGCAGAATGAAAGAAAAGCGAGGCTTCCGGCAGCACATTAGCCGGAAATAATTGTCTTTTTGATTTTGTAACCCAACCATCCATTGGACCTTTCTGTGCATGGACTTTAAATGAACTCACTACCTGTATCACACTTTTGGAATAGGTGGGGCCATCTGTCAATTCAGGCCCCAAAAGATCAGCAGATTTACCTTGGCACACAGAGGTTGCTATTAATGGACAAGCAAGGCCTATTTTAGTCTGCCTATGCAGCTTTCTGCGCATTCTCCTATTGCCCTGTTGCTTATTACATCTCCCCTTGATTGTGTAATGACCACATTAAGCTCAACCATTACGTCACCATCCAAATGTTTCTCCAGAGATACAATGGAAGGAGTACAAATCTCTACTGGTTGATCGGGCTGTACATCCTCAACAAAGTAAATTATATTATCAGTTTGAATGGCCACACTTGAATATGAAACATTAGGATTCGTCATTGGCTCACTGTTCTCCAAAAGTATGTTAACTACTCTCCCCAGAGTCTGGATCAGTCCTTTTGTTCCCGAGCCATAGTAGAGCAGAACACAAAAAGTGCTTTAACAATGGTAATCAGATTATCTTCCTCTGAGTTGGAGTCAATCGCTAAATCATCACAATATGCGTTTTCTGCAATTTGTTTTCAAAGTTGTGTTATATGGAGAGATTGAATCCAATTACATTGCTGCACTCAGTAATGCCACTGTACGGGATAATGAGCTCTTGAGGCCCGATAGAGTTTTGCTGGAGAGAGTGGCATAGATTGAGGAGGGAATTGCTGTTATTGATTGCTTCAAAAGCTGCAGAATCATGTATTTCATATGACTGATGTGAAGGAGAAGTGATCTCCATATTAGCGGAAGGGCTAGCCCGGCCACTAGATGGCTTATTCCCTACATGGATAAAAGCTGTAAATTGACCAGGCCTGGCTTTAGAAATTCTATTTTCTTTCGGCAAGTCTGTCTGAGTAGAGGCAACATTAAACATACAGGGCAATTGACAGATTATTTTTGATTACACAAGGCAGACTTGGGTTCTTTTGGTCAAGCTTAATTTCGTAGATAAGTTCTGGTTTTGGCCGGCATACCTAAATGAAGGAGTCGGCACCTCCAATGAATCAAAATCAAAACAGCTAAGAGTCAGAGTAGACGAGAAAAATGCAAGATGGGCAGCCCCACAAATCTCTCCGCGACAAGTATTAAGGTGACTTCTGTGAAGGCATCCTGAAGTACGACGCAAACAATAGACTTCAAGTTTAAACAAAACATATTTATTTAACTGTATGTCAGGGTGGTTGAAGGCCTAACTTGCCATGTACTAATGTTGGGTTTCAATACCTGAACAAAACTAAGGAAAGTCTGTGCCAAAGGGTTCAACTTAAAAGTCTGTCTGTGTCCAAAACCTATCTTTGCCCATACAACTATAGTAAACCAATGTGTAGGGATATCAAACTCAAAAGAAACAGTGTTTAACCCAAAGTTCCGAGCTTATTTCAGCTCACAGCTTTCTCTCAGATCCCCTTCCCCAAGCATAAGAAAGTTCCATTGAAAGAACAAGTCTCAAACATTAGCTTCTCCAGTTCAAGGCAATATAGTTCATGACAAATCCTTGAGTACACTCCAAAAACGAAAAGGGTCTGAGGACTCCATTCCCAAGATGAAAAGTATAGTCCAAAAGTGTTGCAGTGCTTTTGTTAAGCTTGTCTCGTGAGGTATTTAGCTTTTACTATTTAGGATTCTCTGGTCTCTGCGCAGTTGTCAGACCACACGTCTACCCATTACAGGCAACCAGGGACCCTGGACTCTCGTTGGGGCTTTTCTTGTTTTGGGGTGTCCGGAGCCTTCACCATTCAGGGTCCTCTGGTCTAGGCGCAGTTGTCAGACCACACTGTACACCCATTACAGGTCATGCATCCAAGGTCCCTGGACTTCCCAGCTTCACACACAAGTTATTTAGTGCTTGCTCCTGTGTGCCAAGTCACCCTTGCTTGACTCCTCTGTACTGGCCTCCTGACTTTAGGCTGCAATCTTGTATTTCTTGGTCTTGTCCTTGATTGCCTTGTGACCCTGCCACCATGTATCACACCCCCTTCACCAAGCTGTTGCTTTGCCACACTGCATTCGCTCATCGGAGCTCATTGTCCATGCTTTCTTAAGCCTTTAATGTAGCCAACTGTAAGATTAGATGTAATTCTATGTGCAACATAGGTTTTCCATGATTTGAGTTTCAGTTTTGAGTTCAAAAAGTGTCCCTATGTTGCTTAATTAGGTTCAGGTTTTAAGGCTCACTCACGTTTTCTCGACATTAAATCATTTTGGAGTTCACTAGTCAATGTGCTTGTTTGTTTCAATGTGAAGTTTCCTTGTAAAGCGGTATTCAATAGGCATTGGTTTTATTTCACAGTAAATGTTTCATATAGTTTGGTATTCAGTATATCAGCGTTTCTTACAATGTTAAGTATTCATATAATTCGGTATTCAGTATACCTTGGTTTCTTGCAGTGTTAAGTTTTCATAGAGTTCAGTATTTAATATATGGACGGGCACTTGCCTGCGGTCCTGTTCGGAGCTCCCTGGTGCTTGTGTGTCCCTTTGACACTCACCAGCGGCCTGCTCCTGCTCTCACTGGTTTATGCTGCTGTTTCTGCTCCGCTTCTAGGTAGGGGAACACTGCCAATGTGAGCCCAGCTCGCCCTGCTGTTTCCTCACGGATGCGGACAGCGTCCTCCGTACTTTTGGTCTGCCGGCATCCTGATTTGGCATTCAGTCCCACCACAGCTGCTCGCACAAAGACCGGGTCCCCTGCTTCCCCTGCTTGGTTCACTTTTGTGAGTTCTTCTTGGGCTTCTCTGCTGGGCTCTTTGCGGCATTCTCCCTTCTGCCTCTCCCCTCTCATTTCATGTACCTGCAGCCTTCTAACAGGCTGCAGGTGTGCTTGGTCAATTGGATCTGCCTGACCATAGTTAGGCAGACATGCAGTGTTTGGGATGCATCTTTCTCATCCGAGTACGTAAGTGGTGAAGAGAGGTAATCTTCACTATTTTGTTGCCTCTTCTTCGTCTCAGTACTGTTCGGTGTTGTGTGTGGAATAATGAGGGGAACTTGCTTGTAACAGCCCATAAGCGTTGGGCGAGGGTTAGATTGACTGTCAGTAGGGAAAGGGGGATACCATGTCTCACCTAAGGGCATCCCATTCCCAATCCTCAAGGACCCTTCACCCAGGTGACCCTCCCTCGCTTCTCCACCCTCAGGCTCCGGATCCAAAAGCAGTGGGCTTTCCCTGGACACCTGCATAGACGATCCAAGAGGCGTAGGAGTGAGAATACCCTCAGGTTTCTCATACTTCCCAAGTTACTCCAAGGCCGGTCAGCACTAGGGAGCTTTAAATCATGCTCTAAATACCTAAGCATCAAGCCACACCTATAGCAAGTCATTGGCCGCTTCAGACATGGGAATGAAATACCCCATTGTCAGCAAGCTCAAAGGCCTTCCAGAAGCCTCTAATGCTCATCCACCAGGAAGATTCTCCACACACAGCACTGCTTATCAGTATTACCCAAATTCGAATGAACAATTGACCGAATTTAAAGGGTCACAATTGACCTTTTCACAATTGACCGAATATATATATATATATATATATATATATATATATATATATATATATATATATATATATTCTGGGTTTTGAGGGGTTTGGCGTTGGATGGGGGGTTGTGGGGGGTTTCCCCCCACATATATGGCACAATTGACCTTCACAATTCGGTCAATTGTGAAAAGGTCAATTGTCATTCGAGCAGTTGTAAAACGAACAATTCGTATACAACCCTGCTTATCCACCAGCAGCAGGTCAGGATCGAACTACAAGAACCCCACTGTGTGCAAATAACGATACATACTCTTGATCTCTCAACCACCACACCTACCGCTAAGAAGCAGCTATTACACGAATGCCACACAAGCTGCACATATATCCAGTGCTCACACGCACCTTTGACTCTCTCTACTGACTTGAACTTCGGTTCCCAAGGGCGTTCAACCTACCAGCGCCTTCAGACCATACCAATGGTACATAAGGCGCTATATAAATGCAAAGTAACATAACATAACATATTGCTAAGTGCACCGGTACTCCAAATCAGCAGACTCGCTGCACAGTGCACTGACGTCATGCCCCCCTGGATCCCTGCAGCAACAATATCTGCACCTGAGGCTGGTAACACCAGTTGGTTCGGGGAAAGCGGCAAGGCAACAAGCCTGAATGTCCACAAGTCAAACAGCGATATGGCATTGCGTTCCAGTTTTCCGTTGCTTACTCCAGGCTCAGCGCTCCTTTGCTGTAGTGGAGGAATCTAGCGAAAGATAGAGTAGCAGATCCAGCAACACAACAGCAACTTGCCAAGTCACACTGGAAGATGAACAGCCGCTTCCAACACAACTTAAACCCCAACTACTGAAACATTAATGTGAACAATCTCAACTGTACAATATTTCTGGTATGTAAATAGGTATTGGGATACTTGATCGAAAAACATTTGACCTTTTTCGATTTGACCGAATTTTTTTTATCGTTTTTCGGTCAAATTAAATTAAATATATGGGGAGGGGTAAAGGAATAGGTTAAGGTGGGGGAGGGGGAATTGCGTGCCCCCCCTAATTTTTGACCAAAAAAAAACAACCAAAAAAGAAAATAGGTAAAATTGGAAAAGGTCCAATATTTTCAACCATGTAGACCTAAACCTGTAAATATCAATATCTTCTGAGCGCTGTTGAAAATACTTCCTTGAACGCACCAATAATCAATTGGGAACGACCCCATGGTGCTCTCACCCCATGTTTGTTTATTTTTACATTTATAAAGCGCTCTAAGCCTGGAGGCATCAAGGCGCTCAGGCAGTTGTGCTTTGTGCTGTCCCCCCATAACCTTGATCCTCTCCTGGAGTGCCCCCTTTTTTCATTATTGTTACCCCAATACCCCATTTTAGTTACTACGTTAACTAGGTATTTGTTTATTCAAGTGTCACCATGCATCCAATTCAGTGGCCAACAGAACACGTAAAAACAAGGAAAACGGATCCCAGTACCGTGATCCATCATGAAGAGACTCTTGCCAAACTGGAAATGCCCAGCTGAATGCCATACAGCATGTACCCGCTGGTCCATTTCTGGAAAGGGTGGGAAGAAATATGCGCCCCTAGAAGAATACATACGATAGGCCTTCACCTGTGCAACCTTGCGAAGTCCTTACCAGCCTTTCACTTGAAATCGGAATATTCCAAATACACTGCACCATGCACAGTGTCCGCCCTGTGCCATCACTGCACATCTACGAGCGTGCTATGCGTGTACCTTCCCTTGGCTCAGCATCACAGGGCCTCTGGATGGTCCGAGTTTAGCTGAGACATTTGTGCTCTCCAGGCCACTGCCTTAGATTTACTTTTCTTGCCATTTCAAGAACGATTCCAAGAAAAGCAACACAGATCCACATTTTGCCTGTCTCAGGTGCTGGTAATACTATTGCAGTTTCATAGCAGGGCAGTTTTGGGGAATACATCTGCCCTCATTTGTGCACAGAAATGTATTTAAAATAATACTGACTTTTAGGGGTAGCAAATGTAGTCTTAATTCAGCTACCCGTGTTACTGATTGTAGCAAAACACCACAGGCCTACACACTCATACTCACCCCCGCTCTCTCTTTTTCTCTCCCTGTGCCTCATTACACGGTAGGCGGTAAGGGTTTACTGGTAAGGGCACCGGTACCGGTAAACTCTTACCGCCTTACTACAAGGTCCCTTTGCGGGACTCGACGTTAACGGCTGGTTTTACCAGCCGTTAAGGAACGGGCCCGCTAAGGGACCTTGGTGCTAATTACGGTACCGCAATTTGCGGTACCGTAATTAGTTCCATCCCCATTCCCATTGAGCCCTATGGGGGCAAAAATGGGAATGGGGAAGTGCCTTGGTGAATGGGGAATTACTGCCACCGCTCACCTTGGAGTAGGGTGGTAATTCCGCCATCCACCAAGGCGGACACGGTAAAATACCGGCGGCAACCATGGTGCTAATAGCGCCATGGTTACCACCTACCGTGTAATGAGGCCCTCTGTCTCTCACATATACATATCTATACCACAAGCACTAGGTGGCCACGTTCATTAGTGTGCCTGCTATCACACTATATACAATTACTTGCTTATGTATAGTCATTTCACTTAGGTTAAGTATCTGCTTTTTCCAAGTTAATTAATTAAGACTGTTCTAGGGAGGCCATCTTGTAAGACACTGAGGCTTATTGCGGGTTGGCTGGTGCGGTATTAATGTGCCGGTATTATGTTTACCGGCACGTTACCGCACCGGCCAAATACGAGTTTGCCGGTGAGGTGGCCGGAATGACCTCCAGCTAAAAGCTGGAGGAAACTCCACCTTACTGGCATAAAACGCCAGTATTACATACGCCGGCAATACCGGAAAAATCCCCCATGGAGTGAATCCATGGGATGGGGCGTTACACCACCACCCAGCACTCTGAATATGGTGGACATTCCACTGGACCGAGTGCCCGTAACGGTAATACAGTTTGCCGGTATTATGGCGGATTTACCACCAGGCTACCGGCAAACTTGTATTGAGTGCCACTGTGTCATGAAGACATTTTACTTGCAAAACCCTCCATCATAACTAACAAAACTGTCACCTAATTTCTTTCTGTGCCTCTTATAGTCCCTTCTGCTCTATTGTTCATCCTATGAACTTTTGCTGTGGATATTAATAATATTCATTGCCTTCTTTCTGGTGTCCCCTCTTTCTGATAATCTAGCAAAATGGCTGCCGGTTTGTCCCTGCTTCATACTGCCGGCCATATGTCCGGTTTCCAGTTCATTATATGCACCAAGTGTTTTGTGAAATATTTCTGGTTGGATGTACTACAAAGAACAAAAGGCTTCGGAAAACAAACAAAATACTTCCTGGGGAGAGTTGACTTGCATTATCTGTCTCTTTATGCAGCTGGTTAATTTTTCTTTTGCCAGTTTGTAGGTTTGCTTTAAACAATTCTCAGCTTAATTGTACACCTTTTGTGCTTTGCTTTCTCAGTGCCATTGTGTACATGTCTGGTTAGAGCGTGTCGAGTAAGGGTCCTTAAGTCGTATGATTTCTTTCTGGATATGTTTTATATTTTTAAACAAAGGCCTTTCTTTTTGGTTGCCATGGAAGTGGCCGGAGGAGCTCCTGGGCAATCAAGGTGGCAATTACTTGGAACTCCATACCAGTCGTAATAAGAGATGACGTATGTTATTGACCGAAAGCTAAAGCCGGCCCTTGTGAAGTTGACATTTGGCGGCATGTGTAATGAGCAGCTGCACCCTGGCCCATCTCCAATTGTTGTGCTCGGCTCGTCATCCTCTGATGGAAGGATGCCTTCATCCCTGTGATGTCTGAGTGCGCCAATCAATGAGACTATTCGCTCCTGCTCGTCTTGCACCTGATGGACACCACACATATGCCTCGCATTCCCTGTTACAGCATTGCCCCAAGAGTAAGGGCATACACTGAAGAGTCACAGAGCTGCATAGTGAAGGATCTACTCCACTGCCAATAGTTTTACTAGAACAGAACTCCCAAGGGCAGCGATAGCTAGATTTGACAGGTAGGAGGAGGTAGCCCACCAATTGTAACCTTTGGCTGGTAATCTGGATTCTACAGATTAGGCGTTTTGGTTATTCTCAACTCTCCGTCCCAAAGGAATGCGTTTAGGGCAACTGCCCAAACTGTAGCGTTGAAGAGGTTGCTATTTCTTGCCGGGCACTGATCCATGCAGTGTCCATCATAACAGTGTTTGCTTGGAAACGACTGTAGGAACGGGACTCCCTTCATCGGGTGGGAATTTCGCATCACAATGGAATGGACTGCAGAGCTGAATTTCTTTCTAATTCTCCTACTTTTACCACCCCTATGTACCGCTCGAGCTTTTCATTCACCAGGTATGGGGGAAACGGATGAATTTGTCTGGGCTGGTGAGATCCCATTGAAGTCTATGGACAGATAAGGGGCATCACATGAGAGAACTGATACCATGACGGATGACACCCACCAAAAGCATGTTGGTTGAGCGGTATGCCCCTGTTCTTCCAGGCCGTTCTGTCGGGGCCTTACAGTGCGTGCATTCTGGCATGTGGGACTAGGAGCATACGGTTCCATGTCTTAAAATAGCTGCAAAAATGGCCGTGAATACAAAATATTGCGGCAAAAATGCTGTGCTTTTGCCGCCACAATCATGTAAAGCATGCAGGGAACACCCCCGCAACCCCGGGACCCATTATACCATTTAAGAGGAAAAGGGGGACACCCACGCAACCCCCGCTCCCCTTAACTGGTATAATGGGGTACACATTTATTGGTTCAAACCACTGCATTTTTGCGGCGATTTAAAAAAAAAAAAAAAAACACAATTTTTTACCAGTAACATTTTTGCCACAATTTTATTACCTGATACCGAGCATACAGGAGGCACTGTTGTTCCGCAGCTATCTAACAGCTGCAAGGAATGTTCTTCAACACAGCCATCTGAGTTGGATGGAAGACAATGTCTCCTCATGAGAAAAGACTCTTTGCTTGCAGTTGTGAGGTTCAGCCCTCGGTTTTGGGTTCTCAGTACCAGACATAGAGTGGGATTTTTGAGGTTGACTCATGGGCCCAATAAGCATTTCTGTTGCAGGGTAATGTCTAGAGAATGGTCAGTCTGTTTCCTTGCTCGGTCTTCAGCATGCAGTTGTCCATGTATGGGTTGGCATATACATTGTATATCCCTAGGAAGGCTGTGTCCTTGTACTTCAAAATAAATTGGCGTCAGGTTTCAGGTTGAGTGACAGGACATGGTTTTGGAAATGCTATTTGTTGCCCACGAATCTTACATATCTCCAATGGTTTCGATTCACTGGCGTGTGGGAATTGGACGCAAGTAGTGCTTCCGAATCTTATTCAGTAGCTATGCTGCCCACTGTTTAGAATTGGGGGCAGTACTATTAGGTACACAGGATAGTGGCTTTCTTTGCTCTGGGGGTCTCTCTGAAAGTGGCAGAAGACCGCTATATTTCGGGTATTGAGTCAATCCTAGGAAGCATCCGTGAGTCAAGATACAAATTGAACTTTGAATTTACAGATATCTTTGTTTTTTACATTTAAATTTTACACACGACACACATTTTGGGGGACTGGTGAGAAAGTAGGAAAGCTGTTGAACGATAGGCTTAGGAAGAGGGGGGGGGGCTGGGGCCTTGAAAGGTTTTCTCCACAATTAATGGGTCTGGGGGAGGAGGCACTAAATGCCAGCAAAGACATAATTTCGGCCTTTCATGATTTTATTAGTGATGTGCACCAACTGGCCCTGAAAATATAATCTCCCTTCTTTCAAGGATTTAGTCCTCCCCTCAATAGGGGGGTGGCTGAAAATAAAATGCTTTCCATCCTTAAAAAAACATGTGGCCTTTAAGAAGGACAGGAAGGGAAGCTATAATTTCAGGAAACGTATATCAAAGATTCACATCCTTAAGAATTTCTCTTGAAAACGTAGCACCATTTCTATTGGTGCTGAGAACTGAGAATTCGACTGGATGGGTGCAGCGGATATCTGACTTTTTGGGTGTGGTTGAACATTTAAAAATCCTGTTCAGGAGGGACATATAACCTAACCCCTATAAATGTATTGCACTTAATGTCCTCCTTTGGCTATCTTTCGTATCAGCCAGGGTGCTAGGCAAAAGCCCCCCTATAAGGCACTAGTCCATGCGTCTGGTATACATTCTAACCCCGAGGTTTCGTCAAGGCTATTGGTTTTCTGTCAGATTTCCACTTTTAAAGTTTAAAGATGGACTGATAAGTCCATCGTGCAAAAGAGGCATGTTTATCCATTATTGCATTGTATAGCACCAACTACAAGACACCGCTGCAACGTAGTGCTCCTAGTCCTAGAGGAAAGCATCAGGAAGGAAGATGCGTTCTGATTTTCCATTGATACATTCTAGATGAGTGAAGTGCAGGTAATGTTGACATAATACCAGTAGAAGGTGCAGTATCGAAGTGCCTGGTTGAAAGAAATCCATGAAAAGGTACTGTGCTAGCACCGGGGTAAGAGAGGCACTACAGTTGTTGGGGGTCAAGGGACATCTTGAGCCAATGTTGTTTTTTTTGCGCCACCTGCCGTGTTTAGCATCTGACCCCAACACTTTTTCATACCTCTCTCTGACTATAGTTTTTGAGTTAGTGGATTTAGCAGTCTGGCTGGGGTGGTATTTCTTAATTTTGTTCATGAGGCATCAGGGGACAAATTCCAAGTAAGCCCGATGGATGGAGGGCAGGGACTTGAAGATCACACAAGCTTCCACAGACAACTAGTGAAGTGTTTTCATGCTGGTATAATGTGCCCCTAAAATCAGTCTGGCTGCTGTTGGGGAGGAGGGACAATATTCCCAGACCCACAAGCGCTTTTGGACGAGGCAAAGGCCTGGATGTGTGCAGTAAGGTAGGGGGCAACAGGGGTGGTGTCAGCAGGGGCTTTAGTGCGGGGAGGATAGTGAATGCTTTAGCTTCAGACTACATTGGGGATTAGACGGCATCTTATATAATAGCAGCAATATTGAATTTGAGGCCTAGCTTCGCGCTGCAGTCAGGGCCGCAGGCCCGGGCCACACATACATGGAAATAAGAGTTTGCATGCAGGGATAGGTTGTAGTTTGGGCGGTGGCAAAAAAGGCCAGAGCTGCAGAGATTCATAGACCCTTCATTGTATCATGTTGCCAATATTTGTATCCCAGAAGGAGTGCACCCTGCAAGGCCACGACGGGGTTGAGACCCCTCTGCGAAAAGCAATCCCACGAGAAGGAAGGCATGAGCCTCCGAACTTCCCTGTCGGTTTTAAGTAATAGCGCCAAGATGCCCTCGTCCTGAGACCCCCAGCATTCCACAGTACCAGCCAGCCCCAGACCACCGACTATGAAACTGTTAGTCCCCCAATAGATCAGAAAAGATCAGAAAGCAGGCAGTAGTTGCCTTCATCATAGGTCACATTTTTTGTGCTGGGGGGTGCCGGGAGGGGTGAAAAAATATAACTAAAACGTGGGTGGGGAGCTTTGGATGGGTGCTGACGTGTCTGGAATCAGGCTAGAGTGTGTGCGAGGCAGTGGCCTTGAAGTGTCCTCTTAGCCCTTGTCTGTAGTACCAGGTGCACATTAGATTGGAGATAGTGTGAAGAATCAACTTCCAGGGCACCAGTGGTCCAGGGATGAATATTAGTTTCTAAACCATCAATCAACCCCACACCGCCAGTACACCAGAAGGGATCCAAACATATTGGAATACAAGTAAATTATAAGACCACCTTGTCTAATTTTTGGTAATGTGGACAGAACTGCAGGCTTATGGCCACAAGGTCATAGATTGTTGGTTAGTTGCAACACAGAAAAAATACACTTATTACCCAATGATAAAAGGGACTGTCCAATCAAGGTTATATAAAAATATTTAATTTATTATTACTACAGCAAACAGTTCTAGCACACTACAATTACAACCCACACTGTAAAGGAACACAGAGGATAGACAGCTTCACAAAGGAAAGGGATGCACTCTGGATACTGACATGAGGGTAGTTGGTAAAGCAATCAGTCTTACTGTTCAAGGTTATTTTGGTCCCAGCACCAAAGGGGTAACTGTCTCTAGGGGTCTTCGGAGAAGGACCAGGGGGGCAGAATGACAATGCACCTGGTGCTGAAGGAGTTCTTCGTGCTCGACATCGTTGAGGCGGTTCCAGGGTGCTTCGCAGCCCTTGAGACGTAGTTTAGTGGCGGGAGACAGCTGCGGGTACCAGGCGGCAGGCAGTTCAGCAAGCGAGGCTGGACGGACATCGGCAGGTGTCCGGCACGGCTCCTCGGGGCCAAGAATTGTTGTTTCTGTGCTGGTTGGCGGATCTGGAATGCTGGTCGAGGTGTCACGGACAGCTCTGGTGACTGCGGCACGTCAACAGTCAGCGGTGCAGCCGGATGTGGTTCGAGGACTCGACTGTCTCGAAATTTTCCTTAAAAAGATGGATGCTGGTTGATGCTTGTGTGGCACTCCTCCTAGCTTCTTCGCAGGGCTTGTGTCCTTTCAAGGCAGAGGGCCCAAAGCTCAGGAGGGTGCTAGCAGGTACCAGCCTTGCCCTTTGTACAGAGACTCTCCGGCACTTCCCACCTAGGAAGCTTGCTGTCAGAACATAGCAGGGCACGCTGTGTGCTGGCTGGGTACCAGTTCTGGAGCTGCTGGATAGCTCCTCAGAGTCCGGTATCTCCCTCGGTTTCTTGGGAGATGTTTAGGGGAGGGATCTTGCTTCCTTCTTGGAACTCGTGGCCTTTCTTCACTGGCGGAAGATGTAAGGTAGACTGTACCTTCAGTTCACTTCCAAATGAGTCCTTCTTACTTCTTGAGAAGTCTTCAGATGATCTGATCAGTGAGGGGCTCAATCCTCTTTTAAAACCAAACTGGCACAGGGATTGGTGAAGGCCAGGCCTAACTTAAGTGAGCCAATCCTGGGTCTCCACCAACAATCTTCAGTGATGCTTCAGATCAGAATCGGAGCGCTTGGCAACAGACAGGGCAAGGATGACAACTTATACATTTAAGTACTACCCATCTTCCTGTCTGCTCTACCTCAACGTGTCTTCCTAATTAACTGAGCCCTAGGCAGCGCTTGATCAAAACATCAGCCTCCTTTGAAGTAGCGTCTTTCATCTCCTACAATTCACATACTTCCCTGCTCTGAAAGGAGTGGTTCCAGATAGGACATACACTGCCCTTTTATACCTAAGAGGGGTATTAGTACCAAGTTGACACATTGCATTACAAAGAGGTGTTGGTGTCTGGTCTCCATTGTCACTTCCTGCACTCAGGCCTTCCCTGAGGTCTGCTTATTAACATACGTTTCTAATCAGGTTGTCCACGGCCAATGGCTTTTGATGTACCCACGGCTGTCAGGTGTCAGCTACACATAACAGGGGAGGGAGGCGCTGGTATTTCTTTGCTGTGCAGTAAGCATGGAAAATATGTGCGGGAATGGCCCCACATATTTTCGGAGGTTGTTCTCCCATCATTCATTCTTTTAAACAAACAAAAAAAGCCCAGGCGGGTGCACTCTTCCCGTGCGGATGGTTGAATCCCTCACAGATAGAGCATGTATTGTTTTTATTCACCCAAAGACCAATTAACTGTAGCTTCATGCCAGATGACGCACAAGGAGGAACCCAGTGGAAGAAGGTTGACAGAAGGGACTGGGACCAGTGGCCTGGTATCCCTTATGGAGCAGGTAACCTATTTATAGGGTCTCAACCAACCAGCCAGTTGGATTTGTACATTATGTAATTTGCATCACTGATGATGCTGTGTACCTTCATAAAGTGTTTTTCGTGCTGATTTTGCCAGAACATTCCATGGCAGCAGAGTGCTTTTCTGGCACATCTCTATTTTTGGGCAAATAAAACTTTGTTCTCCTTGAAAGAAGTGTGCTGGGCCTTTTTCCATAGCAGGTTGCATTTCTTCTGGTGTGTACATTGTTTCTCTACACTGCCTTGATGTGAATGAGTTCAGTATCTCATGACAAAGGCATTTGGGGAGGCCTACATAGGGACTGTTCTAGTCTTGTGGAGTCTGCTTTTGAGGGTACTGGATGGAAATGGGATTTCTTAGCAATGTCTTTGATCTGAGGGGAGAACTGGAGGAGGCTACCAAAGAAGCTTGCCAATTCTTTGGCATGTGTGACTGGGATCAGAGCGGGGCCCATTCTGGGAGGCCAGACAAGGGTAAACAGAATTGGTACAATGAATCGCAAGTAAATCTCAGTTTTGGCAACGTTTCTGCACTAACTCTTGTCAGTCATCCAGTTCTGGATGTGAGTGAGGCACAAAGACATATGCACATAGTGGGGGACAGAACCATCGAGAATGGAGGCAATTTGGGTGTCTTCAATTAGGTCAGCTCAGGGGTTTGATGTACTTATTAAAATGTCTCGGCGAGTGGACCGAGACTTGTGGAACTCTGTAGTTGTTGGTATAGGTATTGGTGCAATAGTAGACAGACCTCGCCTGAGCTTCCAAGTCCATCAGAAAGGGTCTTATCCACTTGAGGGCATTTCCTTTTGCACCAAAACATTGCTTCAACCTGTTGAGGAGGGTAGAGAGGTTGACAATATCAAACATCATCCAAAGTCAAAAGAATTGAAGAGTTCATCTCTCATAAAGAGCAGTGTCGATTCAGTTTCTCTAGTAGGGCAAACATCTGACTGGTGGAATCATAAATATTGAGATTCACAATAGTCCTTTAGATGATGAGCAGGCAATTCTTTCTAGAAGTTTGCCTAGGGAAAGCTGTGCTTACAATAGGCCAGTATTTGGACTATTTTACAGGATCAGCCAACACTTTCTTTAGCAGTGGGGTGATCCAGGACTTTTTAGCCAGTGGGGGAAGTTGCTGTGTGAGAAAGAGCAGTTTACCAAGTCACCTAGTAAAAGGTCAAGGGCACCAATGTTGGAATTGATGGTTGATGCTGGGCCGGGGAAGACCTGCTTTGGAGTTGGAGACCTTCATTTTGGAGACTGCTTTGACAATTTCAGGTGTGATTTCTCTACATGGTGACACTCAACTGGAGGGCGTAGGATCCGTGGGCAGAGGAACAACGGATATGGCCTGCGATCACGGATTGAATGCATTTCACCTTGTTGGCAAACGAGGTGAGATTGGCGGCAAAGACTTGTGAGCCATTGAAAACCACCTGGATTTCATCAAGTTTTTTGTAGCTCCTTATAGATGCAGAAGACCTCAGCGGAGATGTTTGTTGATTGAGCTATTCTCTCGTCTAAGACGGCTTTTAAAGTACACAGTACCCAAGTTGGTGCCTCATTCCACTTTGTCAACGGGTTCGAATGTTATCTTCCATTTGCGCTCTAGGGCTTTATTTTTGCTTTTTAGCAGTGCAAAATCTGTATTGTACAAGTTATATCGTAGATTCTTTTTTATCCATTTATGAATAGGTGGTCTAAAATTCGAAATAGTTCATGCTCCAGGTAGTCCAGTAGCTTCTCTGGATGACAATGCTTAGTTTTGGCGGGTTGGTAAATTAAGTGAAACAGTCGGATGTTACTCTATTGGACAGACTTGGATGTATTTCATCCACTGGTTTAGGGTGCTCAGTCTTTTGTCATTTCTGTCCCACCTGGTACTGAGCAAGTGGTGGTCAGACCATGGGACAGGGGTAACCAGATTTGAGTGAGAGAAAGATTGGCGGAGAGCAGAGTGTCAACAGTACGTACCCTATAGGGTGGGTGGATGTAAGGCACAGTGGCAACAGAAAGGGAGTTGCAGTAGCTGGAATAAAAATGCAGTACTTTGATGGACTGAGACTCCATTCATCAATTGAGAACTCCCATAATGATCATCTGGTAAGAGGCGGTTTTCAATGCAGCAACTTAGTCGGCCTGTTCCACACAGAAGTGAGTGGTCTCGCCTGGGGGATGATGGATACCAAAAACTGTTATGCAGGAGCTGAAATTAAAGCAGGCATTCAAAGGAGTTGGAGGCATCACTACCAATCCTAGTAGCTATTATGTAGGCCCCCACCTTAGTTGACCAATTTATTGTTGGCCTGGATCTTGTACCCAGGAGCTAAGAAGGGGTCAACCAGGTCGGTATTATTATCAGTGAACCCTGATTCCTAGATACCACTTGCACAGGAGATTGCAAATGTTAGAAGCATGGTTGTTAGTAGAGCTGGGGTTTATTGTCCATAAGTTCAGGAAGTATCTATGCTGGTGGTTTTATCAGAAGGAATTGCAGCTCTGGGAAGAAAGCTGATGTCTAGAAGTTGGATGATCGGCTGTATTGAGCGGCTGCTTCTACAGGGCTAGTTACTTGTTTCATTGAAGTGGTCAAACTTGACCGAGAAAAGGAGAAGTGGTGATGGGGAGGGGGCGTAGGGGTCAAAAACCAGGGTTTCTAGGATTGCCTTGCACCATGATTGCTCTATTAGAGTAGATGTTGATACCCACATTCATGTAAGGGGGTAGAGTAACAGTGGATGTTCCATCTTGCACCTCCATTAATGTGTATATGCCTTGCATTAGAGAAGCTTGATAGCATACTAATTTAAGAAGCCTGGAGTACATGAGTGAAAAAGAGCATATCTGTAATATTTTCGTTAGAGGAAGTATTCACAGTCAAGACATCAGTATGCAAAATGGGGTTATACATGAGCAGTCATTTTTGTTCATTTTCCACAATATTCTGACATTCACCACAGTGTTTGTTAAAAGTGTGTCTTCCATGCTGGTGTTTGATTCTTTGTGGTTCAGAGCAGCTTATGTTACTTTTACTAGAACAGTGTTTTCCGTAAAGGGCCAGTTCACGGCTTCATGGTTGGTGCTACTGGAAGCACATCAAACTCTGCAAGTGGGACAGAGACAATAACACATAGGGTCACAGTGTATTGACAGGCTCCCGGCCTGGCCAAGTTGGGGTGAATGGATATCAATACAGGGAGAATGTGACTATCACCATGGAGCCCATACCCAGTGGGACCTGGCGGGCGGGGGTCTATTTGTGAAGAGGTCACGTGCCTGTCCCCTGCCATGTGCCAGATGCTAAGGTAAAAAGACAAGGGGATCCACCCCATATCAACCCCCTCGCCCCGGTCCATCTTCCCCTAGCTTGGTGTGGCATCCCTTTTGCAATAATGTTGACATTAGTTGTTGGTAAGGGATCGTGCAACAAATGCTACTCTTTTTGTAAAGCAATGATTTCATGAAGCCCTTTTTGTAAGTGCTAATTTAATACAATGAATGTATTTACCTCCACAGCTGTGGTCAAGTGAAAGCCCTTGTGTAATGTCAAGATGGGCTTGTGGTTGGCCACGTGCTCATTCTTGATTTGTTGTCAATGTTGCTCCCCATGGAGTTTTCATTTCATTGTAACACTGCAAAAGCCACTGTTTGCATTTATTCTTCCAAATTGATTTTCATAGTCAAAATAATGCATGCAAAACTTGCTAAAAATATTTGGAGCTTTTGAAATTGAATGTATTTGACAACAGTTATGGCTCACAATTGTGATTTATTTTTCCGACGCTTGTGGTTTTGAACAATCAAATTGTAAATCCTTTAGACACCCTACTTCTGTATTAAGACTTGTGATGAATCTGGACAATTTGTCCCTTCTTTCCAAGTGGGAGCCACCCCCTTTGAGACTAGGGAGATCAGCCCGCTCAGAAAGACCCACCCTAGGGGGTCTCGGCAAGTGGGACCTCACTGGGTGTGACTCCCCTCTTGGGCACAATGACGCCTGTTCCTACAAGGGAACCCCCCCTTTGGCCAACCCTCCCGCCCCTCCTCCTTTCTCCTCCTTCTCTCTGACAACACCTGACAAGGTTTCTAGACAAGTCTGATCTATGAACATTTCGTCCAAACAGGTGCTCCCCTGCTCCTCCAGAACCATCAAGGACCATATTGACACCCTTGCTCCAGCCTTGACGGATTTCTTTAATCACTCTTGCACCACTGGAACTTTCCCCTCTCTCCTCAAGCACTTCCTTGTGCACCCCCTCCTCAAGAAGCTATCTGCTGATCCCACCTGTCTGGCTAACTATTGCCCGATCTCTATCACCCCTTTCCTAGCCAAACTCCTGGAAAAGATGACCATCTCCCAGCTTACTCGTCACACTGAATCTGTTGGTTGTCTCCATGACCATCAGTCTATCTTCAGAGCTTCCAGAGGCATGGAAACTGCTCTCCTGAACATCTGTGAAGATCTGCTTTCTAACCTTGATTCCAGCATTCCTTCTGTCCTCATCCTCTTTGATCTTTTCTCTGCCTTTGACATGGTCAACCACGCCATCCTGATCAATCGACTCTGTGAGAACCTGGGCATCACAAATCAGGCACTGGCGTGGTTGTCCTCCTTCCTCTTGGACCACCCCTCCCAGGTACAACTTGGTTCATTTCTCTTCTCCACCTCTCTCTCCACCTATGGCATTCCCCAGGGCTCCATCCTCTCACCCTGGTTTTTCAAGCTCCACTTGGCCCATTTGGCCCACCTGATCCCTACCTTCTCCTCAAACTTTGTGTTATGCGGATGACATTCGGCTCTCCTTTAGGCTCCCCTCAGCCTCCTCTCCTCTCTCGCTCATTCCTGACTGTCTATCCGTGATTCAGGATTGATGCGCCTCCAACGATCTCTGCCTTAATGCCAGTAAGACAGAGATCCTTCTCATTGGTACCCCTGCTCCCGCTGTCCCTCTCTAACTCTGACCGCCCTCTACCCTCGCATTCCTGTGAGGCGAAAAACCTTGGTGTCATCTTCAACTCCACTCTTTCTCTCCTCATATCTCGGATGTCGCCAAGAAGTTCCACTACCAGCTTCACCTCCTCAAAGGTACTCTTCCCTTTCTCACTTTCCCCCAGAAGCTCACTGTGTCCAGAGATCTGGTTCTCTCTAGGCTGGACTACTGCAACATCCTCTTAGTCAATTTACCTTCCGCTACTCATTACCCTCTGCAACTAATCCAGAACAGGACTGCAAGACTTATCCTTGGCCTTAAGCCCAAGGACCGTATCTCTCCAGCCCTGAAATCTCTCCACTATCACCCGGAGGCTGCAAGGATCAAGCTCAAGACCCTTTGCATTGTCCACAGGACTTTCTGGGGCCAGGACCTGCACTACATCCAACATTCTCTTCCTAAATACCTTCCTTCTCAAGCCTTTCGCTCAGCTACCTCCGACTCTATAAGAATCAGACGCTTCTCCAGGCAGAGAGTGGGGGGGTGTAGATCTCTCTCCTCCGTAGGTGTCTCCCTCTGGAATGGCTTCAAGCACTTGCACAATCTGAATGACACAAGGCCTATGTAAGGAAGGCATGGTATCACAATTACAACAGACACAATAAAGTATAGTTCAAGGGTGTTTATTGAACTTTATTTGGGTTGAAATAACGCCTATCTAAACCTAATTTCTAAAGATGGGAGCAAGCTTCGGCCATCAACTTAAAGAAAACGCTGTCCTAGTCAGTTTTGTCAAATTAAATGGCCTATGGTAAAAAAAACAATTGCCAAACCCTCACACTATACAAAAATAAGGTGCAGGATGATGACATGAATAACAAAGTGTGAATATGAAATATGTCCAAGTATTGGGCTGTTCAAGACTACTGAAACTTCACATTCCCTTCCCCATGTTTCAGCACGGACAAGGAGGCCCACTCGAGCAATGGTTGCATACTTCAACTGTCCTTTGCATACAGAGTTCTTATTCCATATTTTTCCTTTCTTCTGTTTCAACTATTTGGTGGGACATCCACCCTGGGTCTCCCTCGGTCAGGTTCTGACCACCTTCTTTCCCAGCATTGTAGGCTCCCATCAATCTGGCACAAGCCAAATGTCACTTTATCAGTTTTCCTTTCTTTATTTCATCGAAGATTTCAAATGTGCCAGGGACTTTGTCTCAGACCCTTGCAGGACCACTTCGATATCCTTCTTTCTACTTTCACCTTGGAGATAATCTTGTCAGAGACCTTCGATTGGGCATTCACAGATGCTGGACCACTCTGCGATTGTCTCTTCTCCCACAGTTCAGAGTTACTTGTATTGCTGTTCTTGCTGTCTGGCTTTTACTCGCGTCTATTTTCGAACACGCTAATTCTCATTTCTTCTCGCCACACTGTTGCCGCTCACAACCTCCCTTTCCTTCCAGCCCAGTATCTCGTAGCCATCTTCACTCACTGGCTGAAAGAGGGTTTTTTCGTGGCAGTTTCGTTCTTGGAGCCATGGGCGGTTTTCTGGCGGCTGCACCTTCTCCCTCTGTCGCTCAGTCGGGCCGGAGGGCTCCGGATACTTCAGACACTGGCCAGTGTCTCTCCCTCTCCTAGCTGTGCTGGTTGCTGGCTGTCTTCCAGTTACGAGTTCGATAACCTTCTGTGGCAAGGGTCAAGAGCTTCTCCCTCCTTGTGCCCAACCTCTGCTCCTTCATCTTACATCCTGTGTTAAGCTGCTGCCTAGGAAGACCTGCTCCATCATGTGCTTTGCCTCGCTCGAAGTGTGCATTTGTGCTCTGCCTTTTATCCTGGTGGGAAAGGATAACGGGACTCGGGTGTGAATCATTAAAGACAATTGGCTGACCCTGTGTAACGCTCACCTGGTATCCACAGGGACGTCGCTCAGCCTGTTCTGACCTCTTACGACCTCGAACCCTTCCCTGGAGTCTTCTCGACTGGAGACTGGGCCTTGTTTTCTTGGAAAGTGTGCTCTCCGTCCTGCTTTCAGCTCAGGGGCGCGTTGATTGATTCAGGCTCGTTGATGCCTAGTTACTTCACTGGCAAGAGTCCGACAGGTAAGTATAATGAGTCTTTTGAACAGTTCTCTAACTTCGTTCCTTTCCTTCCTTAGATGATGGCCGGCGTCCGAGGATGGCGAGGTGCTGCTGAGATGAGTAGCGCTGAAGGTGTGAGTGAGAGCGCGATGCGACCCTTTCGTATTTGTATTGAACTGAGTTCTTTTTCTGTGTCTTCTAGGTGCTGTGACGTTTTCAGCGTGGGAATGCGGTGAGTAAGCGCGGTATGCGGCGCCTCTAGATGTTTCCACGCTAACCTGGAGTGTCTTTTCCCTCTTGCAGATGGATGAGAAGTTCCGGAGAAAGAGTTCCCCCAGAGCAGCTGGGATTCAGGTAAACGTTTAAAGCTTGTACAGTCTTTAAGAATAAGCGAAGATTTGCTGAATGCTTACTAATGCCTTTTTCTGTTCTTTTCCTTTTTCCTTAGGAAGCGGCGTGCCGGGATGGGAATGACACCGCCGAAGATGCCCGCAGAACAGAAGAAGCGATGAATGATGGCCAGAAGTGCCGCAAGGTAAGGCTGTTCCTAACGGTGTTCTTGTTCTTGCCAGAGCTGAGCACAGAAGAAAGATGCAGGCCTACTGGAGGCCGATCCGAACACGGTGAGTGTCACGCTGCAGGTGCAGAAAACACAAAGCAGGTTTCTCAGCCTGGGCGTGGCTTAAATAGTCTCTGGGTATCCCAGGTGTCTCTGGGTTGAAGCACACCCAAAAGACTAGACTGCACATGCAGTTATGGGAACCGAAATATGTGGGGGCATCCATCTTGTCCCCATCAAAGCACTACAAGTCCAATCCCCAATGTTATCCTATGGGAGTGAGTGAGTCTGGTGCCACAAGCGCCAAGTCTGACTCCAAGTGGGTCTTTGGAGGGATGGAGAGGCCCTTGCGGGCCATGTAGGTGATCGTGGCCTGGCTCCAGCCTGACATCTTGGAGGGCTGGGGATATGAGGAGCAGGAATCATGACACCCTGCCTGACCTCGTTGTTGGGACATGTCAATATTAATGGCTGGGCATGAGTCTGTCTTCCCTCTAGGTATTCCATCCCAGTAGCAGTGTTTATGTAAGAAAGGGGGAGAGGGGTAAAACTCCTAAATAATAGGAAGAACAAGAAATGTTATTGGGGAAATGTGATAGGGGATACCGCATCCCTCCACAGGGTACCCCACTCCCGAAGGACCCCTCGTCCAGGTGATCCTTGCGCACTGGTCCTCCCCTGGGGTCTGGATCCAAAGGCGATGGCCCTGCCGCGGCCACCTGGACGACAGATCCCCAGGGACTAGTCTGTGAGTCACACCCTGGTTTCTCACACCTAGTAAGATCATTTGTCTTGTCCTCCCTCTGTCTTCCCTCCCTTGTCTTGTAGCGCCTAGAACACTTGTGTACAGGTGCGTTATGAATGACTTGTATCATATCCCTGTCCAGAACTCATTATCTGCGTTCATGATAATTGGAAAGACTGTTGTTAACCCTGTTTTGGATTCACCAAAAAGTGAAATTTCTTCCATCTCTTTGGCTTCAGATAATGCTGTAATTCCGCCTGAACTCTAGAGTTGAAGAGAAACGACACACCCCTTTTATTTATGATGACATACTTAAAGCAACGAGGAACCTAGAATGGAGGAGAGAGAATCCTACACAAAGGCGAGCCTCTGACGGGGAGACGTCCTGAAGGGACGGAACCACGTTAGACTGTAGAGCCAGCGGTAGTGTGGAGATCAAGTGATGCGCTAGCAAGATGCCAGAAGGCTGGTGTCCCACGCACCAAGATGCCAAGGTCAGGAGAAGAGACAGAGACGGGAAAGCAACCGTCTCACCTGGTGGTGTGACCACGCGGAAGCTGCAGCCACAGAATCTGAGACCAGGTTACAGCAGAGAAGTTAGATCCCCAATTTCTGCATAAGAAGTGCAACCACTGCCGAGCCAGGCACAGTAAGGGAAGCGACTGCTCCAGAGAGCGGTGAACTATAGTTTCAGAAGCTGGGAAAGCTGTAAGGGTTACAGGAGCCCGTAAAACTAAAACAAGCCATACGCCCTGCTGAAGAAGTGCAAGAACTGTCAAGTCAGGCATAGTAAGGGAAGTGACCGCTCACGAAGAGGTAACACTGAAGAGTGGGGTGAACATTAAGAATAGGAGCTGGAGAAGCCACAAGGGTTACGGGTGCCTGGAAATCCCAAATGGGGAGACGCACTGCAAAGGCCATGATAAAGCAAAGCTATCAGAGGGTCTGAGGACTTTGGAGAGCCCTGAGAAATCAAGAGACATAAACGTTCAAAGCTGCAAGAGCTACAAGGGTTACGGGAGCCTGGCAAACCCGAACAGGCAAACATCCCACCAAGGCCCTGCTAAAGCAAGCCTGTCAGAGTGCCAAAGAACTTTCGGGAATCTTTGAAACACACAGAACTGGGAGGAAAGAGAACCTGGAGGGTTCTGATGTTTAAAAGCAAGACAAGAATATCTGCGAGCACCAAGTGAGAAATGGTGGAGTTATAATAGAAAAACCTTGTTGTTCCTGAGAAAAGGAAACCATACGTAATAAGGCTAAAATCTGGAATTTGGCATACTGAACCTGCAGAAAGACTGAGGACCGTAATGCAAACTATTGATGAATTTTGTTGAAAGAGATCCAAATTTGCCAAACTTTTAAAATCTTCTTCTTGGAAAAGCGATCCAAGTGTTTGGGCCGGACAGAAGCCAAGAACTGAGGCTATTGCTCCGGCCTCCTTCTTTTTGTTGTGTTTTCCCAAGTGGTAGGGCCATTTAGATATTATGATCTAGACTAAGGACTATTTATTTTCGTACTTTGATGAGCACCACTAGTTGTAGATTTGTTAGACAGGGAATTTCCCTCATAGGGATAGGGTTGTATAGGCATTTTTCTTATTTGAATAAAACCCCCTTAAATAGTCACTACTTAGTCTGACTCCTCCTGCTGGTTCACCACATATGGTGTCAGAAGTAGGATGTGGTCAACCCCACCCCGAGTTGGCCCACATAGTAGAGCCTGTCGAGCTGACATCCACGTTACCACTTGAGATGGAGGCCGCCCACTCCCCAGTAGATTTAGGACCTCAACACTCTGATTGGCCAGAGTCCTATGGTCACACAATTACCAATGGGTGTAGGTTGGGCCTCACCTTCCACCCCTTTACCTCCAAGGGAAACCCACCCGTCAGGAAAAAGGTAGAGGGGAATAATTATCAACTGTTTAGTCCCTGTGACTACTGGATCCCCAGCGGAGATAAGGCAATAATTTCTTTAGACATTCATGTAGAGATGCCAAAAGGTTCCTGATGTATGTGACCTCACCTGCAAAACCTTAGAGGAAGAACAGTCAAATGATGTTACCCAGTTTGCCTTGCGTACGAGAGTATCCTCTTGAACTTGTCATTAAAACCGATTAAGATCCAGAGGAAAGACTTGGTGGGATATTTAATATGAGATCCTCCTGGAAAACCTATCCACCCGCGAGACCGAAGGAGAGGTGTAGAGAGCCCTGAGAGACAGCGTTTTATGGCAAAACCCAGGGATTTGTTAGCTCACACTGGATTTGAGAGTTTACTAGACTCTAACCTTAATACAATTCCACCTCCCTGGAGAACATAGGGTCCTCTGATTTCCAAATATTCTGTGAATCCTCTGCCCCAGTAAAGAAAGAAAACCCTGAGAGTCTCGAGTCCACACCCTCTCTGTCTGCCTGCCGGAATAGTTTTTCTGTGGAAAGCACAGAGGAGGAACAACAACTTACCCTTGAGAATTTAACATACTGCTCCGAGGGGTTTGAGATATCCAATCAGTTGGGGTGCGTAGAACTGCAGGAGATTCCCCAAGATAGTTAACCCTTTACTGATACTCCTGATCGAGAAATCATGAGGGATCATATCATTCTGCCTCTATCTATGCCTCTCACGAAGGGATACACATGTTATTTGTGCAGGGAATTCAGACATCTCACATGATGATGTCCCCTACATTTGAGGTCTCCTTCCCCATTACCACCCAGAAAGGTCCAGAGATGACTCTATACCGAAACAGAAAATCCTGAGACGTCTTTTGCCATGGTCTTATATACGCAAAATTCGATAGAATCTCCATCTTTGAGTAGGAAGCCCCTAGGAAAAGCCAAAAATAAATATATATATGCGGGAAACCAAACCACCTATAGGGTCTCCGCCACCATACATCAGAAGGTTTGGGCTTATCTCTACACTGGGACTAAGGGGTGTGCCATACAACCAAGACTAATACCCTTGGGATGGGAAGAGTGACCTAACAGGGCAGTCCAATGTATTAATGGGCATACACAAAATGACCAGCTAACTCAAGTACTCGTGACCATCTTAGGAGAAACGTTGCATGTAGAGGCGGCAGTCATCGCTAACATACCCGAAGATTTGATTATAGGTAGTATAATCCCACAATTCGGTCAGTGGATGTTTCAGATTACTCAGGGGATTTCTTAGAATAACTGGGACAAGGGTTCAGTTCCTCCAATAGAAAAAATATGTGAAACCGACTGCCTTTTCTCATCATGGGAGGAATTCCCAGAGGAACTTTTAAGTAACCCGCATGACAGAAGGAGAAGTATCATGACTCAGGTGATAGCCACCCCAGTAGGGGGGAGAGCCAGGATTTGAGATAAAGCTGGGCAATACGTCCTCTCTTCCCAAGAGGGGGGGAGCCACCCCCTTTGAGGCTAGGGAGGTGAGCCCGCTCAACAAAACCCTCCCTGGGGGTCTGGCCAAGTGGGACCTCTTGGGGAGCTCCCACTTACCCAGTCCCCTAGCGAGGGTCTTGGTGAGCGGGCTCACCTCCGTAGTCTCAAAGTGGGTGGCTCCCACTTGGGAAGAAGGGATGAATTGCTCAAATTCGTCACAGACTGCTCTTTATCCTAACTGCTAACTATTTCAGAATACATCAACACTGTGTATACCTTATAGTGACTTAATGATTTGCTTGTACTCGGACATTTACTGTGTGTGATGCTCTTGATCATGTGCCCCTCCTACTGCTCCCCGGGTGCTTAATCCAGGCAGAGTCTTGTGATAGCTTACGAAACAGAATGAGTGCTCTATTAATAAATCGTAAGGGTTGGTCCCGATCTATGATATAACCTAACAAATGATCCATCAGTAATCGGGATCACATGCTTTATGTGCCAGCTCCTGGAATCCAGTGGAAATAAATGCAGCTTTTCTAAATCTAAATGCAAAATCATTTTAGTTCAATGCTTGCTACTTGCATGAGAATCAAAAGAGCAACCACATTTTGCTAATTGGTAATCATATATGGATAGTTTGCAGTGGATGAAAATGGAGTAAATTGGCTTTGCACTATATTTGTTGCCTAGGTGATGAATTATGGAGAAAACTGGGTTTGCCTCAATCATTGCTGTATCATTCCTATATTAAAAGTGCTGTGAAAGCAATTTGTTAAATTATTTTGTACTAAGAGCAGCAAAAATAGTCCCATTATCACTCCACTGATATTTGTATAACAATGCCTAGCCCCTGTGAACTTTGCAGAGTTTGCAGTCCGTAGCTTTTGCCCCTTGGGACTTTCTTTGTCTGGGTGCCTTCGTGGCCAATGTTTACAAAGGCCATACGCTGCTACAGTAGCTAGGGGTTACCCTGCATTTGGAAATCGGGAGCACAGTTTCAGATTGGTTGCAAGAGGAAAAGTTAATGTTGGATGTTAGAAAAGGCACATTTTAATTCGGCCTTATTGTGGAAGCTCTCTCAGCCACAGGGAGCACCTTAACAACGTAAAAGTAAGATTTCAAAATGGAGGTATATTTGCCTCAGAGAAAACCAAAAAGTGATGGAAAGGCTTGATCCAAGTTGGGGAATTCCCCTACAAGGAATACATTTATTGTCTGCTCTTTAGCATTACAGTAGGGGATTAAGGATATGCAATTTAGTCTTGTCAAAGCCCCGAAGGCGGCAGACCAGGTTGGACTGTTAGACCACATCCCCTGTGTACGCAACCACAGGCAACCCTGGTTGTGCTTGGATCCCCATTGGCTCATCGAGGAGGTATAATTTGATTTTACAGGCACAGTGAACTGAGGAGCCACGTCTGGATGTATCTCTAGCACTGAAAACCCAAAAAAGTGACCAGTGGAAGTGCCCGGACCCCAACCACGTTATACTCTTTTGGGTTCTATGGGATTATGCAAATCCATGCAAATATGACAGCCTATCATTTGGACCCAAATAATTAAAAAATCACAGCAGTATCGAAATGTGTAGAATGAAGGTACATTTTTCTTCAATCTTAAAAACGTTGTTTTCTATTGAAATAAACCTTCAAACTAATTTAATAGAAACTGTTTTCTTTTAATTGACAAACCGTATGTGAGCATTTTTAAAATTAAATTCTCTGTTTCGAACCCCTGGCAGAAGTACATTTTTAATAAGGCGAAAAATACTAAGGTAGAAGAAAGTGGGGCCAATGGAGGGAGGAAGGAAGGAAAGAAAAATAATTCCTTAGATCTTTATTATATCTCGTACTAATTTTACAATAGAAAGAACAACTTCCATAATCTGTCAAAACATGTTTCTGGGGTAGATGGCCGTTAGATAGGCTATGAAGCAACAGACAAAAGTGAATGATTTTTGAAAATGCATTGAAGCAGTTTAACTACTAAGGATAACTGTAAAGGAGAATATACTGGTTAGGACTACACATTGATCTGCTGTTGCAGGCTGATAAAACCACAGGTTAAGTTGGGTCTAAATTTGCCACCCAGGTGGTAAGGATTCCGCTGCCACTGTTAACCACTATTCAAGTATGTCCAGTGGAGCCAAGTGGCACCGATGCCCTCACTTAGTCTGCCACTTGAAGAAGTGCAGCTGGCATTATTAGCCCCTACCATGGCATCCCGAGCAGGCAAAACGTTCCGTGAATTTTGGAAGGATCTCAAAACCTATCTGTTTTTACTTGCATATGTGTAATTCTGATTTTATTTAGCCGTATCTATTTTATCTGTACTATATCGTTTATTTTTTTTCCTTTGTTTCACTAATTTACTGTTGTATTAAAACCCGTAAAAATAAATTTAAATCGTATGCATGTTATTTTGTATACTTTTATGTGCAACCCCCTGCTGCACCCAGATTGTCAAATAAGAAATAATGTGTGTGTGGCATACCAAAGAGTATGTGCAAAGAAAGATTGCGAGTAGGAAGGCATGTAGTGGCATGGAGGGGCCAATGAAGTGAGCAAAGTGGCATAGCCAAGACGTGGCTTCAAATTCCTTTCATTCTGCTGGTAAATGTGTGTGAGCAGCGGCACAGACTGTGGTGCAGGTTGGGGGATGGATCTAGATGAGGGTCAAAGGGAATTTGCTTATTAGTACTGAGGAGGATTACTACTATTGATGACCTTATTAATCAGTGGACCTTTTGTCTCCATTTGCAGGGAACTCACTTTGTGCAATTATGCTGTCAAAGAAACATTCCCCTGCTTTTCCTGCAGAACATTACAGGTGCGTATACTCTGACTTCACTTTCCAGTATTGTTTTGTACTGTCGCATCCTCGTTTTGCCTCCTTTTGGACATGCACGTGGCACCTGTTGCTGCTCTGACTGTTACTGACGCTGCTTTGAAATGCCATGGGGGGTGGTTGGGAGGATGCTTTCAGTAGATTTCAGTTTGGATGCCAATAATCTTAACAGAATGATGGACAATATTTGGGTGAGTGGTGCTTGCCCCCCTCTTGGGGTTTTCCGTTCAGTGTTGTCTACTAACCTCACTGGTAGATTGACCTATGTTATGCTGTCCAAAATGTATTGCGAGCTCATCACCACGGCAGTGATTTTACGACTCCTCCTGATGGTATGTTCCCAAAAATTCAAACTCCAATAGGACTTGACCACTGTTCAACTGTAAAACTTTGGCATAGGGGTAAAAAGGGGGAAGGCTGTTGTTTTCACTTTGAAATAGGCAATGAATATGGGATAAGCAAGGAGTAAAGGAAAGCTCGGCAAAGAGGCGCAGGTGAAAGGGGGAAGAGGGGAGACTGAGTATGCACACATATGACCATCAACAGAAAACACCATCTCTGTCTCTCACACACACAACCCCACACACAGGCCCCTCAGCCGCACACACAAAACTGCACTCCACACTAAACAAGTACTTCACAGCACTCCATTTAAATATTAGCAAATATCGTTGCTATGATTAGTGATTCTAATGAATTCCTTGATCCCATGGATTCCTCTTCTATGATATCCATTTCCCAGAGCAGCTGTTCAGCTGAAACCTTTCTGCCACCAGGGGGCACAGCACGGCTCAGCCTCAGTTCTGTCTAACAGATCCACACGCCAACATGATATCAAGGCCAGTATATATTGAGGCGCCGCACCCCGTGACCTCAGTTCACTTTTTCCACATATCATGTTCGTTAATCGGGAATGCACTCGTCAAGCTTTCAATTTTTCTCTATGCCATGCCTACTCCAGGCTCTAAGCAATGTGCAGATTGCAGCCGGCAGATGTTCTCAGATCCACACTGGATTTGTCTTTACTGCTTGGGCGAGGACCATGGCAGCCAGGATTGCGGGTCATGCCAGTCCATGCACCCGGAGGCCCTCCAGGAAATGGCAGTGAATATTTTCACGTTCGTCCACAAGGTGAAGGGCGATAGTCTGGGGTCTCGTTCGAGGTCGCATGGTGTGGACCACTGCTGCAAAAAAGGTCAGCTCTGAGCAAGGACAAGAAAGAGGAGGAGGAGGAGAAGAAGCACCATCGAAAGAGGTCCCGCTCTCCGAGTGACACTCCTCTTCTGCCTCGGAAAATGATCCACTGCTCCAAGGATTCTCCTGAGCGACAGGCGCAGGTTGCTTTTCCTACCCAATCCTCCACCCCAGAGTAATGAGACAACTTCCGCCTGAAGATGCTGAACATCTTTGCCAAAGCCACGGCGGGTCAGGCCTCGGTGCCTTTGGTGTAGGCCACAGCACCATCAGCTACAGCTGCGGCACTGATGGGTCCCACTGCCTCTGTTGCGAAAAACAGGGTACCCATTTGGGAACACTCCCAAATGCCTATGGTCTCAGGCCTGGACCAGAAGACAACCAAGGTTCTTGAGCACCAACAGACCCCAGCTTCGTCACCGATCAGCATTGGTGACACCACAGCTCTGCAGGAATACGCTCCACTCCCTATGGACGCCTTCATGTCTAAGATGTGTGACATCTTTGATAAGGAGAGTGATTAGGTTCTCTTTGGGTTAGAACCCCTGGTTTCTAGGGAGGTGAGAGAATTCTAGGAAGGGTTTTACAGGGAAGTTGAGTATGTACTGGGACTATCCGAAGACCTGCAGGACGTGAGTGGCCTCGATACCTCCACAGGAGATAGACATTCTGCCAGCTGCCACCCCAGGAAAGTCTCAAGCAGCTTTGCAGCATTTGAAGGGTGGGATGGTCAATACTATGGTGCTTTCAGCTCTGACCAGATCCAAAGTTCAGTACAAACTGTGTGATTTCTTGGACAATGCACTCAAGAAGGAGACACATCTGGCCTTCAATGCGTCAATAGAGCCCTCTGTGGTGGAGGTTTGGGAGAAGCCTGCCTCTGTCCTGGATGTGGACAGGGAACTGACGAAGAAGCACTGTTCTGCCCCATCAGACCCAGTGTTTCTCTCCTCTCATGCATCACCGGAGAGTTTAGTGGTTCAGGCTGTGATGGAAAGCCTGAAGACCACCACCTTACCCTCCAACAGACGGGGAAAGTAAGAGGCATGACACATGAGGTAAGACAGTGTTTGCATTGGGCATTCTTGCAATGCATGTCATGAATGCATCTTGCACCATGGCGAAGTTCTGCTTCGGCCTTTGGATGGATGTGGCCATTGCGGCAGAGCACACCCCTGAAGCAGAGATGAGGGATGGTTTCCTGTCATTAGTTACTGATCGCAAGAAGGCTGCCCACCAGATGTTGCAATGAGGACTGGATGCCGCAGACTGTTGAGTACGTCATGATTTGTGGCCGATATTCATGCCAAACTGATAGACATGTCTTTCGATGGCCACTATCTTTTTGTAGCAAAAGCTGGCTATGCCCTCCAGAAGGTCCAGTCATCTAAGGCAACGGCTTAGTCCTTGGGGCTTGCTGTACAACAGCCATCCCCACAGTCGTCTCGACAGGGGTTGTCGTCCCTCCCCCACCTATACCCCAAGAGGCCATGGTCGGTCTGCCCCAGGAAGTATGCTGACACTTCCTGAGAGGTAGAAGTGCCAAGAGTGGTGGCGCAGCCACGGCCACCACCGTGCCCCATGGCACAAAACCTCAGTGACAGGCTATGCCATTCTACAACGGTGGGAGTGTGGAGGCTTTCCTTTCCCTGTTCACTGTTCAACACAGAATGTTCAAGGACCACATCCGATGCTTGGGCTTTACAGGTAATCCAACAGGGATATTGCTTCCCCTTACTACAATGCCCTGCAGACCACGGCCCTTAGACCACCCCCTTGTCTCTGAACCCCATTCTTTTGGCGGAGGGCCATCAGCTGCAGTGAAAGAGTGCGAGCAAGCTGGTTACGTGCTTGGAACAAGGCATGCAGTGGTACTCCACCTATGTTCTGCTGCCGAAAGAGAACGGAGGCTTGTCTCTCATTCTGGATGTGCGACTGCTCAATTTGTTCCTGCGCAAGGACAAGTTCAAGATGGTTACACTGGCTCAGATCCTGCGAGCCCTCAATCTGTAGGACTGGTTGGTATCACTGGACCGTCAGGATACCTATGTCCATGTGCCAATTCATTGAAAACACAGGAAGTACCTGAGGTTCGCGGTGGGCCAATATAACTACCCGTTCAGTCCTGCCGTTCGGTCTTTGTTCGGCCCCCAGGGTTTTCACCAAGCTGCTAGCCATGGTGGTGGCTCGGCTCAGAAGGGATGGCATTCATGTCTTTCCCTACCTGCAAGACTGGCTCATCTGATCTAGTGTTGGAGCATCTGTTCTGCACATGCATGCTATTGCACAGCCTGGGGTTTTCCCTGAACTTCAAAAAGTCTCAGGTTTCACCGTCCCATTCCCACCGCTTTATCAGAGGGGTCTTGGAAGCTCACCTGGGCAGGGTTTTACCACCCGAGTACCGAGTGGCGCTCATCTTTTGAATGGTCATTGTCCTCCAATCCCAGAAAGAAGTCCCTGTCTCTGATTTCCTGCACCTTCTGAGCCTCATGGCCTGCTGCATCCTAGTGGCGCTCGAGGTGAGGCTGCACATGAGATAGCTTCAGCGGCTTCTCTGTTGCCAATGGTCATAGTTTCAGGGCCACATGTCGGACCTTTTCCAGGCCTTGGACCAGATGGCTCAGGATCTTGCGTGGTGAGCCATATGGGACAACTTGTTGAGAGGCACATTGTTTCATCAACCTTGGCCCAGGTGACAGTGGTCACATGCACATCTCTTACTGGTTGGGGTGCTCACCTGTCAGATCTGACGGTGAGCGGACTGTGGTCTCCCACAGAGTCTCTTGAACGCATCAACTTGCTGGAGCCGAGGCAGATCAGGCTGGCCCTGATTGCTTTCATCTCCTCTGTGAAATGTAAGACTGTGATAGTCCTGATGGACAACACAGTGGATATACACTACCTCAACAAACAAGGTGGTGAGGGGTCCTTGCCACTGTGCATAGAAGCAATGTGACCGTGGTTCTGGGGGAGGAGAACAGTGTCTCTGATGGTGACTCATCTGGCCGTAAGAGAGAATGCCACAGCGGACGCCTTTGATCAGGGAGACTTCGGCCTCCCATCAATGGGAGCTATGCCAGGAACTTCTGGAGAAGATCATCTCCTTTTGGGGGATTCCTCAAGTCGACTTCTTTTCTTCCAGTGTCAATGGGAAGTGCGAGTTCTGCTACTGAGAACTTCCTCGTCAGGGAGCTCTGGGGGACGGAATGACGATCGAGTGGACTTTTGACCTCCTGTATGGGTTCCCGCCAATCCCTGTCATTCCGCTGGTTCCCAAGAGATAGCACCTGTTTGGAAGTACATTGATCCTTATGGCTCTGGACTGGGCTCAGAGAATGTGGTATCTGGAGGTGCTGGACATGGCCATTTGCTCTTGTTGGCGCCTTCCAAGAAGAGTGGGCTTACTCTCCCGGTCGGAGGGGCGGGTCCTCCATCTGAACCTCATCAGCCTGAACCTTAATGCTTGGCTACTTAGAGGCTGAGATACAAGGAGTGGGGCTTGTTGGACGACATCCTCAATGAGCTTCTTTCAGCTAGGAGGCCTGCTACAAACTCCATTTATACCTACAGGTGATGTACATTTTCAGTTTAATGGTGGGACAAGGACCTGGATCCCTTATCCTGTCCACTATCCCCTGTGTTGGATTTTCTGCTATGCTTGCTGTAAAGGGTTACCTCACCACTTCAAGAAGTCCCCGGAACAGAGCAATCCCCACTGTTTCACAGTTCTTGTGTAACCACTTTCCTTCCTGTCAGTTTGTTTCCGGCGTGGAATTTGAATTTAGTTTTGACATTCTTTGAGTGCTCTGTTTGAGCCCCTCCATCACTTCCTCAAGACGGCTGAATGTGCACCAGGCGTTATCTGTTTTGCCTCCCTATTTGTTTTTTTCCAAAGAGAAGGTGACTTTGAGAGTGAGACCCTCCTTTCTGCCAAAAGTTGTCTCGGTTTTCCATCTTCTTGTGGTTTTTCCTTTACCTCACCCTTCCAAGGCAGATGAACTATTCCATTGACTAGACTCAGTGCAGGCCCTTGAGTTCTACGTCACTCATACTAGAGAGGTTAGGGAAGATGACCAGCTTTTTGTGGGTTCCGCTGGTGCTTGTGCTGGCAGGTGTGAAAGCATCATGAAGTAGACACAGACAACTGAATAAAGTGTTGGGAAAAGGCACAACTTGCCCTATGCCAGTGGTCTTCAAACTTTTTTGGCATGGGCCTCCACTGAGCAAAATCTGGGCAGGCCGGGCCCCCCCAAAAATGCAAAATGGACAGTATGTACAAATGGTTCTGAACTAGTGCGTGCCGTAAGCGTGCCCTACTCCCAGGGCTCCCCCACCTAGTCCCATCACCGGCGCTGGGCTTCCTCATCCCACCCCATCACAGACCCTGGGCTCTCCCCACCCTGCTCCTACCACTATCCCAGTGCTCCTGCCACAGTCCCTGGGCTCCTCCCAGCCCATTCTCAACACAGCCTGAGGGGGTGTCACCTGATTAATTTTTTTAAGTGGACGGGCATAAAAAGAATTATCTCCAAAAACGCCATAGCGACCGAGCACAGCGAGGGATCCCCACGTGAATTTTTTTTAATTATGTGTTTAAATGTTGCCTTTTAGAGCACAGTTTAGCACACTTAAAAAAAAAATGGGTACAAAGCCAAACAGTTTGCAGTTGGCGCTGGGGTGCCAAGGGGGAAAGCATGGTATTTTTGACTGGACATCTATGATCTATATCCAGTAAAAGAATACCATCCCTGTCCCCAGGGCTGCACCACACCTCAGAAGGTGAGCTGATTTTGGCAGGTGGGTAGGGGGATTGTGCAACAAAGTAATTTTTAAAATGCCTTTGCTGTACAACCATCCTTCCTCCCTCTACCCCCACTCACCAAAATCAGCTCAATGGACAAAACAAACGCACACACATTCACACAGCAATCACTCTATAATTCATACGAGGACCCATCACCATACTGTCACTCATAACACAAGCATACACGCATCCATACACATATTGAAATAAAAAATAAATGAAGATAAACGTACCTTCTGCAGGGGCCTCTGTGTGGTTTCTGAAATGTCAAGAATGGGTTAAGAATAAACCTCAATAAAACAAAAGTAATAGTATTTAGTTAAATCAAGCAAGTCCAATCTAAATATACTTGGAAGATCAATCTGGAACCAATCGAAATAGTGAGCTCCTACAAATATTTAGGTACGCTCATAGATAATAACCTTTCTTGGCAGCCCCATTGGGAGGCAAACATGCTTAACTGCATGAGAAGTGCATATACCATAAGTGCATTTATTGGTAGACAAAGTGGTTGGTCTATTCATACAATATTGATGCTACATACCACTAAAATCGTCCCATCCATACTTTATGGAGTAGAAGCATGGGGTGAAAAGTATCTATTGAGGATGGGTAAGCTGGATGCCAAGATTTTAAGGTTACTATTCCGAATGCCACGTTAATTATCAATAGAATACCTACGATTGGAATTCGAGCACAAAAGTATATTCGTAGACGAGGGGCGTGGCTTGGCAGCCATGGAGTAGGCTGCATCTCCAGAGGGCTCCGTGATCCGGTGAAATGATCCGTGCAAGCGCGAGCTGCCTGCGGTAGACTGAAGACCCAAATTAGTAGCTGAAGTGTATGAACAACAAAGGATCAGGAAGTACATATTTGCAGATCTAGCGGATTGACCAAACGTGAGATTTGCTACTTTGTATCTGGAATCTCGCCCCGGAACGAAAGCAACAAGATGGCGGTGTCTCCTAAACAAAGGAATGCCTGAATGCGACTAAGGCATCGTAGGAGCGGGCACCGAAGAAGTAAACAGCTGACGAGCTGTTGGTAGCGGGACGGCTGCAGTACCAGTGTATGTACATGGGCCCACCAACAGAGGAGTGAACGGAGCCTGCAGACTAGAACAGCGTACAAGCGTCCCTGTCTGCTTGGCAAAGGGGGCAAAGTGCTCAGAGACCGGCGCCGCGCGCACATCGAGGACTGCGCTGGGAACTGGGGAGGCAGTGGGAGGCAACTGGGGAGTTGAAGGAGGCAGTGAGCTCAACTCGCGGGAGGCCCGGAGAGCGTGGGGAGACACAGAGGACTGGTGCTCCCCCAGAAACGGTAACGCATACGTGCACGCGTTATGAACTACTGGAGGCGGGGGCCACCCGACTCCAGTGCAGTGTGAAGGGGTTCTGAGGCTCCGGAGCAGCACGCATCATGCCGCGTGATGAAGGCAGGCACTAAGGGCTGCATTCCAAATAGAATTGGGCCGGAACGGGCTGGCACAGGAGCAATACACATGCGGCCTGAGAAGGACAGGCCCCCAGGACACAAGCATAGCCGGGATATGATGACCCTGGCGGCGTGGGCATGCATTGAGGCAGCCAATATGAAGCTGCATGCGGACTAACGGGGGCACAGCAGTCTGTAAGTGTGCACCACAGAGCGGTGCCAGGAACGCGCTTCTGGCGCTGTAGACGACAGAGGCACTGGGATTCACGCTAACAGACATCACAGGGGCCCGTTCCGTGTTCGCCAGGCAGACTGCCAGGACAGAGAAGAGCAGAAGGGAGCGCAGTGGAGCGCTACCTGCATCCTAAGATGGGCCCAGAGGACAGAGTGCAAGAAGGTACGGGTCACATATGAAGTGCACATATGTAGCCCATGAAGAAAGGGGGACCCGAATGCCGGGGTGCACGCAGCACCACGCTACAACTGTAGAAAGGAGGCAGAGCCTTGAAAACAACACAGGAAGCAGAGGGGCACTGGCAGAGGTCCAGAGGCCATGTAAGGACCGATGACAAAGCGCTAAGACTGACCTGTATTGACTAAGCTACCTCCTAAGACCTCCATACAAGCGGATTGCTGGAAAGGGGTGGCGGGGCAAGCGTAACCCTCCCTGCTGAGACACCAATAAGGAAATCAAGTGCAATCTGTAGACGGCAGAGCGGGGGTCATGAGAACAAAGGACTGTAAATAATATCGCCAGGAAGAGTCGGGGGAGAGGATAAGGGGAGGTGGCAAGCGGTGGCGCAGTGTGTGACACTAAGGGCGGAAGCAGTACAGAAGAAGAGTAGCTACCACGGACTCCGGAGCACAGGCATAGTGGAGCAATGTCAGTAAGGGGAGGCAAAGCCAAGGGCAAGCAACCCACAATGGACATTTTCGCTAAGGCACAGCAAACCCCCACCACTCCTGTGCAAGGCGCGGCAGCCGCAGACGCAGCTTCACTACTAGAGGACAATGCAATCCTAGCAGTCATTACGGAACTGAAAGCCTCATGGGGGACAATTATGGCAGACCTCAGAACTGCACTGGAAACTAAAATAGGTTATGTGGGAATAGAAGTAAATCTGTTGAGACAAGACATGAGAGCGCTTGCCGAACGGACGAGCAGCCTAGAAAGTGCGGTGAAGATCAATACGGATACTAGCACAAGCAATGCCAAAGAAGTCCACGTACTGAAACAACAGGTGGCTAACCTGGAGAATCGGGCGGAGGAAGCCGAGGGAAGAGCGAGACGCAATAACATACGTGTGGTCGGCCTGCCGTAGGAAGAGGAAGGGCAAGACCCCACAGACTATGTGGAGAATATGATAATATCCCAAGGATTCGCAGTTGAACGTGCACACAGGGCCTTGATGAGAAAACCGCAACCCGGAGCCCCCCAAACCCCAGAGCGATTATAGCGAAAACTTTCAACTACAGGGACAGAGAGAAGATCTTGGAGTTTTTTCGGAAAGGAGGGACGATAACAAGGTCTTCGGCAACCATCACTGCTTATCCTGATTATACCATGCAAAGGCAGCGTTATAGCTACGTGGCAATCAAGAGGAGATTGCGCACAGCGGGCTTCAAGTATATGCTCTTGTATCCTGCGAAGCTCAAAATTCTCCACAAAGGCAGAGCACACTTTTTTGATACCCCGGAAGAGGTGCAGACATGGTTGGATGCACAAGGTTGTCCAGAACGTGATGGCGAGCAATCCCAGCAGGAGCACGATAAGTGATCATGATGTTATTATGATAACAGATGGGAGGAGGGGGCTGGGAGCAGAGACGATACAACTGGTAGCAAGGATGCGGCTAGAAGAAATATTATGAAGGAGGATTAACAAGTGATAATTGAGCACGTGGGACTAGAATATAATTTGTAAAACGTGAAGAGGGCAGCGATAAGTGTGCTTACTTTGATAAATGCAATAGGAGTTACGAGACGGATACAGCCTACCCCCCGGGAATTAAAGTAGAAGGACCGCCGTTAGGGCGATATCTCCCTGCTGAGCCGTGAGTACGGCAATTGCTGGAAAAGGGCTAGATGCGGGGGTGCCTGAGATCCAGGGATGGAGCTGGGCAATGGAAGGGGAAGGGCAGAGACAGGAGGGGATTGCAGTGTGAGTTTGGGCAGGGGGGAGGAGGGGATGGGGTTGGGGAAGTTAAGGGGTTGGGGAGTGTGTTGGGGTTGGGAAGGGAGGAAGGGGGGGGGCGGTTGGGGAAGTTGAAATGTTGAGTTGGGGAACAAGCCTACAAGTAATAAGGAAGGGATTGCACTGGTGGAGGGAGGAGTGGGAATTTAATATGTCATGGGAGACCTTAAAGTAGTTACTTGGAATGTTAGGGGGCTCAATAGCTATTTAAAAAGGAATAAGGTTATGATGTATCTGCGCAGGCAGAAAATCGACATAGCCCTGCTACAGGAGACTCATTTAACGCAAGAAAAACTGGAAGTGATTCGAAAGAAGTGGAGGTGGACTGTTGTGGGAGGAGCATACTCAGCCTATGCCAGGGGAGTAATTATTTGGGTGGCACCGCATGTCCCGTTTCAGCTAACTACAGTGGAGCCAGATGGGAGGATGGTTGTAATGAGGGGGCTGGTGGAAAACAGAGAGATATGTATTGTAAACACATATGCCCCTAATCAGGACACAGCGGCATACTTCAGAACCCTATATGGCAAACTCAGTGGGAGCTTTGGGGGGGTGGTGATCTGGGGAGGAGACTTTAATTGTGTATTAAAATAAAAAATAAATAGATCGGACACCAAAATAGATAGACCCACTCCAGCTGCCAGGACATTGCAGTCACTGTTAGCGGATTTTGGGTTAGATGATGCATGGAGGTCACATCACAAACATGATAGACAATATTCGCACTATGCAGCCCCACAGGACCTACATACTAGACTAGACCATGTGTTTGTTACACATGAACTAATGACAGAAATAGCGCAGGCAGAGTATAAGGCGAGGGTCCTTTCCGACCAATCGCCGTTGATGCTAGTATGGCAATACCGGCCCCCGAGAGCAAAGATACCGACATGGTGCCTGCGAGCAGAGACGTTGAAAGACAATGTATTTAAGGAGGACATGAGAGAGGAAATAAGAAGTTATTTTGAGATAAACACTGGCAGTGTAGAGACAGCGGGCACACTCTGGGAAGTCTTTAAGGTGGTGGTGAGGGGGATAGCCATAGCTAAATCTAAAGGATTACAAGGTGGGACCTTGGCCGAACTGCAAGGAGCGGAAACAGAGCTAGAAATTGCGTTGAAAAGGGGAGGTAATACCAAAGAAGATAATGAAGAAGTACTTGAGCTGCAACAGAAATGTGCGGGATACTGGGAAAGGTTATGCAACCTCAACTACAAAAAGTATATAGAGAGATAGCATGCAGGAGGGGATAAACCAGGGAGAGTTCTGGTATGGCTATATAAAAAACGAGACTCCTAGACCCACAATTAGAACGAAAGCGAAAGAAGATGGGAGCATAGTAGACACTCAAGAGGGAGTTAATCAGGAATTTGCAGACTATTACCGGCTCCTGTATGGAGACGAGGAAGAAAACGACAACGAAGAAATAAGAGAAACGCTAGTGGATATTGGATTACCGCAGATTAGTGCGGAAGAGAGAGAGGAGCTAGACGCACTGATTACCCTAGAGGAATTGGAGGAGGTAGTGAGGCAGCTACCCACTAGTAAGACCCCGGGGACTGATGGACTCCCAACTGAATTCTATAAAACGTATAAAAATGAGGTACTCCTTCCGCTCTTAGAGATGCTCAATGAGGCATATGAAATAGGGAAACTACCAGAGTCCCTACGAGAGGTGATCATTATACCACTCCCCAAGCCCAATAAGCCTGGCCTTGACTGTGGCTCTTACAGGCCCCTGTCAATGTTGAACCAGGACAGTAAAATATTAATGGCGGTTTTGGCAAACAGAATGAGGAGGGTCATCAATAAGTTAATACACCCCGATCAGACTGGCTATGTCCCCAATAGGAACATATCTAACAACCTCAGAAGACTTCACCGAGACATTGAACATGCAAACGGAGACGCGGGCGAGATGGCGATAGTATCGTTAGATGCAATAAAGGCCTTTGACTCGGTCAAACGGCCTTGGCTAATTGCGGCCCTGACCAATTATGGCATAGGGCCGAGATATCTCAAATGGGCTAAGCTATTATACAGCTCACCGCTAGCCAGGGTTAAGACAGGAGCGATTATATCAGAGAGATGACAACTCAGTAGAGGTACTAGGCAGGGATTACCATGGTTCCCCCATGCTGTATTTTCTGGCCCTATAGCCCCTGGCAATATACCCGAGGCAGCAGTATGACATAATAGGCATCACCATAAAAGGGGAACCGCATCTAATTTCCTTGTATGCTGATGATATGTTGTTGTACTTGCGCTATCCGGTAGAGAACCTCCAATATATATCATAGGAGAAGCCCCTCTCTCTGTTTGAAGTAATATTCTCGAGTTCCACTTGTGCACCACACATTATCTCTTTGATGCTCTAAAAAATTAACATCAACAATTTAACCATTGCCAGCATAAGAGACAAATGTGAGGTAGTCCTAAGCCTATGCCAAATATCTGAGGATATTAGCTCGGAAGTGTAATTAATGTGGGGGCCAAAAAATGTGATCCTCCTATCCAGCATTCTAGGGCAGAACAAAACCAAATGTTTAATCGATTCCAACTGCTCTCCACATAATCTACAATTATGAAATTCCATGGGGATTCCTAATTTGGGCCCTCTCACATCTAGCGGCGGTAGGCAATTCATTCTAAATTTCAGATACCAGTCTCTGAATTTAGCCGAGGGGAATTATTTCAAACTTTTAACACTTTTGATTGTCCAGTACTTGGCTCTTGCAAATGTTTTCTTCTTCTTTAATCTGTGAGAAATATGCCTTATGTACATAGTCAAAGAACAGTAATTGTTCCACTGATTAGATGCACTGCTAGATCAAGTAATGAGAGCAAGCATCAGTGGAATACAGTTCGCGATATCATGAGTGCCAGTGTCAGCATGAAGATGCTTCTCAAGCAGAACTTGGGTGGATGTTTTATTCATGTTCAAATGCCAGAGTAATTTGCCAACACGTGGTTCGACCTCCACAGGTCTTTCTCAAGGCAAAGCTCTGTATGTTGCAAACAAAGCACAATACAAAATGCAAAGCCATGTATATACATTGTGGAGTAATCACCAAGAAAAACATTCTTGTTCAAGAAACCAAAGCATGTGGGATCAAGGGCATAGATCACAGGGATGACATAAAAAACATTATAAAACAATTTTGTATCAATGGATACATTACCAAGTCCCAATGCGCATAAATAAGCAGGAACATGTCATCGTAAACAACAGCCCTAACAGCACGAGAAAAAGAAAACAAAAACACATTGAGCCACTGGCATCACTGTCATCTTGTGTGAAATCCTATCAACATGCTCATATCACAGTGGATATATAATAAGTATCTACTGTGGCCTTGCAGTCTGATTAACATCTTAAAAAGAAAACTCAATTAATCAAACGAGGATGATGAATCTGTGTGTGGCAATAGGCAGAACCCAGTGCCTACGTAAAGAAATAGAAGACAAGGGCAACCCTACTTCAGTAAAAGAAAAGAACTTTGATAAAAATGCACAGCATACTGAAAGATTACCTGGGTGAAATCAAAATCCGAAAATTTGGAGGAAAAAAAATTCAGGACGAGAGAGACTACAACAATGATAGAGTGTATACTTTTCAGGCAAAGTATGACAAAGACAAAATTGGCCCAATGGTTAAGACACCCACCACAACACCTGGTTCCTCTGAGGTAGATTCTGAAGAACACCCTAATCCAAAAGAGGGGGTGGGGGGGAAAATCCAACTCCTACCTTAACTCATCGCAGAAGGGGTTTTATGGCAGAAATTAAAAGATACAAGAAAGGAAATATTCCCAGTTACAGTGCCACTACAAACAAACATGTACGTTTTACTGTCCCTTTAGGACGAGTTACCACAACACCCACCACATCGTCCGAGGAAGAAGAGGATCCAAGGACAGATACAAGGCGCGACATAAACAAACCACAGACAAGGTCCAGTCTCAGGAATCTCCAAGCCAAATCGATTCTGAAACCTTAGTTTACAATCTATCTTCTAAATCACTTACCACGGCAGAGTCGTCTGTATTGAATAAAGGTTTGTCTTTCACACCAAGTAGTAAGCCTGATCTCATTGATTTTCTAATAGACCTCTTCAAATTTATACACAAGTTGAAACTCAAAAAATTCTTTCATACTCAGGTCCAACAATACAAGTCCAGGAGTACTCCGTACCCTGCAAGTGAGCTTACCATAGCTGATATTGAAGATACTACATTGCTCATGCCCCTAACGGATGACTCGAATATCACAGAAAGATCATTACAACAGGAATTAGGTATTCAACAGCTCAATTTGAAATTACCAGAACATAAACGGTCCTCTAAATTTGAACCACCATCCCAGAATGAGAATGTAATGGACACTTTCTATCAGGCCGTCATACAGGACTTATATCATCACATTGATCATCATAAGAACACACTCCATCGACATGACAATCTTTCTAATTCTGAAAAACAGGCACTCATTAATCTTAGCAAAAACAAAGAGGTGATGGCTGGAAGGTTTAGAATGGATCTTAACCACTGGCATTGCTCTGGGCAACCCTCCAGACCACCGTTCTTTGCCTGCCAAGCCATTACAGAAGGGGAAAGACCATATGCAAATCAGGCTTGGCCCCACCCCAAGAGGGGCAGACCAGCCCGAACTGCTAGGTCACATCCCTTCTGCACGAGACCACAAGCATCCCCAAACATGTTTTGCCCTTGTTGGGGCTCATCAGTGAGGAGTAGCTTGGGTCTCTAGGCCCAGCAGGCACGGGACCCACGTCTGGGCATACCCGTCCCACTCGGGGTGACAAAGCAAAAACAAAAAGAGGTGATGGCTTAATCTTATGCAGGATTCCAATACAGTTATCAAATAAGCTGATAAAGGCGGGAATATAGTCATACTGAATAAATCTGACTATATTAAGATGGCCAATGACCATCTAGCCACCCCTGGTTGCTATCGATTATTGAGTGGAAATCCTACACAACAAACCGTAACCAATTCATTTAGCCTTGTTCAAAATTGCCACTCACGTGGTTTAATTTCTGATGACGAAAAACATTATCTGTATCAACCATTTCCGGTCATGCCCACGATGTATTTTTTGCCCAAAATTCACAAACAATTCCATGAACTGCCACAGGTTAGACCGATTATGAGTGGTTTAGGATGGGACACAGAAGGTCTGTCACAATACATTGATACTGCAATTAAAAGTATGATCACCACGCTCCCTGCCTACTTACGAGACACAACACATGCATTACAAATTTTATCATCCATTAAATGGTCAGATCATTATTTACTAGCGAGTTTTGACGTCAAAGCATTATATACTGCAATAGAGCACAATTTGGCACTAGCTACTATAGATTTTTCCTTTAGGAACCATTCGGCCTATTACACAGAACATGTATCTATGATTAAGGTTTTTCTGTCGTTCACACTAGAACGCAATCAGTTTCTGTTTAATGGCCAATATTATGTACAAACCAGGGGAGTGGCCATGGGGGCTAAGTATGCTCCATCGTTAACCAACCTCTTTATGGGGAACTTTGAACACCATTACATCTTCAACTCACATACATTTAGGGACAACATTGTGGAATGGAAAGGGTACATCGATGATGTACTGCTCATGTGGAATGGCACCACTGATACTGTCCAGGAATTCACAGACTATTTGAATGATAATACATTTGGCATTGAATTCTCTGGACACGCTAGCTCGACCCAAATAGAATTTCTAGATCTAATAATTAGCATTTCTAATCAGACCATACATACACAAAAGTTCAGAAAACCTACGGCTGTTAATTCGATTCTCAATGCAAACAGCTGCCATAAACGGTCAGTCATAGATAACATTCCTTTTGGTGAATTTTATCGAGCCCGCATAAATTATAGTACTCCCAACTGTTTATGAAAATGAATATGCATTGATTGAAGATTGGTTCAGGAGAAAAGGATACTCCAGTAAATGTATTAAGAAAGGTATGCAACTGTAACGCTCACCTGATTCCCGTAGAGGCGCCGGTCTTGACTGGGCGTATACCGTATCTTCAAAGGTGATGTGTAACACACGGCTGGCTCTTTGGGCTGGACCTCTGTGCACTGTATGTCTGACTCGAAGGGTAAGATGTCTGCAGATAGAAAATATGGGATTAATGAACTGGGTTATTGAATGTCTCTCTCTTCTTCCCTTTCTCTTCTCCTGTAGAACCCCAAAGGTTAACGCTCTAACCTTAGGTAAGTGAACGCCGTGCTCTCCATCTGCCTCGGGGCAGGGTGCTGTAACCAGTTTCTTCACTGGATAAGGGGAGCAGGCCTCTTGACTTCAGAGGACTGCTGTCCATCGTTTACTGCACGAACGGTAAGTTTCGAGTAATTCTAATGTCTTTAAAAGTCTTTAGTAATGATGTCTCTTGTTTTGCAGGGTTCCGGCGATGGCGGATGACGGGCTGAAGTGAGTTGAAGACGGAGCCCGTGTGATGAATAGAAGCGCCTGGAAGCACGTAAGTAAGCGCTTGTTGCCTGCTTCACGATGCGCTCTAACTGTCTTTTTATTTTGCAGGTACAAGTTCGGAGCGGCTGCAGGGTGCCGGAATACCCACTGGGTTAGATGTGGAAAGGAGTAATGGCACGTGAGTATTAAAGTTCCCCAATGTCTTTAAACGCACCTTGTTTTGTCTTTCAGATGTGGGATGCAGCGCCGAAGACCTCCGGAGCGTGCGAAGAGTTGGTAAGCTTTTGTCTTTCAGATGCCGGAATGCAGTGCGAAGACCTCCGGAGCGCACGAAGAGTAGGTAAGCCTTTGTCTTTCAGATGCCGGAATGCAGCGCGAGGCGTTGGTGACAGCCGATGGACCAGGTAAGTGAAGCGCTGTCACTGAAGACCGTAATGCTAACCTGTTCTTTCTTGTCTTTATAAGTGTTGCTGAAGACTGGATTCAGGATGGTAAGCCTTTTTCCTTAGGCCCAGGATCAGATGCAGAAGACACGATGAGCGTTCTGCTGCAGAGGATGCAGAATAACGCAAAGCAAGATTCATCCATCGGGTGTGGTTTAAATAGCCTCCTGTAGTGCTTAGGTGTCTCCTTCCACAGCCACGCCTAGGTAAGAAAAGAGTTCCTGCTTTCCAGAAGAGTTCCAGTGTTCTGAACCTAGGGAGTGGCTCCTGCCCCACCCAACAGGAAAAGTAGTTCCAAACAGAAGAGGATCAGAGGCTCAACTGGCAGGCAAGTAAGCAGCATGGTCTGCTGCAGGTAAATCCACCCAAGCATTATGAGCCCAGCGCTTCCAGCGCTGGGACTGGGCATATTTATGAGCCTGGTGCCACTGGCGCCAGGACTGGGTCCAAAAGGTCCCAATTGGGACTGGTTGGCACTCGGAACCTGGGTTATGGATCTGCTTCCAAGGGAGTTGGGAAAACCCTGACCTTTTGGAAGCAGAGATCATGACAGCAACAAGCTAGTGACATAGCACGGGAGGCTACGCTAACTGTTCGAGAGACTAATAAATCCACCAGTTATTCAGAAGTGCGGATCATTACCAAGTACGTGCAAAATTCAGACTTGCTATTTACATTGCTTGCCAAACACTGGTATATTCTTAAGCTAGATCCTGATTTACGTTCCTATATATCAGAACGGCCAAGGTGCATTTTCGCGCGCAACCAGGCGCTCAGAGGACATCTTTGTCCTTCCTTCTTAGCACCTCAGTCTGCTCCTGCTGATCAATAATCGTGGATTCCTCCCAAACCTAAAGGTTTTTTTAAATGTGGAATGTGCAATTTCTGTAAGTTCACGATATGCTCTGATACCTTTTCCTGCCACAATGTTCTCACTATTCAAATACGTGATTTTATGAACTGCAAAACAAAATACGTAGTGTATGGGATTCTCTATGTAAGTTGCAAGGTATATGTGGGATCCACAATCAGGGAATTGAGAACCCGCATTAGAGAACATTTTGCTCATTTGAAAAGTCTAGATTCGAAACTGCCTATTTCCATCCATTGGCAAGAACACCACCAAATGGATGATGTGAGAGACATAAGGGTCATTGGTTTAATGCAAGCACGCGCTCACCCAAGGGGGGGTGACCGCATAGCACTATTGCATAAGTTGGAAGCACGCACTATATGCCAGCTCCGATGTACCACTATGGGTTTAAATAAAGACACTGAATTACATGTTTTCTTGTAAATAGGCAGTGCACGTGGTCTCCATATTATGCTTTAGATGGAAGATGATCATTTAGTTAGTTCACTTATGTTGGTTTGATTCAACGGTAAACTGCCAAATTTGTGTGGCACTGGTAGAGCCCGGTGCCCCGCCGTACTGTCGGCACTGCACCGATCAGCTAATGATCTCAGAACTAGCTACATCACTTGTGTATACATTTCTCTATTCTTACCCTTTTCTCACTTTTGTCCAGTTTCAATTGCCCAGTTAAGCACATTATACAGTACGTTTAACCATGAGCTCAGCTCTAGTCATTTTCAATAATTTGCATTCGACCAGCATGATGTCAAAATACAGACATCAGCGCTCCATTAATGGTTCGCAGACTTATTACCTATCAGTTTGCGAGTTTCTCGATCACGTGACTGCACAACAACACATGACTAGCCACCCGCCGGGCATGTATTGGGTTCCTTTCTCTAACCCATGTAGAGTGGAATCGGACAGACGCTGTGCGACTTAGTTTACTTAGGACGGTTCACACTGATGATAGAATATCATGGGTAAGACAGTAATATTTGTGTAATGTGCAAGCTGCACTTTTTACCGTTCGACTTCCTTAACTCGTACGTCAATTGTTATTGTTGGTTTATTAGATCATGCTATTTATGGGTTATATGTCTTCGATCACAATTGACTTTTACAACGCAGCATTTACACTGGTTCAAGTAATCACAAGTACACTAACAGGTAATGTCGTGTTTGGCTAACACTGCATTTGGGTTAGGAATTCTTGTTGAATATGACCTGTGCGGAATTTAAGCGAGTATAGTAAATGACATAAAATATCTATATTGTTTTCCATGTGGCACACAGGATCAGAGAATCTTTTTTTCAGATCTCCAATTTAGCATTGACTTTGCTCTGATGCACAGTTGATGGACACACTTTTTGGTAATATATCCGGTGGACTTGTTTTACTTAGTTTTGATAGTCACCATCACGGTATGGCACTTGGTATTCTGCGCCGTATACATGGGTCACATTAACACACCACGGGGTAGGAGTGGTATCGACTCACACCCGTACACCTAAAATGGCTCACACCCACACACCTAATATGATGGACGGGTGCAGTAGGCAACACGACGGACGATGGCACTGGGTTCTGCCTATTGCCACACACGGATTCATCATCCTCGTTTGATTAATTGAATTTTCCTTTTAAGATGTTAATCAGACCGCACGGACACAGCAGATATTTATAATATATCCACTGTGATATGAGCATGTTCATAGGATTTCACACAAGATGACAGTGATGCCAGTGGCTCAATGTGTTTTTGTTTTCTTTTTCTTGTGCTGTTGGGGCTGTTGTTTACGATGACATGTTCCTGCTTATTTATGCACATTGGGACTTTGTAATGTATCCATTGATACAAAATTGTTTTGTAATGTTTATGTCATCCCTGTGATCTATTCCCTTGATCCCACATGCTTTGGTTTCTTGAACATGAATGTTTTTCTTGGTGTTTACTGCACAATGTATATACATGGCTTTGCATTTTGTATTGTGCTTTGTTTGCAACATACAGAGCTTTGCCTTGAGAAAGACCTGTGGAGGTCAAAACACGTGTTGGCAAATTACTCTGGCATTTGAACAGGAATAAAACATCCACCCAAGTTCTGCTTGAGAAGCATCTTCATGCTGACACTGGCACTCGTGATATCGCGAACTGTATTCCACTGATGCTTGCTCTCATTACTTGATCTAGCAGCACATCTAATCGGGGGAACAATTACTGTTCTTTGTTTTCAATTGTAGTACGTTTGAGGTGCCTACTTGTTCCACAAGCTTGCAGCAGCTAGAGTCATTGTGTATAGGTTGTTCCTCCTTCTCTTTATTTTTTGATATGCTCGAGCGCTACTGCTGACTGGCACACCTCAATCACACTCTTTATTATGTACATAGTCTGTTAATTCGTGCCTTGTAATCATTTCTTGAAATGGCATCATTGGTTCCAGGCCAGGGTACTCTTTTATTCTGCACCGGGAAAACAGCTTCTTCATGTTTCAATCCTAGTCTCGCATTTGAGGTAATGGGGTTGATACTTGACATGAGCCGTCGTCCATTTTCTTCTAATGGCCGCCCTAAATGTTGGATATATACTTCTTTTAGCAAGCTTCTATATGTCTTTTCTACCTTGCGTTACAGCATATTTACAGTTATGGGTCAGCAAGTTACTTCATTTCTCCAGCATTGGATCATTCATGGATTCACATGCTTAGAATATTCCCCGTCGTCAGGCTGGGAATCCCCGGTACATTATATAGACCCTTTCCCGTAGGAAAACTTTTTCGACGCTTATGCGTCCTATCCACCTCGTTTTGTATCATGCGTGCCCGCGCCGTCAGGACTCCATGATATAAATACAGGACCCGCCCCCGCGCTCCCTCAGATTTCAACCGTCTTTCAAAGTAGTGGGATCCTCGCGGTTACTGCTAATTGAAGTTAGGTTGTGTTTTCGCTTCGGCGAAGTTACGTTCTGAAGAAAATATGTCCGGAAAAGCTTTATTCCGTCCTTGTGCGACATGTGGACTCAAAAAAGTCTATGAAGGTGATGCCCACATGGATTGTATCTACTGTCTCCACCCGCACCACACGGCGGATACATGCGAGATATGCCAGGGTTTCTCCCAAAAAACCCTTAAAGACCGGAAAAGAAGGTTGGTCGACTGGCTTAACGACGGAGCGGGTGCCTATCCGGCATCAGAAGTTGGCTCCACGGCCTCCAGGAGCAAGTCGGAACCTCCCTCGAAGAAGGTGAGGCCTGTCGAAAAATGCCCTGCGGACAAGCATGCGGGGAAGCATGCTGGGTCTTCCTCATCACACAAAAAGTCCTCCTCCTCTAAGACGGAGAGGCAAGCGGCATCAAAATCCTCCTCAGGGGACCGTCCTAGGTCTTCCGTGAGTCGAGACGCTTCAGCAGGGAAGTCGGCAACGAAATCGGCTACGAAGTCTAAAGGCTCGGTGCCGGCGACGGGCTCGTCGACCCCGGTATCGCTGACGATGCCGATTACTATTCAGGCAGCAGCGGTGGGGATTCCTTCGTCGACGGGGACTCGATTTATGGCCTGGCAGCCAGAGGTTTGTGAACCGGCCCCCCCCTGAGGTCCTGCTGCAAGACACGGCCTTGCCGGGGTCGTCGGTGGAAGGAGAAGGTGACATGGTTATGCAGCCGTCGGACTTGGGCCTACGGCCTTCCAATACGTCGACGACGAGTGCGAGTGGGGGTGTGGTCCCTCTATCCTCGACGTTGCTGACCCCCCAGACGGTTTTGTGTCTGGATGTGCTTAATACACTTCAGAAGCTCCTGCAGCGTCTGGATACGCAGATCCCTCAGCCTGGCACTTCATCGTCGATATTTTATGAACCTTCCGTCGACGAACAAGCTCAAGCAGCTCGCACGACGACCAAAAGCCCTTCGGCCTCCCAGGTGGTGAAGGATCGTCCTCGAGTGCAGGAGGAGGGTGAGCTATCGGAGTCCGATTCTATACGAGGTGACTCATGGTCGGACATCTCCCTGTCACCGTCGAGAGACCCAACATGGAATTCGGATGTAGAGGTAGAGTCTACGAGGAGCCAGGCACAACCATCTCCTCCGGATGATGTGGGAGCCTTCCATGCAATGATGGGGAAAGCGTGTTCCGAGTTCGGCTTAATTCCTGAGGAGCAAAAGAAAGATTGTTTTCTTTTTGATCACATGGGTCAAAGGAGGAAATCGGTATTTGCCATCCCAATCCTGGACCACGTATGGCAAGAAGGCCTCAAGACGATGCGTCATCCGTTCTCGGAACCGGCTATTAAGGGGCGTATTGAGAAAAAGTTTAAAGCTCCGGAGTCCACTCCAAAATGTCTGACATCACAGCCACTGTCAGACTCTGTGGTATCGGCGGCAGCGGCTAGGAAGGCCAGAGTACAGCAAAAATGTTCAACCCCTCCAGAAAGCGAGGCAAGGAGACAGGACGCCTTCGGGAAAAAGGTGCTCTCAGTCGGCGCCACGACGGTAAGAGCAGCCAACTCCTTGGCGATTGTATCGCGTTACGATAGGGAGATGTGGCATAAAATAGCCCCTATCCTAGAACACCTGCCGGAAGAACATTGCAAAGCAGCCATGTTACTAGTACGGGATGGTGAGGAGGCCTCGAACCATGCAATTAATATTGCGGTGGACCTAGCAGAGTCGGGGTTCAAACAAATCAATCATGGCGTAGTACTTCGTCGACAAGCGTGGCTCAAATGTACTACTTTTAGACCTGAAGTCCAGTACAAAGTTCTAGACATGCCATGTGAAGGAGAACATCTGTTTGGAGACAAGGTTGATGAAGCCTTGAAGGGGATGAAGGAAGACACGGATACCGCTAGGTCTCTTGGCGCCCTCCAGACAGGTAGACGTTTTCGCTCTTTTCGCCCCTTCAGGGGCGCCTCCGGAAACTCCCGCTTTGGAGCCTCTAGGGACCGTGGATTTAACAGGCCCTCATACTCCTCACAAGGCTACAGACGGGCATCCCAGTCGGCACGTAGAGGCAGAGATTATCAAGCCTCCAGACGACGAGGCTCGGGTCCCTCGTCGACGAAGGACAAGCAAACCAGCAACCAATGACGGCCTTCGGAACGTCCTGGGGGGTCGAGTCTCTCATCATATCGACCAATGGGAATGCATCACCACAGTTCTGGACACGGTTCGCATGGGTCATACGCTGCAATTCAAAAGCAAGCCTCCAAGTCTTCCGCCAGTGTTTTCGGCCCAGCCCCACCTTCGAGTTCTAAGACAAGAGGTGGCGCTTATGCTACAAAAAGGAGCGATAGAACGGGTTCCTGTGGCACAGGAAGGACAAGGGGTTTATTCCCGGTTCTTCGTCGTCAAGAAGCCAAATGGAAAATGGAGGCCCATTCTCGACCTGAGGGTACTCAACAAATGGCTAAAGAGCTCAAAATTCAAAATGCTAAAGCTCCAGGAGGTTATCAGGTCAGTGCAACCCATGGATTATCTGTCGTCGTTAGATCTTCAGGGCGCATATTTTCATATCCCAATACGTCCACGACACAGGAGATATTTAAGGTTCGTCGTCGGGCAAAAGCATTTTCAGTTCAAGGTCCTCCCGTTCGGTCTCAATTCCTCCCCCAGGACGTTCACCAAGTGCTTGGCCCCCATAGCGGCCCATTTAAGGAAGGACGGTCACCATGTCTATCCATATTTAGACGACTGGCTGGTCAGAGGCTCGTCCATGGAACAAACACGAAACAGTCTGGGGGCCACGATGTCCCTTTTACAGGAACTGGGCTTCGCGATAAACTTCAGCAAGTCCTCCGTAGAGCCCTCGAGGACCTTGGTCTTTCTAGGAGCGGAGTTTCATACGCACACAAGCCTTGTAAATCCATCCAGCGAAAGAATACAGAAGCTACAAGGCAAGGCGTCGGAATGGAAATGCGGTACCAGGGTGTCGGTGCGCAAATACATGTCCCTGCTAGGGACCATGTCGTCCTGCATTCCGTTGATAAACAACTGCCGTCTGTTTATGAGACCTTGCCAGGAATTTCTAGCGGACCGTTGGATGCAGAGCCAAGGTCGCTGGTCCGACAGACTGGTCATCGACGAACAACTGGTACAAGCACTCCGCTGGTGGAGAGTTTCTACTCATCTAACGAAAGGAATGCCTCTGGTGGAACCGGAGTTCCAGAAGACGGTGGTGACGGATGCATCGCTGAGCGGATGGGGAGCTCATCTGGAGACGTTACAAGTACAAGGCCGGTGGTCGTTACAAGAGTCCTCCCTGCATATGAACCTGCTAGAACTGAGAGCAGTGCGGTGGGCTCTAAAATCTTTTCTTCCTCAACTGAGAGACTCTGTGGTGCGTGTCATGACGGACAACACGACTACAATGTTTTACTTAAGGAAACAAGGAGGAACACGTTCCAGGTCCCTGTCGACGGAGGCACAGAAAATCTGGCATTGGGCCCTGCAACACAACATGCTAATCTTGGCGTTCCACCTACCAGGCGTGAGAAATGTGGAGGCAGATGCCCTCAGCAGGGAAATGAACGAGGTTCACAAATGGGTGCTGAACGACCAGCAACTACAACATGCATTCAAGAAGTGGGGACATCCTTCCATCGATCTGTTCGCGACGAAGGACAACAGAAAATGCCCGCAGTATGCAAGCAGATGGCCTCAGCAGGGCTCACTGGGAGATGCGTTCTCCTTCCCATGGACGAACAAATTCCTGTACGCATTCCCTCCATTTCCTCTTATCCGGAGGACGTTGCAATGGATCCTCAAGTACCCATGTCGGGTGATTCTGGTAGCCCCGTATTGGGCCAGACAGGTGTGGTTCTCAGACCTGCTGCACTTGGCTGCGGCGGAGCCAATGAGGTTCAGGAAGATCCCCAACCTTCTGTCTCGACAGGAGGGTATCGTCTGGCATCACGACCCGGACAGCCTCAAGTTGACGGCCTGGCTCCTGACTTCGCCGAATTTGGCCAGCTAACGATTCCGGAGGAGTGTCGTCGTATTCTGCAAGCGGCAAGAGCACCTTCCACAAACACTTCATACTCGTACAAATGGAGGAGTTTCTGTCAGTGGTGTGGGGATCAACCAGGTTTGGTTCCGCAGTCGATTATGCCGGAACAGCTCCTTCCATACTTGCTGTTCTTAGCTCAAAAGGGCTTATCGGTGTCGTCGATAAAAGTACACCTGGCTGCCATCTCCAGGTTTACACGTCAACGACATTCCGCACCATTATTCAGCGACCGCCTGATTAAGCACTTCCTTAAAGGGTTGTTCAGGAGTTTCCCTCCCGAGAAGAGATTTCCTCCGGTGTGGAGCCTCAATCTGGTGTTAGCGTCTCTTATGAAACCTCCTTTTGAACCAATGTCATCGTCGTCTCTAAAGTTTTTGTCCTGGAAATTGGCCTTCCTGGTGGCCATCACTTCAGCCCGACGTATTTCGGAAATCCAAGCTCTAATGGTAGACCCACCATACTTAAGATTTTTTAAGAACAAGGTGGTCCTTGCCACTAACCCACAGTTCATACCGAAAGCGCCTTCAGTGTTCCATAAACATTCCTCTATTGTCTTACCTACGTTTTTTCCAGAGCCATGCTCGGGAGCGGAGCGCACGTTACACACATTAGACGTGAAGAGGGCTCTCAAGTTTTATCTTCATCGCACGCAACCTTTCAGGGAAACGAGGCAATTGTTCGTGGCCTATGGTCTGGGTACTAAAGGCAAAGCCATTTCAAAGCAAGGACTGTCAAGATGGGTATCGTCTACCATTTCGTACTGCCCTTCCAAGGCTGGGAAGCCTCTTCTGCGACGCCCAAGAGCTCATTCCACTAGAGCGGCGGCATCGTCGACGGCGCTGTGGTCTGGAGTCCCTCTGGGGGACATCTGCACGGTGGCTACCTGGACGGCTACACACACTTTTACCCGCCATTACTGCCTGTCACAACAACATGCCGAAGATACTCGGATGGGACAGGCGGTGCTTCGACACCTATTCCAATAAGGTAAGCCCCGCTTGAGGGGTTAGTTCTGGTTGCAACTATGATTGAATATTGTTCGTTCTCTATGTTAACTATTGCCGATGGGTACACGACCATAGAGAACTGGCATTGTGAGGAAAGTATGTGAGTTTGCATGCACGCCTCCTCTTTTCGGGATGGTACTGCTATGTAATCTATTCTAAGCATGTGAATCCATGAAAGATCCAATGCTGGAGAAGGGAATAGTTTCTTACCTGTAACTCCATTTCTCCAGCATTGGTATCTTTCATGGATTCACATGCGCCCGCCTGCCTCCCCTGGCCATGCAAACTGGTTCCCCCACTACTTTGGGGGCCGAAATCTGAGGGAGCGCGGGGGCGGGTCCTGTATTTATATCATGGCGTCCTGACGGCGCGGGCACGCATGATACAAAGCGAGGTGGATAGGACGCATAAGCGTCTAAAAAGTTTTCCTACGGGAAAGGGTCTTTGTAATGTACCGGGGATTCCCAGCCTGACGACGGGGAATATTCTAAGCATGTGAATCCATGAAAGATACCAATGCTGGAGAAATGGAGTTACAGGTAAGAAACTATTCCCTTTCTTAGTATTCAAGACTGCTTAGTCTTCGAGTACATGTTTCTCTTGATGCGCCGGTTACATTGTCATTCTTAAGTATTTTCATATCATTTCCGTATAGATTCATGCATTTTCTTTATGATGTCATTCTGTTATTAGATTTTACTTTAACATATATCCTCTCTATTTATAGCTGCATTCTGATAGCTTGGCAAATGACATCTTTCCTGGTAACATCCTTCTTTTTTTTTATTATTACTTGTTTTAATTGGAAATCAATTTTTACAAGAGTCAGCAATTTCGTCTTTTCTGTGATCCAGTAAAACTTTAAAAGAAAGTCAAGTTCCTTCGAAAGGGGGGTGGGTGGTTAAATGAAGTGGTAGTACGAACATAGTGTATGGTCCTTGGATATTTGGTACCCTTTCCAGCTCTAAGTCCCATATTGATTCAGAAATTCACCCCCCGACCCCATTCTTTTGTGCAGTCTTTCGTCTTAACTTTCAATCTGGTCTTGTATTGTCTAGATTCAAACTCTGGAAGAATTTGGTGACTGTGATTACCCAAGTAGTTTGTTCGCCGCTCATAAGATGAAACAACCATTCCTTTTCATAGTAGGAATGAAGATCGAAAAGGATGTGGTTAAAATGGATTTTTCTTTGCTGTTCAAGTGCTTGGCAATTTAACAATAGATGTCTTAAATTTTCAGTCAAGTTCTTGTTTTGAAAAAACCGACAGAAGTTTTCGCCTTGTTTGCTTCTTATGGCTACTACCTCTTTAGTCATTAGTAAATTTAATCTTATTCTCAAAAAGTTTTCCCTTAGATTTTTTTTGAGAAATTTTTGGATGTCATTTGGAGGTTGGTTGATTTTGTTTATTATCAGGTATATATTCTTTGTCAGTTTGTTTTTGTTAGCTGATCTTGCGTTAATATCCAATCCTGAATAAGTCGTTTTTAAAAAAATGTTGTTGGATTGTTCAAAAGATCCTCCTCTGTACAGCCAATTTGGCCCAGTCTTGTTTGAATGTCCGTGACCCATCTAGACATGATCTTAGTACTGGCTCCCTGGAGTTCTTTTTTAATTAGGCCGAATATGTGAGGGCTCGCTATGTCGATTATCTTCCTATAAAGCATGATTCTGTTGCGAGCGACTATTGATGCGATGGATTGGAGGCTTAATTCCCTCCGAATCGATGCTATCGGAGTTGATTGTGGCAATAGCAAGACTCTTCGCCAAAACTTTCCTTCCAGCTTGTCTCATAGAGTTTCCGGGAGATTTGGCATTGCTTCAACGCCATATGTTAGGCTTGGTATGATCTTAGCCTTATAAAATTTCAGGACCGGTATGAAGGAGAATCTTCCGTATTTCCTATTCACGGCTTTGGTCTGGGAAATCAGAGATTTCAATTTTTCTTGGAGGGCGTCTTGCATTGGTAAGTCCCTTCTGTGTGAGCTAAGGGTCACACCCAAATATTTGAAGCTGGTAACTGTCTAGTTTTTTCCCCTCAATGAACCATTTCGAATTTTCATTTTTTTTCTTTTGGAGTTGAAAAGACATTATCTTGGTTTTGGAGTTGTTTATTTCCAAGTCGTTCGCTTTGATAAACAAGGCCAAATTGTCCAGTTTTCTTTGGAGACCTATTTGAGTTTGATTAATGATGATAGTGTCATCTGCGTAAGTTAGTCGGGGTCGGTGTTCACCCCCGAAGATTGGAGGGAAAGCTGGGACTTCTAATTCACTTTCCTTATAATCGGCAATGTATGCGTTGTATAGCACAGGTGCCAGGGCACAGCCTTGCTTGACCCGCCAGGTCGTTTCAATAGGCTTTGTTAGATGACCCGCTCTGCTAAGGCATACTTGAATTGTTGTTTTGGAGTATAGAGCTCTAATTTGCGCCAACAGTTGCAATGGGAATTTCCAGGAGATAAGTTTATTCCAAAGTTTGGATGGGTTCACCTGGTCAAATGCTTGAACGAGGTCTATAAATCCCATGAAGACTCTTGGCTTACCTTCCAAAACTTTATTCTTCAGTATGCTCAAAAGCAGAATATTTGCTGTTGTTCCTACGGATTTAACAAATCCAGAATGCAGAGGATCATTGATGTTGTTATTATTGGTCCAGGTTTGAAATTGATCCAATAAACATGAGGCAAAGATCTTTCCGATTGTGTTGAGTAGTGCGATTGGTCGATAGTGTTTTGGGTTGTCCCTTGCTCCCTTCTTGAATATTGCGACAATACTTGCGCATTTCCGTGACACTGGAATTGATCTAGTCCTCTGACATTTTTTGAATACCTTGGAAATGAATATCGACCAGGCCTCCTCCTGCTTTTACAAGTCAAAATTGGTCACCCCATCAGGGCCGGGGGCTCTAGAATGGTTTAGTTTTCTTATTTTAGCTAGTATTTGGGCTGGATTGTGTGGAATGACCCATGAGTCAGAAGTTTCTTCCGGTGTCTGTATGGAGCAGATGTTCTTTTCCTGATACAACTGTTTAAAGTGGTTAATCAATTTTTCTTCTCCCACGCTGTTCTGTAGGACCTCATTGGATGATCTGGTAGTGGTTTTTACTAGGGTCCAGAAAGTACTTGTTTTTCTCCCACAGATAGCCCTCAGCATCCCTTCAGAGTCAGACTGGTACATTTTATTCCTATGATTTCTCGCCCAGGCTTTGTATTCCTTTTCAGCTTTAATGGCGTCTGCTTTTATGCTGGGTGATGATGTGTTTTTTGCTTGTCTCTTCAGTTTGCGCATCCATCTACGCTTTGTGACTAAGTCTTGATCGTATGTGTGAATTGTAGGTCTTGTACAAATTGCTGGTTTTCCGTCTGTTTTCCTGAAGGCCATAGGTAGTGGACGATAATCTATTGATTTATTGGTTGTATCAGCATTAGAGTTTTGATTGATTAGTTGTGCAATCCCTGCTTCTGTGATCTTGAGGCGCACTGAGCTACAATCAGTCTCTAATTCGTGTTGCATTGCCTCGATTAGTGGCTTTGGGAGAATCCACTTCACCTGCAGCATATTGTGATCAGTGTGGATAGTTCATACTACGTTAAAAGATATTATTTCTGCGAGTAAATAGCACGAAACGTAGATGTGATCTATTGTTCCTGTTTGGTTTTCTCTTTCCCAGGTTGGGATCCTTCCTATTGGTGTTTCGAACAGCAGATGGAGGTTATGCAAGTCATAGCTTTTCATGAGACTTCCATAATCTGGCCCTTACTGATGGCTCCGTATGTTGTCGGTTGGTTATTATTTGGTCACCAACCCCTTCACAAGTTGTGTTTAGATCACCGCCAATCAGAATATGATCGATGTCGTGGTTCTCAGACGTCGTTCCAATGACGTTTTCCAGATCATGAAGGAACTCTTGGTTGGTAATAGCATTTGGGTTCCAATAGATGTTTATGAAAAGCATCTTCCGTCTCGTCATTTCTGAGTTTGCAATATGACAGTTCCATAGAACTAAAAACATTCTTCGGAGGGTTCGCATGGTCGCTGTGCTCTTGTATGTATTGGTAATTGCTAAACATTTTTAATGTTTAGAGCTGGCGCGATCCAAGACCATGTTTCCGCCCTCTTGCCTCCATTGTCTTCTAAATGAGTTGAGCTTTTGGTTTCCTTCAGAGTCAATTTTTGGTCTAAGGTAATTTTCATTGTTGGAATGGGGCCTTTCGGGAATCGATCAAAGTCTTTACAGTCATTTGGTGAATCACTATCACTGGAGGTCAGACCATCGTGTCCTTGTGGTTCTCTCGTTCTGGGGAATTCGTGTTGTGATCTTTCCCCCTTGATTGCTGTTTTTGGCCGATTGTCGCTTTTTCTCGATGTTCTGTGTGTTATGTCGCTTGCCGGGTTACTCCTAGAGGTCAAATGGAGACTAGGTTCCCTGAGAGGTGAAGCTCTTCGACCTCCTCGCCAAGATGCGTTATCTAGGCGATGTGATCTGTGAGTTGATCTGTCCGAATATCTATAGGCGGAGGAGCATTCATAGATCTTTGGCTTCATATCGTCCAGTGCGTCGCCCCAATCATAAAGATCATCCGCCGCCTGTCTCAGCCAGTCTTTTACTGTTGAGGATTCGATGAACAGGAAAGCTGAATCGTCACGCCCATCTATTCCTGGCTCAACGATTTTTAGGTTGCTTGATCTTAGTCGTTTTCGAGTTGGTATTCTTGAAAATAAGTCCATCAGGGTTCTTCTGTTAAGTATTAAATTGTCCCTTTTATTCGTTACTCTTTGAATTTTGAAAGATTTTTCAAGAGTTGTCTTTTTCTCCAGCTGCTTCGTTTGGTTCGAATGTCGATCTGGGAATTTCCTATGCTTTGTTGATGCTGGTGTTTGTTTCATTTGGTGATCTTCTTGGTCTGTGTTCATCTAGCACCACAGACCTATGATTTGACTTTTTGAGGGGTTCATTGACATCAAAGAAATCTCTTTTCCCATAGATATGTTTGCTTCCATTTTCATTCCTCTCTTTAAATCTGCAGCTATTAGAAGGAATTGTTAAAGATGCAAGTTCTACGGCCTTATGGCCTTCTTTCAGTGTTTTGTTTGTTTGATTTGTTCTTTTGTCTTCAAGAGTCAGGAATGCCAGAGCCAAAGAGTCTTTTGTTGCGTTCTTTTTTTCCTGAAATGGTAGCTCTCTGTCATCACTTGTTCCCGTCTCTGCTTTCCTTTTTCTCACTTCTGACTGTAGATGACTTAGTTCCGTATCATCTTCCAGATGTATGCTCATGTTCAATAGGTTGGCGGAATCATCATGGGTTGTCTTATCTAATGGGAGCTGAGCACGTTTTGTCTTGGATTTTGAAGCCTTGCGCTGACCTTTTGATGTTTGTGGAGCATTTGATTTTTGTATATTCAGCAGCACCACACTCCGATTATTTATTTATGATGGTTTTTCTGATCGATGTTTATCTGTGCTTGCATTTTGCTTTGGATCAGACGCCCACACAAAGTCAGTAATAGTTTGGGGAATTTTTGAGAATATTCCAAAAGATGCCACCTCGTCCAGCTGTTTCTTTGGCTTGCTGTTCACTTGAAGGGATCTGTCTTTAACTGGTTTTGGGCTTTTCTCTGAGAGGTTGTTGTGGGATATACATCGATTTGTCTCCCTTAGCTGAGTTCTTTGTTGTAGTGGCTAGTTTGCGTCCTGGGCCTGAGAGCAATAAGTCTGCAGTTGCTACGCTCTTCAACAGTTTGCCCTTTTTGAGTTCTAATAACCGCAGACAAGTCGATTAGGCCGTTTTCCCCATCCGGGATTAAGATGACAGGTTCATTTGGAAATTCATTCGTTTGAGTTCCCTGCGAATAAGAGCCATTCGTTCCCACACTGTTGGCGATTATGTGATTAATTTTGTGAGACAGAAGCTGAAAGTCTTTGTGGGGGCTTCCGTTGTCTGGTTCGTTGTATTTGATGCTTCTATGCTCTTTACCAATATATAACCTTCCAGCAGAGAAATTTTTGAAGTCATTGCCGCCGCAATGCTTGTATAGTCCTTTAAAGTTTCCGATATTCCCTTGTACAATTTGCAAAATGGGGCCATAGCGATGGTGATTGAGGACATGATCGTTAGTAAATCGGGCTTTTTTCCTGAAGAATCTGCAGACTTAGGAGTTTGGAGGTCAGATTGCCTTCTCCTTTGTGGAGAGCTCAAAGATGTACAGTCTCTTTTTGGGGTAGCTTCGAAAACGTTTGCTTTGATCTGTTCCCTCGTTTCTCATGGCCGTAGTCTATTATCAATTTGAAATTTATTTGTAAAATGCCCAGCAGGCCACATTTCGATCCTGGGGCCCACAGGGATTCTATACATGAATTTCCTGTGAGTTCCAGGGAGTTTTTGCATGTAGTATCCATTTGGTTTGGAGTGGCGGTCTCGTTGATGGATTTGAGGCTTGGATTAATCAGTGGATCGTCCAATTTCCTATGTTCATGCTGTGGAGATGTCAAGTCTGTGTACGAAGACTCAGTTTGGTTGCTTAGCTGGCTTTCTGCTGTTTTTGGTGGATATCTCCAGTTCGCATAGTGCCATCTCAAAGTTTTGCTTGGTATGATGTCAGATGTAGAGGCTATAGAGTCCTGAAAATCATTTGTGGGCTCTTCGGGTAACTTTGGTGGTTCCGGTGTTACGGCAGGGTCACCCAGCCCTTCAAATATTTCAGCATCTGAAATTTTTCCCGCTGGTTGGCCACTTTTCTTGAAATAATTGAGAACTGATTTGCAGGATATTTTTTCCTCCTTTCGTGGTGTCGACCGTCTCTTTTCTGAGCGCGTCTCTGAGCGTGATTCTTTCTGAATGTTGTTGATTTTCTCATCTTGTTGGCATGTGTTTTTTTGTTGTTGTGAAAGCTTGTTTTTCTTGAAGTTTGGGTAGAGTTTTTACCAAAGACTTAATGATCTCGGAGTCCGAGTCAGGAGAATCAGATGTTTCAGTTTCATATGAGTCCAGGGGTAGTTTATCAATTATTTTATTTAGGATTTCCCATATCAGTGTGTCTGAGTCTTGGAGTATCTTCGAGTCCACTGACTCTTTGTGGACGCGGTCGACAAGGTCACCAGAGGAAGCTGATGGTGGAGTGTAGGTGTTGTCTCTAGGTGTAAAGTCAGACAGAACAGCTGTCGTGGGAGACTATGGACATCCGCCTGCAAAATCAGTTTGCTTGTATGAATTGAACACACTTTCTGTTCGTCCATATGAGATGGGAGGCCCCCAGAGTGCAGCGAGTCTCTTTCCGGCACAACGGGGTGTGGGCCTGCACATACCCCGTCAGCCCCGTCTTGCAATCCCTTACTCTCTTTACCAAAAATTGTGGGCACCAGGAATTGGGAGGGCTTACAGGGTCCCTGAGTTTCAGAAAGATTGTTAGTAGATTGTTTCCCAGCGGGATCAGGGGGGCTGATTAGAGGGACTGTGTGCAAGGCCCAATCCTCCCGAGACTACATTGGGTGTCGTGCAGTGGTCATCATCCCTCTCTGGGATGAGTATACAGTCTTGCGATGTTGAGGATGCATTAGTTGCAAACATGGTCGTGCACGAGATTGAACGTGCACGCTTACCTGATTTGGTGGAAGTTGGCAGGTGAGACTCTGTGAATCCGCCTCTGGGCTTTTCCTGAGCACAGGTCAGGGTCGCCGGTCGACCGGGGCACCACAGAGTAGAGCTCCTTAGTAGGGGCCCAGATGTACGTTCAAATCTGCTTTTTCTAACTCCTTTTTCGGCCATGTGCTGTCACCGAGAATCGAGACTCCACTCCTCACAGCTCCGAACAGGATCCAAACAGGAAGGGTTTTCCGCCCTTTACTCCTCGCCGGGCTTATGTAACATCCTTCTACTGCTTCAACTCCTGAATGGCTGCCTGAGTGCATATTGTGTCTCATACACTCGACGCAGCACAGGAATATTGCATGGATTCATACACGGGTTCCCAAATGTAGCTCTTCGTCTCCTATTCCAATACGATGTGATGAGGGGGCAGGGACCAGGGAAAAGGCGTCAACCTGCTCCTCTACATTTCCCCCCTCTGGTCGAGTTCTCGACCATACTCTTCGCCGCCTCCACTGCAATTCCTGCTTCATCTTCTTCCACCATCTCCTCATATTTTTTTTCTTTGGGACCCATATCTTTGTCACCCCGCTCAGGTGACCAGAATTCTTTATAAGCTCATACACACTCCAGGTCATGAGAACACAATCCCCTGCCGGTGAACAGAATATCCATCGTCCCACATATCTTTTTCGATCTTGAAGATAATAAAACCTTGTTCCTGCATGTGCAAGAGAACTCTTCTTGATGTTCTCTCTGGTTCTTTCTTCTGTTTTCATCTTCTCTCCAGTGTTACTGTTAATGTCAATCATCGTCTTCATTCCACTATCTTTCTTGGCTGTCTTGTGGCATTGTTCCAAGATGATCCTTATGAGACAGAAGCCTAGCATTACTAGCACTAGTATTGCTCTGACTAATTTGAAAGCATTCGCCAGCCAAGGTGGAATCTAACTAAACAGAGATGAAAACCAATCGTCTTCTGCCATCTCATCAGCTTCCTCTTCCATCTTTGTATGCAGGTCCCATTTTCTCCATCATGAGATGGTATAAATGGACACCAAGAAGGTCCGATCTTGGTGCAAACGCGAGCTTCCATTGCTGTTATCAGCTCTAAAACATACCTGTTCTGGAGAGTCATCAGCCTGATGGCTCTCAACTCTTCTCTGATTGCATAGAATCCTTTTATTGTTGCATTATTCGTTTGCAGCAGCAGCTCCAAACATGTAATTTGAAGCCATTTGGCATTCACTGCTGCTTGGAGTCCTGGCAGGAATATAGATGTTAAGATCATAGCTGTCTTACTGAATAGTTTGTGTTCATCAGGAATGTTTTCATACGCTTTTATCAATTTCAATGAGAAATAATTCTCTCTTTTTAGTCGGCGAAGATTAAATGACCTCTTCTTCCTCTGGTGTTCATCCATTTTTGGAAATTCTCCAATATGGAGGTCGCACTGAAGAACCACTAAAGCTGGAACGTGTACATTTATGATAGATGTTGAGAAAGATTTCCATTTCATGTGTAACTTTCCCTCCAGTTGTGTACCCCCCAACTTTTTGCTGATGTTAAACACCATAGTCTGACTTTACCAGAGGAGCCCAGCCTTCAGCTGCACTCCTCTGGGCTTTCCGCCCACTTTCATGGGGAAACTGACATGCCCTTAAGCCAGTCAGTACTGGGAGACTTTGTTCCCTTCCTTTCCAATGTTGCAACCTTTCTGCAACATGTAACAAGCCCACAATGTATCTTCCAGTACAGTGCACTTGGATCTGTTAGTCATTTCCAAAGGCCCTAAATACTATCAAAGGATTTCTTAGAAGCACAGATGTGCCTTGGACAGGGCTGGTGGCAGTTTATCATTTAGCACATTTTTAACCCTTTCCTGCCAGGTAAATCATGATTACCGCGTTTGGCACTAATAGGTGGCCTGCCTCCAAAATGGCCATGCCACGAGGTTCTTTGTCCTGTCCTTTGGCCATCTTGCCCCTTCACCTTCCCCGAGCCGACCCGGGTCAGTCCTTATTTGGGCATGCATTCTCCCGTGAAACTCCAAGCTTTCGCTGGTTTCTGCATCCCTTGTGTGTGTGCCTACAGGATGTGGGCTGGGATGTCGGTTCCCAATACACATCCTGGATGCCAAAGAGTCTGGAGTGTTGTGAATGCCTGGAACCACCGTGGTCCGTGATTGGTCTACGTATGGGATGCCTGTATGTGAGCAGATCTCCAATTGGGTCCTCTTTGTTTTGGCGCGAAAGAGATTCTGGATAAGAGAAGGCCCCAAACGTCCATACCATGTTGATCTCTGGGGTTCTCACTGAACGAAGGATAGGATCCAAGTATCCTGAAACTAAGAAGCTGACTTTGAGGAACCGCTGGTGACCCGCTCGAAGGTTTGGAACCCTGAGCCCGCTGTTCTCCCGTGGTACCCCTCTGCATCTGGTCGTCCTAGAAGGTCTGCAAAGATGCTTTGACCCATTGGAATAGTGGGACCAACTATTCTCAGCACATTCATCAAAACCTGCAAGTAAGCTTTCTCAGAAGTGTCCCTGTGCCAACCAGTGGGCTGACCAGCTTACGCAGACTCTTTGCCCTGATACTGCCGCCGTTTCGAGGAGGCCCTCAATACTTGTCACGTCGCTAGCTCTGTGTTCACGGCACTCTCACACAGAATTTTGTACACTTGGCATTCCCAGGTCTGCAGTAAAGGGAGTGCGCCCGAACCAGAGTATACGCGGTTACTGTGTTGCCCAACCGTGGTGACGAACTTTGCAGGGCACTGCATGTGTGCCCCTCTTGCCCCTGAAGCCTGCTGCAGTGAAACTGGCCTGATCCATCCACCAGGAGTGGAGAAATCGCCACTGTCCCGTTTGGGAATCATCTCTGTATCTTCATCGCTGAAAGCTGCAGTGCCGCCAATTTGCTGCGCTTGAATCTGCAACTGAAGTGGACTCGACTGCTGAAGTTTGGTCCAGAGTGCGCTGAGGGTCGGTGAGTAATCGCAACCCTAACCGGTGGCCCCTAGCGCCTCCATCCATTTTTACGCACGAGTGGCCCCTGAGGGCCCCATCTCCTTTCCACTGCTAGTGCGAATTTTTTTTTTTTTTTTTTTGTATTTAATCTAAATAAGATTTTTTAACAAAGAAAGAAAATTTGAAGATGCGGTTGTGACGTTTGACGTTCCTAATAGTTAAATAGTCGAGGACTGCCTCACGTGTTTGTCAATGTAAGGAGGAAAAGAAGAAAATCATTGAATCGGAGGAACATTGTATTGAGACTGCAGCGGAAGGAGGACGTTAAAGATGTGCTTCATGATGCTTGTTGTTGCCAGCTGCCATGTTTGTTTGTCTCCGTCTATCAGTTTGTTCCAACACGCTTCGTCTTCTTGCAAGGTGAAGTTTGAGAAGGTGTCTTTCAAGTAAGTTCGACGGATGTCTGTCGTCGCAGGGCAGGTCAAAAGCAGGTGTCTTATGGATTCTTTAGTCTCTGTAGATTTGCAAAGCCGACAATTACTGGTCGTGGATATGCGTCTAATCGCCAAGATTTCATTTGTTTCTAGTAGATTGAGTCGAATTTTTAAGAAGAAGTTTCTAGTTGATCTATTAGGGAATAGTTTCAAGTATGGTTGAACAGAGTCTAATTTTTTACAGAACGGGGGGAGGTGGTTGGTAAGTTTATATCGAGTAGCTGTTTCAAGGGTGTTAATCCAGTCCATTTCTTTGATTTTTTTGATTACTCTGACTGGGTTGCTAATAAGGTCCTCCATATTGCAGGCGACTGAGTCCAGCATGGACAGGATTTTAGTTTCCCATCGGTTAAGCATTTGACATGTCCCGAGACGGATTTCTTCTCTTATCAGCTTGTAAGCGTATGGGGCGTCTTGCAGTATACATTTCCGATATAGTAGTACACTGTTGCTGTCCGTGGTAGATTTTAAGGAGGAGAGAGTGAGTTCCCGTCTGATTAATGTTATCTGGGTAGATTTTGGGAGGCCAAGGACTGATCTCCAGAAAGTTGCTTCCAGGCTTTGCCACAGTTCTTGTGGAAGATTCGGCATTGCGTCGGCGCCATAAGTCAAAGATGGTATGACTTTCTTTTTGTAAAAGTCTCGTACCGGGATGATTGAGAATCTGCCGAATTTTATATCGATGGCTTTCCCTTGTGCGGCCAATTTTATGGTTTTTGCGTGCAGTTCTTCCTTCATCGCGTTCTCTCTGTGCGAACTATCTAGGATGACACCCAGGTATTTAAAGCTGGAGACTTTCTCGATGGTGATCGAACCTAGTTTTAAAGGTTGAATGGCATTCCTTTTTGCAGATTTCTCGATGACCATCATTTTGGTTTTTGCTTGGTTAATTTCCAAGTTGTTTGCCAACATATATTGTTGTAAATTTGAGAGTTGGCGTTGTAAGCCTATTGGGGTGTTGTCCAAAAGGATGAGGTCGTCAGTGTAAAGGAGGCGACTAATCTGATCACCTCCGAGTTTAGGAGGAAATGCTCTCACCAGTTTTTCTGTTTCCTGGAAGTCTCCTAGGTAGGTCCAAAACAGAGCCGGGGCTAGGGGGCAGCCTTGCTTTACCCCTCTAGCCGTTGTTATTTCTTCTGTTAGGAGGCCTTGTTGGTTAAGGCGTACTCGCATTGAAGTGTTGGAGTAAAGGGCTCTGATTGGGGTGATGATGCCAGGAGGGCATTTCCATCGTGCGAGTTTCTCCCACAATCTGTCGCGATCCACCTTGTCGAACGCCTGTGTCAGGTCGACGAACGCGATAAACAGACTTGGACGTCCCTCCAAAACTTTGCTTTTCAAGGCACTCAGTATTAGTATATTGGCGTTGGTCCCTAAGTTCTTTTTGAAGCCGGTTTGGAAATTGTCTTGGCAGGGAGCGTCATTGGCCCAGGTGGTGAAATGGTTTAGTAAAAGGGATCCAAACAATTTTCCTATTGGGTCTAGGAGGGCAATAGGTCGATAACTGCTAGGGTCTGATCTATTGCCCTTTTTATAGATGGGTACCACGTTAGCACTCTTCCACGATGGAGGGATGGATTTTGTAGTGGCACATCGTCTGAAGATTTGGCTTAACAAAGGCGCCCAGGCTTCGGGGTGGGCCTTCAGGTCAAAATTCGTGATGCCGTCCGGACCTGGTGCGCGTGAAGGTTTTAATTTTTTGATTAAAATTACAATTTCTTCGATATTATCTACACGGATCCAGGCGGTATCGTTGTTTTCTATCACGGGCCATGTGGTCGTGGTGTTCTTGAAGAGATTTCTGAAGTGTGTTTCCCATTCTAGCTGGCCTATTCCGTTCAGTTGGCAAGGTCTAGCGCCAGGGGTTGTTGAGTGGAGTAGGGACCAAAAATCTCTTGCGTGGTTTCCTGTGATAGCTTTCAGAATATCTTCTGTGTCTTGCTGGTAAAGCTTGTGCCGGTAGCTTTTAAGCCAAGTTTTGTAGTTTTTAACTGCGTCTTTGATGATGGCAGTTGACTGTGGAAAGTCGAGTTTACGAGCTTGTCTTTTTGTTTTCCTCAGCTCCCTTTTTCTTTCAGCGACTAGTGTGTCATACTTATGTTTTTGGTCTGAGGCGATTGGTTTCTTGTTTCGTTTTGAAATTCTAAATGCTGTCAGCAGTGGAGTATAATCTACTTCGTTGTTGCTTGGAGTGGTTTTGTGCTCGCTGTAAAGCAATGAAATGGTTGTTATGGCCTTTTCTGTGATCCTTAGTCTAGTCCCCTGGTCGTTGGGTTCAATGTCTACGCTCATAGTATGGTTAATCGGAGCCTTTGTTGTCCAGGTGGTTTCGAGAAGGTTATGGTCACTTTCTCTGGTTTTGACAACTTTAAAGGAGTTAATATGCAGTAACAAAGGGCGTGATACTAAGATATAATCGATTGTTGAGTTCGATTTAGCTCCTTCCCATGTTGGTAATCTATTTGGGTCAGGGAAGGCTTCGTCTAGGTTGTCATAAGATCTAGACTTCATTAGGTTCTGCCATTTAATCGATCTTTGGTCAATTTGGCGTTTTTTCAATTTAAGTCCTTTTATGCTCTCGTAAGGTTGTCTAGTGATGTTAAGGTCACCACATAGGACTACATAGTCGGGGTGGTGGGTTACTTGAGCCCAGTCTAGATCTTGTTCGATTGTATTGATGAATTTTGTACAGTCGATGGTTGCTGGGTTCCAGTATATGTTAACGATTATTAATTTCTTCGTCAATATTTTATTTGTTTTTTCATCTCTTGTAGTCCAGTTTAATTTTACCATCATCATGAAATGTTTTTCCTTTAATTTTTGTGAGTCGGTTAGGCCTCGTCCACTGCGAATTGCTATAAGGAGACCTGCAGTTGGGCGGCCTAAAAGGCCCTTCTTGGCCAACACTGTGTGGGTCTCGTAACCGTCAAGGACTGGAGGTTGGAGCAGCCATGTCTCTTGCAGACAGATGATATCATATGCTGTAAGGGTCACGGACCCCGGGGCTGTTAAGTGAAGAAAACCTCGAGTATTCCACGAACACATTTTTAGTTGGTCTTGAGGGTTAGAATTCCGGTAGACGGTAGCGTTGCTGTAGATCCTTTTCTCGGGTGGCTATTTTTGTGAATTTAGCTTCAGGGCTTTCGGCAGCCAAGACCAGAGGGAATGCAGCGACGAGGTTTGGGATTGTGATGGGTCTGCTGGAGAAGACTTGTTTCGGACTGTCCTTTGGAGCTTTAGGTCTACTGTCGGGTGGTTGGTTTTGGCCAGAATCTTGGAAGATTTTGTTTCCTTGACAGTTAAAGTTGAGCTAACTGGACCTTTTACCGGCCGAGTGGATTCTTGTTGATGAGGTGCGTTGCTAGAGTTTGGATTTTGGACTCTAACATTTGTTTTGACTGTCTTTTTCGATGTTGAGTAAGAATTTTGATAAGAAAGTCGATGGTGCTCCGTTGCTCTTTTACGCTCTTGGGATTCTCTAGTTTCTCGGTGATTACGAGGTTTGATTTCTCTCGTAGATTCCGTAAGATCGTAACCCATTATTAAAAGTTCTTCCAGGGCGGATTTAAGGGCATTATTTGTTGTTTGTGACGCGATGTATAGATGTGAAATTGCTCTGTGGCCCAGGTGGCTTGGGTCTACGATCTGAAGGTCATCTGATTTAATTGAGCGTAGTTTCGGGATAAAACTAAACAGGTCCATAACTGCTCTTCTGTTTAGAGTTACTTCATCGGAATTCCCAGGAATCTGCTCTAGTTTCAGAATCCATCGTGGTTGAGGTTTTGTGTGGTGTTTAACAGTTTTTGATTTGAAGGTTCTTTTTGGAGCCTCCTTTGGATATGGTCTTGGTGTAGGATTCTTTGATTGACCTGTTGGACGATGGCGATAGTGGCTGTTACTCGATCTTTGAGTGTGCCTTAATGATCGTCGATGTGATTGTTTATCCCGTTTCTCGTTTTCTGGCTTTTGGGGTTTAGGGTTGGGTACCGTCCCCAGTTTTCCCAATGGGGATTCTTTTAGGTTGTTAGTATCCCTGGACAGCCGTTGTCTTCGTTCTTCGAGGGTATAAAAAGGAGATTCTATAGTCTCCTTTTCTTTATTGCGGTGTTCTGAGGACGTTGTGTGGTTAGGAGAAGAGTCGTTTGCACTTTGCACTGCTTGGATTGAAGTTGTGGATTGATCTGAGAAATGTTGAGTAATGTTCATCAAATCCTCGTCGTTTGGAAAGGCTTCCGCCCCTCTAGGAGAGTGGTTACATGTTGCATGAGCTTCCGTGTTTGCTTCCCGTTGGTCTGTAGCTTCCCCTTTCCCTTTGGGTTTAGTTATAGGGCTTTTTAACGAGGCTGTTGTTTCTAAGCTGATTGGGACCTGTCGTTGGAAGATCGGTTCTAGTAATGCTGTTTTTTTCCTTTTGTAGTTGGATTCTTTCCCTCCTTTTGTCGACTTGCAATTGTCTGTCGGGAGAGATGTGGGCACCGTTAAGTCGATGAATGAGAGTGTTTGTGTGCCCAATGACTTCATTTGCGGTCTTTCTTCACGAACAGGGCACGTAGGTTGAATTGGTTGTTGAGATGGAAGCGTCATCTGGTCTTGAGTTGGGTTGTTTTCAATCGATGCTATCTTAGCTTCTAGGGCCGTGATATAACCCTCCAGAAAAGTTAGTTTATTTAGCATTACCGTTTGAAGTGATGTATGATCCTTCATTGTGTCTCCGATTGTTTCATATAGCTTGACAAAAGGATTTAAAGCTATGGATAAAGCTGACATCAGGGTGCAAGTGTCCAGTTTTTTTGACTGTAAGTCGTTTGATGGTGAAGGGCTATACGGTGTCGATTTGCCTCTGGTAGGTGATGACGGTCGTGTAGCTGGTATAGTGACTGCAGATAACCTTCTAGAAGCGTGATCTGAGGAATGTCTTCTTTGGTTATTATAGCTGTCCAAGTTTGAGTAGATGTTATCTAGAGTTTTCTCAAACTGGATTCTATTTTTAGATTTTGCCGGGTGGTTTCTTTCACAGTCTCTTTCCCGGGTTTGCGGAATAGATATGTGGGCCTCTCTCAAAGGCCATGGCGAGGTCTCAAGTAAGTGTTCTTTATCGCTGTTGTTTGGTTGAGGTGAAGCCTCCCTATCACTTGGAATATCTATTGGTGTAGGTTGAGTGTTGTTTGTCGTGGGGGAGTCTACTTGCTTCAACGGGGACAGGTTGTATCGAGAAGATATGGGTCTGTCACCCTCTTGTGTCTCTTGGCTGTGGGGCTGGGGTTGGATCTGTGATTTATAGTCGCAGCTCTTTTGACTTTGTTGAGGGGCCAAAATTGATGGTGCTATTTGCGCCGTTGTATTGCCGGAATGAGGTACCGCCGGTTTACAGGAAGGTACTACGGGTGAGGTCAGTTTAGGGGCGATTTGCACCCCTGGCTCGTCTGTCGTTATTTGTGGGATTGTTGGAGTAACTTGGCCCGAAAAGTGCCATTTTGTCGGATCTATAGTGATTGCTAATCTGTTGTCTTCTTTAGTAAGAGGAAGGGGTACTTTACGTTGGACTTGTATTACCCTGCGATGTTTTCGAGGGGGGGTGATTGCGTCTGCTGCCTCCAAGATTTCTGCGTCTGTCAGTTCTTTGCACTTTTGTTGGATAGCTTTGGAGTGCTTGTGGAAGAAGTCCGATAATAGTTTCAAGGGGCGTTGAGGTTTTTTCATGTTCTTTCTTGAGTCTTTAGTGACCACGCGAAGTGTTTTAGTAAAGGTCGTGTGTTTTGGTAGTTGTTTGGCAGAACTGTCTGGGTTCCTTTGTTTGCTTGCTATTTCCTCCTCGTAAACTTTTTTTTTTTTTGTCGGATCGTCAAATGACCGAGGTCTCTTTTTTTTTGTGGCGTTAAAGGCAGAGCCCTTATCTTCATTGAGTAGTGGTCGGTTTGAAGCAGTCTCCTCGTTGATTTCATCGTCGAGGTTAGCTGATGGCAAATTTATTGAGGTTTCATTAGGTAATATTGTGGGTTTTTGAGTTTGGTCAATAGGTGGCGCTGATGCGGATTCGCTCTCAGATGTTCTCGCAGGCGGATTTCCCTCAGATGTTTGTCCGCTCTGGCAGTCCAGCTCTTTGACCCCGGGTTGTGATTCTTCCTCGGGGTCGGATGACACTTCTTTTCTCCCCCCCAAGGGGGGGGGGGGCGGGGGGCCGCCTTCCGATGCGGCCGCCTCCCGTTCTGGCAGCCCGTTTTCTGCGTTCGCCGGCCTCAAGGTGGGCGGCCCGCTCCACGCCGTCTCCCCTCCGGGTGACTGCGGAGCTAGGGCCGTGGCTTGGGTCGGCCTGTCGAACGTCGGCAGGGAAACGAGCTGCGTAGGCACGGGATTCAAGGCTGGCCCCGCCGGCGTACACTCATTTGACGGCCTGGGCGAATTCGTTCCGGGACTCAACGCGGCCGCCCCTTCGGGATGCTGCGGAGCTCCGGGGAGCGTCGGGCCCGCCTGTAGGTGCAGGGATGAAGCGACGGGTGCCGGAGGCAGGCGAGGCTCGATGGCGTAGGCGTCCAGGATCAAGGTGTCATCCTCGGGTGAGTCTGCTTCATATGTTTGTGTAGGCCTTTTACTATTGGGAAGAAAGGTGCACTTTTCAGTGTCTCTTTTTCCTGTACACATACCCTTTCCCAGTGTCTGACGAGTTTTTCCCAAGTAAGGACCTGTTTTGGGGTCAGGGCTCTGGGATGAAAGGTGATCGTCTGTTGATTCAAGGCAAGACACAGGGAGGTGATTGAGAGTGTCTGTAAGTATTTCAGTTGCATTTTTAGCCAGCAATTTTGCGTTGCTTCTCAGGCGGCGGCCTGTCAGATCTTCGGGGTCCAAAGCCTGGAGTTTAGGTGGTAGGGCGGCGGTTGGTGGGACAGCTGTCGGGCCCGTCTTGCCTGGCATGACTGCAAGACTGCCACTCGCCGCCACTCCGCGCCGCTCCGCGGTAGAAATGAAGGTTTTGTAGTGTAAGATGCTGGGTGTAGCTGGAAACACACCTCCAACAATGGAGCTGGAGAAAATACTGGGTGGTGGGAGTATACTGCAAGACTGCCACTCGCCGCCACTCCGCTAGTGCGAATTAGTGAACTATTACCAACTCTTGGAATCGACTCTGCCCTCAAGTGGAGGCCCTCCTCAAATAGTGGGAACCTATTCTTCATCACCTCACCCACCTTGCTGAACTGCTGCTGACCCCTGAAGAGACCCCGTTTTGCCCATTTGAACTACTGTGTGCGCCAGCAGTGCAAGTACATTTGAACAATAGGCTCCAGTCTTCTTAGGGATTGGGCTGCCTCTTAGTTAGGAGTGTGCTGGATGCAAAAGGGACTAAAGACTATTTGCACTGACTGTTTTCTTCCCCTTTTAGGTTGTGAACCCATTTTGTGCATTAACACTTAAGACCCCATTGGTCTTGTATATATGTATTTAGATAGGATTGTGTTGTGATTTGTTTTGTGTGTTGAAACTCAAAGGCCTTGAAATAAATGTATTTATATTTTTAATATATATACACCTGACTGGGAGTGATTTGTAAGTGTTCTTTACTCTGTGTGTTCATTGGGGACTTTCAGTCACCCTCGCCCCTCCTGAGACCTAGTCTTGACTGCCACCAAGCTACCTTGGTTGGTCTGGCTTGTCCAGAAGGTTACCCTGTTCCAAAAAACTAGGCTGTCCATCTTCCCATCCAGTACTAGTAGCGACACACGCATATACCAACAGCTGTGCTCTTTCCCAGCATCGTGGCTGTCTTGATTTTTCAGTCATATCCGAGCAATCCATTCTCTTCATCTCAACAGATTTTATTTTTTCCCCATGCTGTAACGGATACATGAGCTTCATATTTGTCCAACCCATTCCACTCTGCATTCCCTTTGACTACACATAAGTATCTTCATATGGGAATGAGATCCTGTTTTGCCCCCCTAAAGTTGCGTATTTTCCTTCAAATTGCCCTCTGATTGTACATGCTGCCAGATGACTGATACATTTGCATGTGAAGGCACTTCTCTTGCAATAAATGTTCTTAACGCATTCATGGCATACGGTATTAAGGAACAGAACCTTCTTCAGATTTTCTTTCTCCCACCTCCTTCATGTGCTGGTACCATAAGTTGTTAGCCAAATGAGCTGATTTATCCAAGTAGGTATACTTTCATTATCTTCCTCAGCATCTCTTCTAAATCGGAAAACATGTTTTTTATTATCAGAGATCAATTGGGTTTTCGTATTCTTACTGGGCACAATAGGTGCAATGATAGAGGTCTTATTTTCCTGTTCATTACTACTTATAATCTGTGTAAAGGCCAGTGTAACGAGGATAATTGCTAGAATCCAAATACCCCCCAAAAAATCCAGTAATGATCTACGTACAGTACATTTTTCCCATGGCTTTACATTTCTTACCTCTTGGAACATTTCCATTTCTCCAATTATTTTTAATACATCAATTTTATCAATCATTGTGATTCATCAATTTATAACAAGAATTGCAAGATGATTGCTAAAATAATAATTTAAACAATAGTATTATTTTTTGGGATTTCCAAGAAAAGTCACAATGTCGGTTTTTCTTCTGATTAAAGCTGGGTAAGACTGGAGAATCTAGGAATAAACAACAAGTAAGGATGTGTATACAATAAATAACATAGAAACAAAGTGTTTTTCATCTTCTTCTGACTTGTATTGATTCTCTCACATTGTTCTTTTTAATCTAAAGAAGGTGTTCCAGGATCACTGCAAGTCCATCAGTTCGTTAGGAAACCCTAATCTAAAAATGTTGCCTCTTGCTCGCTTTCTTTGTCTTGGCCTTTGGACATTGACCATGTCTGCACACACTGAAATTCTTCACTTGCTTCATGGGGCATAGTTGCAGGAGAGCTCAAGAGGTCTCCTTTGTAGGGTTTACGTGGTGTGTAGGTGGATCCACACTCATGTTCCTTTGAGCTTGACGGCAGTAGGGCTTACTTCCTCCACGTCATGCAGACCTTCAAAATGAGGGGTACTATAAGTGCATATGAATTTTCGCACCAGCGCCTGGTCCCATGGGTACAAGCTCAGCAGCTTGAGTGTTTCTTCCAAATTAATTGGCTGATTGTCTTTATTTTTTCCTTTTGACCACTCCTGCCAATTCTGGATCTGTTGAAAAATGTAATAAATACTTTGTCATTCCTTTCAAATAATCATGCATTTCATTGCCTAATGCCCTTGCTACAATGTGGGCATCTGTATTTTCCCTAGTTGGGCGAGTGAGAGGAGTTCTCATACTGCTTCCAGTCACCAACTCGTGGAGTTAAATGGTAGTCTGAGCGAGGCTGGTTCTGCGGCGCATCTAGCGCAAGGGGTAGGCCTTGTAACCATCCCTTCTTTAAAGTGACTTTTAGTTTTGCTATCCTTTCCTTCAAAAGTCCAATTAATTTTTCACAAAGTCTGTTTGCTTGCAGATGATAAGCTGAAGCAAACTTGTGTCTTATGCCCAATAGCTGAACTATGTTTTCGAAATAGCTCATTTACGAAGTGCGGTTCATTATCAGATCGTAAAACCTCACACACACACCCCATCTTGGAAATGCCTCACGAACAAGGAACTTGGCGGTGCACGCTTCATCAGGGTGCGAGTATGGACCCGCCTCGATCCACCTGCAAAAGGGACATTCTACAACTAACCTGTATCTATAACCGTTGCATGTCTGCAGCATATCTATACAATCTATATGCAGTTCCTGAAATGATCCATTGGGTCTGGGGATTACTCCTCTTACTGTTTGCAAAGTGTGTCCTGCAGTACATTTTTGGCACAAAATGCAGTTTATAATGAACTGTGCCACATGCTCAAATAGGTTCGTTATGAACCATTTTTCTGCAATTGTTGCAGCTAGACTCTCTTGAGTCACATGCGCTGGGTAGTGAAGCTGCTCCAATGCTACCCTCAATAATGCTAGAAGCTTAACTGGCTTTCCAGTGCTATGCTGTCTCCAAATTGCCACAATGGGGCATAAAGCACATGCCCACTTTTCCCATAACTCTTTTTCTTCCTGCAATGCTCGTCCTTGTATTTGAATTAACTGTACAATGGATGTCATATTAAATCTTTCCTTAACTAGCATACATCGTCCTGTCGCATGCTTTGCATTTTTTACTTCGCTTTCAAATGTGGTTAGATAGTAGACCCCCATTTTGGCCTCTAACTCTCCAGCTTCATTTCTGCCGGGTAATAAATCTGTCCTTTTTGAGTGGGTAAAACATTTTACGGTTGCTATTGTCTCTAGGAAATTTAAGGCTTCAATACTTTTTCTAATATACTTGCATGTTGCACTGGGGTGCCGTCTGCATGGAGGAAGCCCCTTCTTTTCCAATGTGATAAGCCATACGGTTGACGTCACATAGGTGGAGTCAGAATACATGGTCACTTCCTCATCCTCAAACCTTTGCAGTGCATTAATGAGCGCTGCTAATTCTGCAGCCTGTGCTGAGTAATTTGTGGACAATCTTCTGTTAATCATTACTTCAATTTTACCCTCTCGGTTCAGCTTTAAACACTCACACCCGTCTTTTGAACAATTCTCGATGACCAATCAATGAAAACCACTTCCCCCCTCCTTAGAGCATTTTCTTTAACTTGGGGGATATCATCATAACATTCGGTATACGTTATACAGTCATGCACATCATCATCTTCTCCCACTGGTTCAGCCATAAACATTGATGCATTCACTGTGCTACACCTAACCAATTTGATTGCAGGATTTGAGATAATTTTCTCGTACGTTGACGCTCTATGTGGTCAATATACTCCTAGTTTTTTTTCTAAAATTGCAAATAATGCATGTTCTACAAACAAAGTTACTGAGCACCCCATGGCTATACTTGAGGGTGTTTCAATCGCAAATTCAGCAGCTATTAAAGATTGATCACTAGAGTAGTACCCTTTCATAACTGGATCTAAAATCCCACTATAATAAGCCAATGGCTTATATCCATGTCCTAATGTATTCTGTGTAAGCATTGCTGTCATGACTTCAGCGTTTGAATGAGAAAATAAGTAAAACTCCTCACTGTAGTTTGGGATTCCTATTACAGGAGCTGTACTAATCACCTGTTTTATTTCATTAACTCCTTCAGTCATCTCTTCTGTCCATACTAGTTTCATTTTAGCCATTTGTGCCTCTTTAAGTCCTTTCAAAAGTGGTCTAATATACGTACGATCCAGGCCCTGCAATAATTGCATAGACCTAAAAATTGTTGCATATGCTGCACAGTTTTGGATTGTTCAGTCTTCATAATAGCCTTTGCTCTTTTAGGTGTCACTTTTCTCCTTTCATGTGAGATGAACTGTACTATACACAGTACTTCTTTTTGAAAATATTGTAATTTTTCTTTGTATACTTTGTACCCTTTCTCTGCCAATATAGTCATAAGCGTGACAGAGTCTTCTCTGCATTTTCCTTCCATCTCACTACACACTAAAATGTCGTCAACATATTGAATTAGGACACTTTTGAGTTGAACATTACCCACGTCCATCTGAAGGACACTATTAAAAATTGACGTGTACTCGCAATACCCAGGGGCAAACGAGTATGTTTCAGGTGGATCATTCTATATGAAAAGGAAGTCCAATCTTGTGAGACTTCATGAAGGGGAATTGAAAAAAAGGCATTTTTTAAATTGACAACAGTAAAATATTTAGCTTTCAATTGAATATTACACAACATTGTCGCTGGATTTGGAACTATAGGAAATTCTTCTTTGACTATATTGTTTAGAAGCCTCAAGTCCCGGATGAATCACCCTGACCCACCGCCCCCCCTGTTGATGATTTTTTCACAGGGTGGATGGCCGTGTTACATGGAGAATCAGATGGCACCAAGATGCCTTGCTTCATTAAAGTGGATATGGTTTCGAATATACCTTCATTCCTTTCTCTGGACAATCGGATACTGCTTTGCGTGTGGCAAAATGGTCTCTGGTTTGAGCTTGATTTTCACTGTTCCTACTCCTTTCAATAGTCCCACGTCATATGGACTTGTAGTCCATAGAATACTTGGTACTTTTTCCAAGTCTTCCTGAAAAAAATGACAGTTTCTTTTTTTACCAATGCTATTCTCTGTGGTATTTCCATGCTCTCTAATTTAATCCAATAGTGAGATTAATAAAGAATACCAAACAGTCAACCCTAAATAGCTCTTCATCTGCGAAGTCTGTCAACCTATATCCTTCATTGAGGGCTATCACCGTTCTCCATCCCCTTCCCTCGTCGTCTGTCCCATGAAGCATCATCCTTTCTTCTCTAACCACTGCTGCTTCTAATTCTAAAGGGATGATTTGCCCTTCCTCGTCATACATAGGGATCCCTGGCCTGAATAAAAATGTATCCCGTATTCTCAATAATTTGCCGATTAATTTAGGCAACCATGACAGTCACTCCATTCAACAATACATCCTCATCTAGAGGTACCCCTTGTAACGTTTTCTTTCCAGTAAATGCTAATATAAGCTCCCTCATGTTTACATAATGTATTCCTGGAGTAGAACACACTATTCCTTCGTCAGTAAAAGATATTGTCATGTTTAATTTGGTCATCAAGTCATGCCCTAATATGTTCACCGGCAGTGCAGGAGGATCACCTGGGTGAGGGGTGCTCGGGGAGTGGGACACCTTTTGGCAAGACGCAGTATCCCCTGGCCTGTATCCCCTTTATACCATCCTACCAGGTACGATATAGAGGTTCTTTAACCTCCCCCTTTCCTACTCAAACACCTTGACATCGACAACACAATCTGGGGAAAGACTGACTCGCACTCCAGTATTTCCTCGGACATGTCCCATTACCATGGTCAGGCAGAGTCCGGCAATCACTGTTAATGACTTGCACCTGATTCCCATTGAACTTCCCCACATGGATAAAAGGCGGAGCATGAGAACACACTTTGAGCAAGGCAGAGCACACGAAGGAGCAGTTTCTTCCAGGCCACAGCTGTGCCGAAGGAGAAAAACGACAGACCGGGAAAAGGGACAAAAGAGGGAGACGCCCTTGAGCTTTTCAAAGAGTCATCGTTACACTCTTGAGAATTATGAACCAGCACGTGTGAAGCCAGGAAGTGAAACGAGAAAATCCCATTCAGTGTGTCTGAGATACTCTGGGCCCTCCTACATGACTGGTTGAATCAAGAAGGAAAAGCAGCTGCTGTGGTATCATCCTTGACTCCTGGATCAAAGCGGAACGCATAACCTTCAACACAGCCAGTCAGTCGGAGGCAAGTGTATGAGAAGGGGCTGTGTTCGAATGAAGGTCGAGCGGCAACAGTGTATACATAGAGAGTGAGCGTGAAGGCGTTGGATGAAAGACGCAAGTGTTGAAATCCTGAAAGATAAGTGTTTTGAACATTTCACCGGAAGAACTGAAGATACAAGATTGCTGAGTGGTCCAGCACCGCGTGGGTGCCCAATTGAGTCTCTGGCTGAAATGCATCTTCCCAGAAAGCCAAGTCTAAAACGTTAATAGCTGAATAATGAAATTGAAGAAAAGCGTAATAAGAAAGAATTTGAAGTGGTCATGCGAGGGTCTGAGCCTCTGCACAATCGAAAGTCTTCGACTCGAGTGGATAACTAAAAGGAGAAACCCTACCAAGGTACAAGCCCAGCTGAGGGAGACCTGTTGTGACTGTGAATTGTCGATAGAGGGTCCGAACCTGATTGAGGGGGACCTAATGGGACATTGTGTGAGATGGAGGTCCGAGCCCGGCTGAGGGAGGCCTATCAAGTTGTCAAAAGGAAGTCAGATCCAGATTGAGGGAGACCCGTTTAATAGTTAATTTAGAAACCAAGGCATTCTGTGAATGAGAGACTTTATCGCAGAAGATCCTGTTTGATTTTTAACTGTACCCTGATGCTCAAGCAAGCTAGAGTGTGTTCCAAGCTCAAGTGTAACGCCTTGTCCCATGCTGAAATGTGGGGAAAGAGAACTTATCACTCATCTATCCTAACACATTGTTTCTTGAATACCTATATTTTGTATGCTACATTTTCCCTCACACTTGTGTTATTAGGATAAGCATTGGCAATAGCTTTATTTAGGATACGCCATTTTTGACGAAGACTCCACAGGACTGTATTGTTTGATGGTCATAGCTTGCACCCATCTTTAGCAGTAGGATTAGATAGGCATTTTTGAAACACAAATAAGTTTAATAAACAGCCTTGAACTGTGGTCACTTGTGTCTGTCTTCACTGTTTGATAGCATGCCTTCCTTACAGTTGTGTTGGTGCCTGTTGCATCTGCATAGGTGTTTGCTGTTGCCCATGTTGCTACTGAATTTGCACTGGTGCTTAATGCACTTGCTGTGGTTGTGGTGCATATGTCTGAGTTTGCGTGTGATCTTGGGCATAGTATTCTTGCAAATCTGTATTATTTTGCGGAACATATGCTATCCCCCCCCTCTTGGAGATTGCCAATTCTGTTGTTGCATGCCTCCCCTACTTCTGCATGCTCAAGCCAGGTGTCCTAATTTACTGCAATTCCAACATTGCAGTGGCTATCCACCATTAAATCCTGCCCTTCCTTGAGGTTTTTGAAATCAATCAACCTTGTTGTCCTCCTGTAGGCCCATTCGCTCTGCCCCTTGGCATAGAATTATACCCATTCTGATCCATGGCAAAAGTCACATTTTTCTGCTGCGGTAACTGCACTGTTTATGCCATTGCTCCCTCATTATTTGTCAATACAGCTCCCTCCATGGCGAATTTTGATAACTTTTTATGCACCAACCTCGCCTCTTCTTGCTTCATGCCCTCAGGTTCCTTCTTATCTTCCTCATTTAATATTCTCAAACAATGCAGGATTGCTTCCATTCCCACCTGTTTCTTTAGCTGTCGTTGCACTGGCTCTGATAGCCCTTGGCATAAAATGTGGTAAAATAATGCTACCGTCTTATCCTACGGTTCATGCATCTCCAAACTCCATCTATGCTGAATAAAATCCATTAGCTCCTCATCCGCTCTCATTTTCCTAGTCTTTATCGCCCCAATATCTTGTGTATCAGGATATTGTACACTAAGCGCTCGCCATAGATCTGTTCCACAGTTGTAGAATGGCGCTCCATCATGCATCGTGTTTTGTGCAGTTACTTTTGAATATCCTGCTCTTTTCCAAATGTTGTCAACTCTTTCCTGTAGAATAGCTGATAATATGCCTTTAGTATCGCCTATGGCTAAAGTCATTCCTGGCATCCTTTTTTCTAATTCTTTAATCCTTTTTCCCGCACCTGAAGTTAAACTTAGTAGTGTGCACTTTAAATTCTCCTTATCCATCTGGGGCTATGGTATATATTGTGGTCGACCCTCAGAACCCTTCCTCTAATAGTGGAAACTGTGAAAGCCCTGGTCCATAATTATACCTGCCCACACTCCTTGTCTTCAAAACAGCATTATCCTCGCCTGTTTGTCTCTGTCCTGGCAGTGCCCGCAATCTGCTCACATAAGGTGGGGATACATCCCCTGTACCGCGCAATCGTGCTTGCGGTCATTCTGTATATGGTGTTGGTTAGGTGTTTTTTCTATAGGGTCCGTTTTACCCCTTTCTCTATGCACGATTCTCTGGAGAATCCATATGCGCCCTCTTTATTTGCTCTCTCATTCTCCTTCTTTTCTTCATCTGACATCATTATGCCCCAATGTGTATGACTGTTATCTTCTTCTACATCATCAAGACCTAACCTGCTTAAGGACATTGTTCTATGATCGTCTGTTATGATGTCATTACATTTCTCTCCAGTTTCCTTAAGGGAAACTTCTCATTTGCTCCCTTTAGAGTGTCATGTGACTTAGTATTGTCTTTGATAACAAACCCTCTTGTGTCCATGACATAAGCGTTTTATTAGTCGTGCCCATGACCCAGTTGGAATGATACTTTCTGATTTTAGCTGTATACCTCGGCAATATTCTGCATAGGTGTAAAAGAGGTGTGTCTTCCTTGATGACAAGTAAATTTAGACTATCAGTACTTACCCTCTCTTTGATTCTTATTTCTTGGTTTATTAAGCATATCGTTTTAATCTTTTTGAGCAGGCACTATCAATCGCCTTTTGTAATACGTAAATCTAAATGGTTTACCTATTTTTAAAGAAAATGTTTGTAACCCTATTCTTCTTGCTCCTTCGTTTACACTTTCTAACAATTATTTTTATATTGTTCTTTGTTTTTTAGTATACTTAGATTCTCTTCTTTATTTGTATGTTAATTTCATCTAATTTTAACCTTTTGATTGATGTCAATCCTTGGTTTAAAAGATGTAAGAAAAAAAATCGCATTTATTTATTTTTGCTATTGTTTTATATCTGTCAGTTTAAGCATGCAAAAGACATTATACAAACATATTATTCCCCATACACGTGTGCACTTTTAATTTGTTCGTCTACGTATGTCTTCCTTTACTCTTCTTTTATTAAATGTAGCTCATCCCCTTTTAATTATGCCGCCTCTGAGTTTATATATATATGGAGTTATGGCGTGTATTCTTTCCGTCCCTCGCGGACCTGTGAAATCGGGGTATCCCTTTGTCTTTTCTATAATACCCAAAAATCCAGTTACTCTTCAAATATCTATATCTAATCTCTCTCTCTCTCTATATATATATATATATATATATATATATATATATATATATATATATATATATATATATATATATATTCAATGAAAAAAACTTTGTTAAAGGGACGTTATGGTTAAGTTGTGCTACCAAAAACTTATGAAATTCAGTGAAAAAACTTTGTTACAGGGACGTTATGGTTCTAAGTACAACCAAAAAACCCCTAAAATTTGCCAGTTATGCTAAGCCAAGCAACCATAACTCGCGCCACCATCGTGCACTGCCAAGACTAACACCCAGGACATCAAAGATGATGTCACAAATGTCATGGATGATATCACTGATAACATCACACGTCTGGATCCCTCTTTTTTGATTTACTGACATATCTAGGCCAGTAACAGTCAGGAACTAAAAAAATCAAAAAGTACTATATTTGTAGACTTATACTTCAATTATGTTTTTACAGTAATTCACTTGGGGTTCACTCGCAGCATTTGAAACATATAGATAGGGGAAAACACAGACTTGGATACAGCAATGCTTTCTATGTATGAAGATGATCAGTAAGGTTATCAACACTTATAGTTTTGCTGTTTTTTTATTACTGTACTTTCCTTGGATATGCTCATATTTGTACACATTGTACTCACACTACTTTCCTTAGGGTTCAGTCACATTATGTGATAGTTATACATAGAGAAGTACTAGCTTTGAAGCAGAGCAATCATTTCTGCGCATAAAGATAATCAGTTAGGTTATGAAGATTTTCTGGTAATGCTGCTGTTTTTTTGTTTAGTTCATTTTCCCTGTATATGCTCATATTTGTATGTGTTGTTGTCTGTGTTTTGTTTGCAATAATGCAATTATGTGGTAAGTGGGTTTTATTAGATACTTATTATATGTTTACAGTATGTAGAACTGTAATAAAAAAAATGTATATTTTTAGTATTTAACATGGCAAAATTATTAATATTGCACCTGCCATCATGTCTGCTGCGCATTATACCTATGTTTCTACATGTGTATCTTAGTAAACTGGAAAGAAATTCATAATAGAATGCTATTTGGATTAATGCATTGCTTAATGCACTACGTACCTCATGATATTTATTCCAATGATCCTCAGCACTTTTTTTTATTAACATTACAATAAGAATCCCTTGTACAGATTTTTCATGAAAAGTAAATGCACATGTGATGTCATCAGTGATGTCATCTTTAATGTACTGGGTGTTAGTCTTAGCAGTGCACGGTGGTGGCGCGAGTAATGGTTGCTTACCTTACCATAACTGGCGAATTTCAGGGGTTTTTCAGTTTTACTTGGAACCATAAGATCCCTTTAACAACGTTTTTTTCACTGAATTTTATAGGTTTTAGTAGCGCAACCTAACCAGAACGTCCCTTTAACAAAGTTGTTTCATTGAATTTCATAAGGTTTTATAAGTGCAACTTAGCCATAACGTCCCTACACTTCTCCATATAAACCAAATAATAACCATTACTTTGTGTACTTAACACATTTTTTTAACAGACCACACAGACATTAACAATAATACAGAAACATAGACCTTACAAAATCATCTGCAGCGAATGGAGCAAAAAATAGATCTATTGAAAGAAAAGTACGCTCAGCAACATTATTGTCCCAAGGGTTCGGCCATGTGTTTTTAAGCATACGTTGATCGATCGTACAAACATTTCTTATGCACCTTACCATACTTTTCCTCTTTTTTACACATGCAAAATCAGGCAGCAGGGCGCGGCCATCTTGTGATAATCGTATTTGTTGCCGCACCCCCAAGGTGGACTGCCCTGGCGGCACTACTTCATATGCCCCGCCCCTGAGGCTTACATGGCCAAACCTAGTGATATTCTTCACCTATCTCCAGGACGTTACTGTGCAGCATAGCCAAACGCACCCAGTCATCACCTATGTATTACCGTTAGTTGACACAGAACCCGGAATATCAACACACATCATCTCACAACGCAGTGCGCCCCAATTTTGAATATAAAACTATACTTTTAAAAGAAATAGAAAAATTGTACAATTTGTAAAGTACTTTTATTTCACAATAAACGCTCCAAGAACATACGGCTATTGCCATATTCAAGCAAATGGGTAATTATTTTCTTTTTTCGGGATCCACAAATGTTTATCGTGAGTCACACGGTGTTCCTTTGGAGTATAAGAAGTGCTTTGGGTGCACTGTGAATCGCAAGGCTTGGGCATCAGCTTGGCGCTAGGCCACTGTAAACAATGTCAGGTTGCTCCTTATCGCTGGTACCGCGTAAGGGCATATCGGCCCATGACGATCGTCCCAAAAGATCGTCATTGTGATACAACCACGTCATTGTGATACAGCCATTCACGTGTATCTGCTGCTGCCGATTAAAGAACCCGTCAGTTGCTATCTGGAATCGATGACAATCGCAGAAAGGCAGGATGTAGCTATTTCAAAAACATAACAGAAATGTGTCTCAGTAGCCGATCTTTATTACAAGTTATCATTTTACCCATTAATTCAGCCCTGTGTTAAAACCAAGGATGAGCACACACGTGAAACAATTTGCTTCAGAGGTTAGTGCTATGAAACTTTGTAGCGCGAAATGGGATGTGAAGGCTAATGCTACAATCGGGGAGCAAGCTAATTGCAAGAAGAACACATAGACAACATTTTAATTAAATATTAGCGTTGAATTACGTGTTTGTGGAATGTGGGGGAACCTACTAGTGGACTACACGCATCTCGATACTGAACTGCCCATGTGGGCAAGACAAAGGGCACTACACACACACGCTGTATTTCCGTGTTGTTGCAATATGACACAAACAACAACCGAGTATAATGTAAGGCAGCAATAATGGTCCGTGAATGATAAATAGACTTGTTGCTCTATAAAATCGTCGAAAGTAAAACTTATATAATATTTGGCATTTCCATTCTCTCGATGTAAAGCTGACACTCCATTCAGGGCAACACATTTTTATAAAGTGAAATTACATGTCCCTTTGTCTAGTTTTGGAATGGTGAACCTTATCATATTTGACAGTGTTACATCCCTCCCTTCATGCATTCCTTTTCGAATGTTAGCTTTGGTTCAAGGTAAAAAATCATTGAACCTTATACTGTTATCTCTGGCGTGGTCAGCTCAGAAGCAAAAATTCAACGTCGCAGACCTTCACTCACAATGGCAGCAAATAGCCCTTTACAACGTAGTGCATTCGAAATATTTTTTTAAAAGATATGATTTTTTTTTCCTACCATTCACCAATGCAACGGACATTTCTATGGATTTACTTTGTTCCTATGGAGAACTTTGCACTCTACCAGAGACTCCCACAGGCAGGCCACACCACCTGTTACCTCAGCCCATCTGCTCTTCACACGCCAAATCACGTGAACATTTTTCGCAAGCACCAAATCTGGAGCCCTGACAAAATGTGCTTGTACGAGAATGTCCTATAATGTGCACACGTGTGTTTGTACTATCCCACTTTGTGTCACTAGCGAGGTGAACGGTGGGGGGGTGGGTTCTTGCCCCCTTACAAATACAGACACATATTAAATACGTAATAATAATGTCTGCATTCCCCTAGTAACTTAGGGTAGGACCCAAACACGTAAATATGCAAAAAAACACGGGGGATCTTGGGAGTCTCTCTGCCAGACAGTAGTCCTGGGTGCAAGAGACTTACCCAGATTCTTTAGCTCACTATCTTTCACAGAGGAGAAATATCCCAATCATATCACTCTTTGCCCTGCCCAGGGGCAGTCCAGCACCCAAAACCTAGGCAATTGTACTCTGAACAAGAGTACCAACAGCAACCCCAGACACGTGCTTCGGTCTGGTTGCACCTCATCAGTAGGATGGAGCTGTGCCTCTCTAATAATAGTGACCAAGGGGTCAATGTCTGGATTGCCCTAGTAATTTAAGGTCAGACCCGAAGTTACTTAAATTTGCAAAAAACAAAGGATGTCCTGGAATTGCTATTGGTACTCTTCTTCAGAGGAAAATCAGACTCACAAACACCACAGCATAACACACCCATTCAAGAAAACACCTGACCATACACTGCAATCCAAAATGTTTGCTTCCATGGATATCTTATGCAGCAGCGCTTGTTGCCAGGCACTACAATCTTGACTGCATGGCCTGGCCAAAACTCTTCATACAGCCTCACCAAAAGAAACACTAAGTATTTAATAATTAAACTCACCACCACCACAACATAACACAGCCATGCAAATGAACACCTCACCAATAAATACAACCCAAAATGCCTAGAGTCTTCAATACCAACATTCTGAACACAATGCAACAAACAAACTAGGACACATCATCTCACTGTCCTATAAACAGTATTACACTACTACCAATCAGTACACACATTTTTAAAAACATATCCCCTAAGCAGCCCACATACCACAGTCAAAATATTTGGTAACATGGATGTGTTATGCTGCGGTGGTTGTAGCCAGGGCCTAGAGTCTACAACACTTCGGCCATGCACCCAAGACTCTAGGCCCTGGCCACATCCACTGCAGCATAACACACCCATAGAAATAAACGCCAACCAAATCACCACAACCCAAAAACATAATACATCCACCTCAAAACCTACACACTTCAATTAACATTCCAAAAAATAATTACAACCATCATAGAAACTCTTCAATACATACCCTCTTCACCCAATGCTCTTTTTTTTTTTTAAACATATTTTTATTGATTTATAAGTGATACAGAAAGTAAACAATCCCTCAATTCCCCGTCCCGCCTCCCCCACCCACCCTCTTCCGGAAGAATGGTCATTGTTCCAATGTACTCGGGACCGATTAAGAAGTGAATAAGTCCGTTATTTTTATGGAGTGCGGGCACCACTGTGCCATATAGTCTGACTGGAGATATTCTAGCACTCCTCCCCATTCTTTTGTGAAGGAGCTACGTGTTCCATGGAGATTGTGTGTTATTTTTTCCATAGTCATTTGGGACCAGACCTTATGTAACCATGTGAACAGCATCGGTGGGTCTCTTTTTTTCCATCCCTGTGCGATTGTAGCCCAGGCCGCAATGACTAGGCTCATGAAGCTTTTCCTTTGCGCCTTAGTGAGTGTATTGGCATGTTGCTCTTTGAGTCCACAGAGCCAGGTTTTCTCCGTGAAACGATCCACGTCTGGATAAATCTTCTTCAGTTCGGATATTTCCTCTGACCAAAAGATTTTGACCTTAGGGCAGTCCCACCAGATGTGTCTCCACGTGCCTGCGTCTGTACAGCCTTTCCAGCAGCGGTTAGGTGTGAGTGGGTACATGCTATTTAGCCTCTCCGGGGTGTAGTGCCATTGCGTGATGATCTTGATCCACATTTCTTTGGTTTGAACTGCTCTGGTCAGTTTGGGGATATCGGCCCACAACGACTGCCACTGCTGTGTAGTGATGTCTTCCCCCAGCGTCTTTTCCCATCTTTTCATGTATGCCCACTTTATGTCTTCTCCCTGAGTATTCATGAATCTATACAGATTGGAGACTAGTTTTCTGTCTCCTGAGTTGGTAAGGAGAAACTTTTCAAAGGCGGTAAGCTCTCTTGTCGCAGCTTGTGTTATCTCTGGCGTGGTCAGCCAGTGTCTGAGCTGTTCATATTTGTATCTGTCCGCGTTTGTGAGGTTCCAGAGTGACTTGCAGTCGGCAAAAGATCTCATCTCCCCATCCACGAACATCTCCCCTATTTTCCTGCAACCAGCTTCTTCCCAGTTCCCATAAGCACCATGCTCTGTCCCCGGTGGGAATTGCCGGTTCCTACAGATTGGAGTGAACGGGGCTGTTGCCGTGGTGATATTCCCTTTCCGTGTCTGCTCATCCCAGGCGTTCAGCGTGGCCCTCATGATCTCACTAATGCGCAGATTTGGATGCCTGTGCTGCTTTGGTGTCCATAATAGGTCTTCCAATGGCGTTCTTGCGACCGCCCTGTCCTGTGTCACCCAGATCGTTCGTTGATTGTCCCCTAGCCATTCTTTCAGGATCCTGAGTTGTGCCGCTTGGTAGTAGTTCTTAAAGTGTGGAAGTGCCAAGCCCCCCTCCCTGATGTTGGATGTGAGAATTGTTCTGGATACTCTGAGGGGGTTTCCTGTTCCATATGAAAGATGAGACCGACTTTGCCAGGGCTCTGAAGAAGGAGTCAGGGATCCCAATCGGTAGGGATTGGAAGTAATACAGCGCTTTTGGGAGGATGTTCATTTTTATCGATTGGATTCTCCCCCACCAAGAGATATTTAGGGGATTCCACCGCTCTAAATCTTTTTGTATCCTGGCAAGGAGTGGGGGATAGTTCTTTTTATACAGTGCCTCTACCTTATGAGTGAGTGTTATGCCCAAATATTTTATGCCCTCCTCCGCGACCTTTAAGTCCATTTGCCCTGCTTCCCTTCTCAGAGTTTCACTGCTCCCGGCTAATATAAGCATTTCTGATTTTTTCTTATTTATTCTTAAGCCAGAAATGTTCCCAAATAGCTCTAGTAAGTGGATCGCCGCAGGGGCTGAGTGGGTTGGGTCCTCAAGTGCCAATAACATGTCATCCGCATAGGCAATTACCTTATGTTGTCTCCCCGCCATCTCGATCCCCCTGATTTGGTCTGATTCCCTAATTTTAATTAGTAGGGGTTCTAGGAATAGCGCATATAGGAGTGGTGATAGCGGGCAGCCCTGTTTCGTTCCCCTAGAGATTTCCACCCTCTCCGTAATCTCTCCATTTACCGCTATCCTTCCAGAGGGGGAGGAGTAATTGGCTTTGATCATGTTAATATATTGGTTCCCAAATCCCATGTGCGCCAGGGTTTTAAAGAGCATTGACCATTCTACACGGTCAAACGCCTTTTCGGCATCTAAAGATAGTAGCACTGCAGGGGTGCGGGAGAAGTTAATTTTCTCTGTTAGGTGGGCTAGCCTTCTCGTGTTGTCGTGTGTCTGCCTTCCCGGAATGAATCCCGATTGATCTGGGTTTATTAAGGAGGGAAGCAGCGGGGAGAGCCTGGCTGCCAGGATTTTGGTGTAAATTTTTGAGTCTAGATTAATTAGGGCAATAGGTCTGTATGAGCCCGGGAGGGAGGGATCTTTCCCTTGTTTGTGAAAAACCAATATTTTTGCCTCATTCATAGTTGGAGTAACATTCCCACTATCTTTGAAGGTGTTTAGTAGTCTATTGAGGAATGGGGCGAGGATGTCTACATATTTTTTGTAGAATGGGGCTGTGAAGCCATCCGGGCCTGGTGCTTTGTTGAGAGGGAGGCTCTTTATCGCCTTCTTCACTTCACTTTCGGTTATCTGGGCCTCCAGGTCTGTTCTGGCTTCTTCTGGTATTTTCTGAAAGGGGATCGATGTCAGGAATCTATTTTGGTCAGCTTCATCCGGGTTCTCAGTGGAGTACAGATTCTGATAGAACTCCCTGAATGTGTCCCCTATATCCTCGGTGTTCGTTAGCGTATCCCCGTGTGCATTTTTGATGTTCCTGATGGTTGTCAAGTTCCGCTTCGACGAGAGCAGTCGGGCGAGATACCGGTCTGCCTTGTTGGCTTTTATGTAGTATCTCTGTTTGAGATATAGGGGAGATCTCTGGGCTTGTTTGCTACGGAGGTGTTCGAGTTGTCCCTCGGTGTGTTTGAGTGTCCTTTTTAAGTCCCTTGAGGGGTTTGCCATTAGTTCTTCCCGGATATCTGACAGCTTCTTTTCCAGCTCTGATTCCCACTGCCGTGTTTGTTTATCCCTCGTTGCTTTGAGGGCTATTAAATGGCCCCTGATTACTGCCTTACACGCCTCCCATACAGTGCTCAGGGAGACCTCCCCCGTGTCGTTATGATCAAAGAATTCTACGATTATTTCCCTTATGGATTCTCCCATCACTGGGTCTGATAGTATCTCTTGTGGGAGTGTCCATCTCCAAATTCCCTTTTCCTTCCTTGGGGTCGACAGATCCATCCAGAGGGGTGCATGGTCCGACAGAGATATGGGGCCCAGCTCCATGTCTTGTATTTTGCCCAGGTTCCCCACTGACACCCAGAAGTAGTCTATTCTTGACATTGTGTTGTGAACGTGTGAATAATAGGTGTATCCCTTGGTTTGACCTTTATGTTCTCTCCATGCATCACACAGAGCCATACCTTCCATCCGTTTTTTCAGACGCTGTGATGGGGCGCTCTGGTGGAGGGGTCCGCCCGCGCTTCGGTCTATATGGGGGTGCCAGGCCATATTAAGGTCCCCTCCTATAATTATTTCACCCTTGGCATATCCCTCCAGCCTCCCCATTGTGTCCCTCATGAAGCTATCTTGGCCCGTGTTCGGGGCGTAAATGGAAGCCAGCGTCAGAAGGGCGTTGTGTGATTAGATGTTAGCAAAGGCGTACCTTCCTTCCTTGTCAGATTTTTTGTCGATCACCCTTACTTGCACACTCCCTTTCACTGCAATCATCACTCCTGCCCTTTTTTCCGCTGCATTGGATTGTACAATTATATCGTAGCCTCTCAGGCGTATTTTCCCCCTATCTTGAGCTTTAATGTGGGTCTCCTGGAACAGCAACACATCCGCCTTTTCTTTCCTTATCATGTTCTCCACTTTTTTCCGCTTCACTGGGGAGTTCAGGCCCCTTACATTTAAAGTTACGAATCGAATCTTCCCCATTTCAGATAGACAAATTGTGCATGTGTTATGCCCGAGTTAAGTTTCTCCTTCTCACTTCCGGAAGATCTTCCCTCCCCCCCAAACTGTAACAAGGTCCCCCAACCATTAACTTTGTTCCAACTTAGCACCCGAGGAGGGCTCGGGTACCTATGGTAGCTCTGGCGTTCCGCCTGTCGCTCCCAGCCCTCTGTAGGCTCGAGGTTAACTTTGTGGGGAGTCCTAAACCCCACGACATTCCTTGACCTTTATGCGGGTTGTTCCGGTTCCGCGCCAGGCCAACTGAGTCTGTCGTTTACGATTCCATCATTGGGTGCCGTTCCATATACTGCCTTCAGCTATACAGCCCTGGGCCTCTTGTGCTTTTAAATTTGCATCCTCTAATTTATTTCGCTTGACACATCCTTTCCCCCACCGCGCCGTTTTCTTTTCTGTCGGACCTTTTCCCATCCCCCCGGTCTGTTTTGTAGTTCCCCTTTCTTTCTTTCAATTCTGGTCAAAGACTCCCCTGTCTGAATGTCCATGATGCTTAGCCCCTCTTCCAAGGTGGTCACCCTCCTTTGTTTTCCCTCCCAGTCGAACAGCAGACCAAAAGGGAATGTCCATTTATATTTTATCTCTCTTGTGACCAGTTCCCTCGTGAGTGGGGCCATCTCTCTTCTCTTTAGGAGTGTTACGGCTGACAAGTCCTGATACAGCTGAATGTCTACCCCATTCATCCTGATTTGTTCCATCTGTCTCGCCCTCCGTAGTATAAGCTCTTTTTGTGGATAGGAAGACAGTGCCGCCAGGACGTCTCTGGGTCTCTCTCCTGGTGCCCCCGTGCGTTTCGGGCCTACTCTATGTATGCGGTCGATCCCCACTGCCTCCGGGTCCTGAGCATCTATGATATCCCTGAAGACCTCCTGTACCGCTTTCCTTAGATCCCTGTCCAAGACCGATTCTGGCATGTTTTTAATGCGTATATTCGATCTGCGAGACCTGTTCTCTAGGTCTTCGCACTGGATTTCCAGATTATGGGTCAGACGAACTAGGTGCTCTTGTGTTTCGCCGCTCTGAAGAGCCTCTTCTTCTGCGTTTTGCACTATTTTTTCTAGGGTGTTCGTCCTTTCTTCTAGGTTGGCTATGTCATGTTGGACTCCTTGTATTGCCTGCTGCATATCCTGCTTGATTGCTGCGAACTGGTCCTGGACCGTTGACATTAGTTTATCTTGAAGTTCTTTAAACCAGGAGTGCATATCGTCTTTTGTCGGGGGTAGGCTGCCCGAGGCAGTGCCCCTCCCCTCGGACGTGTTCAAGGTCTGCAGGGAAGAGTCCTCCTGTAATCTGCTCCTAGTTGTCACTGGGGTCTCTACTGCCCACATTTGAATAAGGCTGGAGTCGTGTTTGGGGGGCTGCTGGTTCTGTAGGGATCCCCCCCCCTCCCCTTCGCTTTAGACATATCTTCCTCAATGAGTTCTTGCCTTTGCTTTCACCCGTGCCTTCCCCCTCTCCTGTTTTGATGGTCGGGCACATGTCTCTTGAGAGGTGGACCTTGACGTGTCCTGCTGCGTGCTTCGCACCCCTTCTTGAGTTGCTGGTGGTTGTTGGGGGTTGCTTCGAGGGATTAAGGGGGAAAAAAAAAAAAAAAAGGAAGGGGGGGGTGGGGGGGTAACCCTCCTAACTGTGCCGCCACCCGTATGATCGTCCCCACGGGCGCTGCGGTGTTGGGGCTCCGGACAGTGCTTCCCAGCACCTCAGTGATTGCGCCGTCCGCCTCCTCTGTGTGTCTCTGGGAGGGCCTGGCAGTGCTGCTCTAATCCTTGGCCGCCTCCAAGTAAGCGTTAAATGTGGGGGGGGGATGGTCCCTCTCCACTTCAGCTGTGTTGGGCCTTCCTGTGATTCCCGCCGCCTGTGGGGGGGGGGATATGGGGACCCCCCCGGCGGTAAGCTCTCTGAGTTCGAGGGGCCCGAGGGGGAGAGCGGGGAGCACCAGGGGGGCGCCTCACCTTACTGTCCACCGGACTGGGGACTGCCGCTGGTGTCCGTCGCCTCGGGGCATCTGCTGGCGTGTGGTGCGTCACCCGGCTCTCCCCCGCGCCTCCCGCGGGGTCCGCTGATGTCTGAGGGCGCCGAGTCTGTCCCTCGATGCCTCCAGCTGTATGCCCGTCCCCACGGGCGCTGCAGAGCTGGGGCTCCAGACTGTGCCTCCCCGATCCACACTGCCTGCGCCGTCCGCCTCCACCCCGTGTCTCTGGGGAGGCCTGTGTCGCTTTCACGGTGCGTAGACCAGCACCTTGTCCCGATGGGGGAGGGGGAGCACCACTCCTCGGCGCGGCTGGGGGTAGAGGCGTCTTCCTATTGCGGCCAGTGCCGTGAACAACACTCGGTGCTGTATGTGGGGAACGGCCGCCCTCCGGTTCGCTGCTTCTGAGGTGCTATTGAGTGGCCCGGCGGGAGCGAGACTTACGCACGTCTCCTAGCTCCGGCGGCCATCTTGGAATCCCCAATGCTCTTCTAACGACCCAAAACCAAAATCATAGTTAACTAAAATAGCCAGTAGTGCGCCCAGTGTTCATTATGTCTGCGGACATCGCAAACACATCACAGCCTTCTCCCACCTAAACAAATACAGCATTTGACCCATCTCTTATTCCCTCACCCTCTCCAAGCACTCAAACACACCAACACACTCCCCAAAATAATTGGATTTATGCTCACTTCCAGAGCATGTCCGCGCATCCAATATGGCGGGCGCATCGAAACAATTTGACGCACCTCACGCCTCATCCCAGCCAATCAGAGAACACGTTGTGTGTCCACGGACTAGACGCAAGCCGATCATCCAATCTGTGTCCTGTCCGCAGAGCGGACATAGATATCACACATTTTTTTGCCTTACATTTTGGTCATTTAAATAAAAACTACGGGACGGATTTACACCAAATTGTCAAAATTGGGACCAAGCAGCCGCTCCTGCCGCAGATTTGGTGAGAATCCATCCAGCAGTTTGGGCTGTAGGCGCGACAGACATTTCTTGCCCACTATGTCTATGGGAAAAAAGTAATGCTGGTACCCCCCTATAACTTTGCCACCCCCCCCCCCCCCCTTGACCAAACCTCACCAAACTTTTGCAAATGAATTCAGAATGGGCCATATACTTTTTTTTTGCAAAGTTCGGTGAGGATTCGTCCAGGGGGAGCAAAGTTATAAGCCGCCCAAAAAGTGCTCTTCCTACGGGTTTAGCAACTTAACCATTACTACACTGCCACCTGCCACTACCGTGGGCCGTGTAAAAAAAAAAAAAAAAAAAAAAATATATATATATATATATATATATATATATATATATATATATATATAGATGCAACACACCACAATTCCTCCCCCTTTACCTTTTACCACTTCTTTCGTTGGTCTACTTACATCCGTCACTCCTCTCGAGTCCTTCGGCATAGACTCTCCCACAATCGACCAGTTCGCCTTCTGTCCACCGGGTGCCTGCAGGGACTGGACAGGAATTTCGTCAAAGGGGGACCTGTCAACCGAATCTGGAGCACGTGTTCTTTTTACGCTCCATTCTCTGCAGGAAACGCCGTGATTGTGTGGCTAGTGATGGGAAGAGGCGATTGTCAGGTGTTCTGGGTCTAGATTTAGGTCGATTTTAGATCTTTAACCATCCGCAATGCTACCAAATGTGGTCTGGCACCTTTTGAAGCGTATCGTTTGCAGTAGATGGCATTACCAATAAAATATTTTAGGCCAAATAACCGGACAAACTCAAGGAAGATGGTAAAATACTGCTTTAATCTCAATGAAAGAAACCAGGGAGATATAACAGCTATCACAAAAGATGTCTGAGTGGTCACAACTTATCTTGCTTGCACAAAGCTCATATACTTTTACATACGTCATTTATGACCTCATCCTACGTGGCATTTCATAAAACATATCGTCCGGAGGGATTGGATAAGGGGAACATGTCTACTCATAGAATTATATAAGTGTTAATACCTTGTTTGGAGGACACGCCCTGAGCTACTTCTACATACATAATATCCTGATTATAGCAGAGAAATTACTGCTTGGATTCCCTTGTGGGACAGGAAGCCCATTTTGGTAGGGCAGTCCTCCAGAGTTTTCTGGTCTAGGTTGTGTCCTGGCTCTCTCTTCTCCAGATTTACGTACTGCTTTGCGAGTCTATCATAGATGAGGAATCCATGGGCGTAAGGAATCAATTAGAAGAACAAATGACTTCCTGCTCGGTAATGTTCTTTCTGATGGATATTCCTCCCACATATTCCTCATCACCCTCCCTACCAGCCCCTCTTGGGTAGCTAATACACCTTAGTTCAGAGGTCCTTCAGCATCAGAGTGCTTGGGAAAAAGGGTGGATTTGAGGTCACGGGGCTCAGCCCCTCAATATATATTGGCCCAACATAATGTCCGGCACAGAGCCGTCGGGCGCTGCCTGGCTGCACAGAGGTTTCCGGAGAACAGCTGCGCTGGGATAGAGATATCCTAGATGATGAATCAGTGGGAGGAAAATCCATTAGAAAGAACGTTACCGAAAGGTAAGTCATTTGTTGGTCTTTTAATATAGTGGAATAGTGTGAGTTTAGGATCCATTGTTATTGTTATGGACTGAGCGTTGGAGGATCCTTAATGTTGTCCTTTCAACATTTATACATGCACTTTTATTCATTTCTTTATTTATATATGTATAGCAAACACCATCAACGTTATGTTTAGTTTAAAAAAGCATAAAATAACGTTATTCTGGAAATGTGAGTAGAATATGCCCCTTTAGCTAATCCATCATTTCCTCAGAGCCATCCCTGGAAGATCATCTCCAGGTTAGAGCCCCTTCACAATGCCTTGTGGGTATGCATTTTCTCCAGAAAGCTCTTTGTCTTGTACTGCAATACTATTTTATACACAGAAGTATTAAGCTAAGACAGCCAGCCCTCAGAGATAAAGTCCACAACATTCATGTTTCCAGACGTCTTTATGGGAGGACAAAAGGAGCACGTGCCCCAGACCCCCATCCAAGGAGGTGGCCCCATATGTCTACCTGCGTCAAAGAAGTCGGTGCCCATGGTGCTCTGCTAAAGCATTATTCTGCCGCAAGAATGTTGTTCACAGCTACATTCTGTTCTGATCAATGTAAAGCTTTCAGCGTTCACTGTAGAACACGCAGTGGGCCAGATTCTCATACCTTTTGATGAAATGCACTAACTCATCTCATCTCTTGCACCAAAAAATGTTGCTCCCAAATCAAAAAAGGGCCTCTGAATGTAAGCATCTTAGATGCTCGCATTCAGACGCACATTTTCACTCCCTTTGCTCATTTGCGCAAATATTGGGCATTTTTTAGCATTTCAATGCACATTGTGAATCCACAAATGGGGTGCTCGCTCAAATGCACAAAAATGAATGATCTTCCATTGCGCCTGGTTGAAGTAGGCACAGGGGAAGGCCCAATGTGGAATAGATTAATTTTTTAACCTTTCTTTTCTTTGAAGTGGGAGAGCATCTGTGTTAACTGCTGCTCTCCCACTTGCATTTCTATCCTTCAAAGAACGATAGAAAAACGTTTATCTTTTATTGCATTTCACAGAGACTGGAGGGCATGTCACTCTGAAATATGCTCGAAGCACGCATGTGGGTGCTGGGAACCTGTAATACATTCATGTCGGAAGCACGCTCCTGACACTAATGCATCTTCGCGCTACTGTTCAGCCACCCCCTAAAAGTCACTGCTCAGAATAAGGTGACCTGCACATTTCTGAAATGAGCGCAAGGGAAAAAATCCACAACCTGTGTACTTTTTGAATTTCCACTCAATTTGAGAATCTGCCCCAGTTTGTCCGTTCACAATAGCTTAACACCTGTAGTTCTCTTCCTTCTGTGGGGAATTTATTGATCACATGCAAACCTAAAGTTGAAATGCATATTAATACATTTAAATGCCATGGAATTGGAAACAATGTGTCAAGAGTAGAAATTGAACATTGACTCGAATTCCAGCTTTACCTCCTAACACACGTGTGTGATTCTGGCCAATTCATTTCATGTCTTGGTGCCTAACCTGTCAATATTGGCATTCTTATCAAATGTCATGTTTTCAGCACCTAAAAGTGATTTAGTTCTCAATGTATGCTTTTCAAAAAAGTGTCACTGGTGGTTTAATCGCTCCATGTATAATAATAGTGGCCTTGATAAATTGCACACCACAAAGTAATTTGTTGCTTCTCTCATTAATATCAATACAGCTTGAAAACCATAGCTCTGGTCTAATCTCGGTCTGTGTTAGCATGTATGCACCTTTTGGGTGGCTTCTAATTTATATCCACTGTCTCTTCTATGCAATGGTATGTATACCTCTCCTATTGCTTGCAATCTGTCTACATGCTTGAGCACTTTGACATTCTTCTAATACGAGCCATCTGTCTATGCTAGGGTACGTGTACCTTTTACATACTAGTGATCTGTGTCCTGCATTTAAAACTACACCCTCCTCAAGGCTGCTATTTTTAGTTTTAGCTATTGGGTGGCGCAAAAGCATCACCTATAAGCAAAACTGATGCATTGTAGTACAGCAAAGAAGGGAGGTGAGTTGTGAGGAGGGTTACACAGCCTATGGATTTTGTCTGTTTATTTAGCCACCCGTTGACTGCCATTGGCCATACTCCCTATTGCCATTCCCACCCACTACCAGCCCCTCCTTGCCCAAAATACACCCTCCTGGGATCGCTTTAAGCTTGCTTTATCAAGCTGTTCTATCAAACTTGGCCTGCCAGAGTTCTTTCTAAAGAGTCTTCTGGGAGTGAATGGCTTAATGGGTTACTGGTACAATAAACATCTTTTACCAACTGTGCCCTCAGCCACTTGTTTTATAAGCAGTACACAGTTACTCACAACATTTGACAATTGTTGCCATTTTCATGGCCAGGTGGTACCATTATGGCAGTGAATGGCAACTGTCTATTTCATACCTACACAAAATCCAAAATGGTCAATGCTTGTTGAAATGTGTCCTGTACCCTTGTCGTGGACTGATGATGTTGCCCTTGAAATGCCAGGGGCAGCATATCAAGCTATGGTTTGTGATCGCATGGGCGAGGGAGGGCCACAACCAGAGATTCTGGATCCCTTCATTTTTTTATGAGGGGGGGGCAAAGGCTTCTTGCCCCATACCCCAAAATTCTTTAAGATGACCCTGCATGTTTCATCCGTATTAGGGATCATAATTGCAGTATCATCTGACATCCTTGTGGTTGGAGTATTGGGTTTGTTTAGCAAACACTAGCACTGTTATGGTAGGTTTAGTAAAGTGGGGGAAAAATCTACCTGAAATGTGAGAATCGACTAGGCCATTTAAACAAAGCCACAGCCCCACCCAGCGGTCATACCTGGACGTTCACCTCCAGTCCAGAGCCACTGTGGGGGTGCAATTCATGCGATGTACAAAACCCCATATATGAGCAACTGGATCCAGTAGACACCATATGGAAATGGTCTTAATATCATGGCGCTGTGCATTCAGATGAGAAATGTGAGACCACAAAGGCTAATTACAACAGCAGTGGAATATTTCAAACGGCGCCATGTCAACTTTTACTATGTAGAGGTGCATAATTTGGATTTTAGATATTGAGACTTGAGCTACTGTAAATGATTGAGTGTTTATCTAAGCAAAAGAAGCACCGGGTAAGCAGAGGAAGTCCTTCGAGAAGAGTCAAGTTTTCATCTGCTGGTAGAAGTATCCTTAGCTTTTGTCACACTGTGATTGCATGGAAGAGTATTTCGTAGACAGGGAGCCAACACATCTGAAGGCGTTTCCTCCAGTGCTGGCTTTCCTGAAAGTGGCATCATGACTTTTCTTTATACTGTTTAACATGAATACTGTCTGCTAATTACACAGGTGTTGCCGGTATGTGGTGGAGTAAAGTGTATTCATACCATTGGGAGACTAGGGATAAGGATGCAAGACTCTAAGTTCAAGTCTGCAACACTTTCTAGTCTACCCTTGAATTAAACCTCTATTGCAAATTCCAGGTGCATGCTCGAGATTGTTCATCTGTGTTGGATTTATAGACCAGTAGTTTACAAGCCGGGCCCTCCTTATTCTGAGGCTTCCTACAGTGAAAGGTAGTCCTGAAGAAGGCCAGGTGCCAACGTGCCATCACAGTGAGAGGGTCGCTCTGAAACAATACTGTTATTCATTGAAATGGCGATAGCTGATGCTAGAGGAGAGGAAAGGGAAAGATCTTCCCCATGTCTTTCCTTCTAGAGTTGGATGGTGCCAGGCGGAGGAGTCTCAAATGCCTGAAATCAATAAAACCCCTATATGTTGTCATCATCCACAGCTACAGTGATGTTGGCTGGATTTTGCCACAGAAAGCAGAGGACCAGAGCTTGTAACCGGTGAAGGCAGATAGAAAGAGCCTCCAGGGGCAAGGCTGGATAGGGTTAAGTGGCAAAGATGCCATAGGGTCACCCGAAAATGGGACCACGGGCTGGATGAGACTGGGAGCTCACACTAGCAGATACGTGCAGCAGCTGAGCTAGAGACTGACACCACAAACTGCCCCACAAAAGATGGAACACTGACCTTGGCAAACTAATTAGCTGAGAAGTGATATGATATCCTGTCCGTTTAGAGGAGTTACTATCCATAAAGGGGAAACCTTCGGAGGGTTGTGGTGTGCATTTTGGCTCCATGGAAGCCTGTAAGAGACTTTAGGCATAGAAGAGTTGTTATATGTATTGGGTCCTGATGAAAGTGGGATAAAAGGAATAAGATTACCCACTGGAACAGATCGACCATAACTCAAGGGATATCTGACTAGTAACCCAGATACCCAGAGAGAAATCATTTATTTTTTCATAGTTTTAGTGAGCAGATGAGTGGGAAGAAGTAAATGTAGTCTAACATCCTACTGTGCTCACGTTTCGGCGTTCACCGGAATGTTTAACACCATTTTAGAAACTACTTAAGTGGCTTAAGAATCTGTCCTAAATACCTGGCTTCCGAATAACTTAAGGGTCAGTCTCTTCTTCTATCCCCTAACCCTAGTTGAGCGGTGCACCAGCGCACGATAGGGCCCGACACTACAGGAGGGATAGTTCGCAGAGGTTGGAGGGAGAGAATAGTACGATTTCTTTCAAGTTTGAAACTTTATTAGTAAGTTTCAGAGTTCTGAACTTTATTGTGTGATACCATTTTGGGACTTTGGTTCAGGTCCTGTGGCCCTCTTTGGGTCTCACTCTGTATTGTGTGTTTTTATAACAGAATAACAGAACAGATGCATGGTTCTCACAGTTTCAGTGATATATTCCTTTGCTTTCGAGTTACTCCCAGTCTGAGGGTGTTTCTAGCACCCCATCACGCATTCCTGGTTTCTCTGTGTGTTGCTCCTTGATTCAGATTTCCTCCATGGGATACTCATTAATTGTAGACATAGCACTTTGCTGCCATCAAGTGCTTATGGTTCTTGCTTCCTTTAGGAGATTCCCAAAACATTTACCCGCAGGAATTCCTCCCATTATCACCCACCAGCCAAGGGTCACCTTCCTGGGCTCCAGCCCACTAGAAACTGTGATCCGGTCATCTCACAGTGGTAAGGCTTGTACCCTGGTCGTGGATATAGCCCCAACTGGCTGTACTGCTTAGTTCGTCTGGCTGTCACCAGAATCTTGGTTGTAAGCCCAAGCTGGCTATCCAACAGGCCATCTTTCCTGTGGGCTTTCCGTGCCCTTTCTAGGATCTGTGCAGAAGCCCCTGTAGGCTCTTTGAAACCTTACTTCAGGTCTGAGCTGCATGGCCCCGCAAACTACTCTCCTCACTCTCCTGCCTTATTCATTGGATCTCCTTCTTAGCTCCCACCCTTTCTGTCTCCTCCTGCTTTGTTTTCTACAATCCTAAACCTCTCCATTGCCCCCAAAATTCTTTTTATTTGATAGCTCAGGGGAATATTAGCATCCTTTAGAGGTGATCCGGCGCCAGGGCTCGGTCATAGAAATGAGGACCTACTCAAAGTTTTGTGATGTGTGAAACAAATCAGTTAGTCTGCGTTTGTCAGAAGGTTTGTACAACCGTTTTACTGATAATGCTAAGTACATGAACATTACCTCATTTGAGTATGTGCAATAAAATCAGAAATACAGCAGCTACACACCGTCATGGGGCATTGGCTGTGTGAGGCTATATTACAGATCAAAACATGGCAAAACAAAGGAAGCTCAGATGTTTGAATTTCCAGCAGCAAGATTCCGTAAAGGCTTGGGTTTCTCCTCTCTCCTGGATGAATGGAAATCTGATGCACAGCAACAAAGAACTAATCAATTATATAATGATGCACCTGAGCAGTGAGTCAGTTTTGATTTTCTAACCTCTCTAGGCTGCCTATACTGGGGGCTGCCACCAGGGGCATAGGAGACCCATAAAGTCTGGGAGGGGACAGGGACACCTTGGGACTTTTCTTTTTTGTGTGCTCCAATGCTGCGCCTGGGAGGGAACTTGGGGGAGGACTGCCGGAGGACACCTCAACGAGGGGCATCAGGCACGTTTGGTTTAGGCCCTCCCCTTTAGGCAATAGATTCATTTATAAACTGTCATAAAACATAGGGTGTTTGAAGGATGAAACATGTTGAAAAGAAAACGCTGTACGCCCCCTCTGCCAAAAGAAAATAATGCGTCCGAGTATTGAACACAAGCAGAGGAGGAAAACATGCAAAGTGTTAAAACGTGTTGGATGCTGGATCGAGTGAATAGTGTGTTTTATATCGTTTAGGTCTATACAGTTTATATAATGGGTACAAATCAGAGTCTAGACCATGAACTGGAGTTTCGTTTGACAAGTGAGATTAAACATATACATGACTTGTGCAATAAATTAACAACGAATAATCGCCAGCAGTGATTAATACATTAAATGCTAAAATGAGTATTTTAGCAGCACCCACAGCCTTCAGCCAGAACTGCCCAACAGCACATCAGATCAGGGGTGGACTGGGAACCAAAAATGGCCCTGGAAATAATTTTTAAAGTGGCCCCATATTACACATTTTCAGCAGGCTCAACCTTTTTCCTATGAGAAAATTTGAAAATTCATTAGGTTCCCACACAAAAGAGGTCCAGGGTCCAGAGGCCTACGGGGAATTCTCTAGAGTTTCCTATAGGCCACTCCACCCCTCCTGCATCAGATCCTGTGGCCAAAAGTTCCACTTTTTCCATTATACCAATGATTTATTTTTAAAGTGATAGTATGCAAAGGGTTGCTGAAAGGAGTGACTAACAGTGAGTTGGCGATGGGTGACTGTTTCGCTAAGCTTACACTTTTTGGGAGGCTAATAACCTAAGTGTGGTTTGATGAAACTGTGTGAAAGGTTCCGCTTCACATTTTGTTGTAAGGTTTAAAATTATGCTGTTCCATTCAACTACATGGGGGATTTTTGCTTTGTCTGATGGCAAACAGAAACACCTCTGGGTGGATTTGAACCAACCAAGTGCTTTGCATCCTATTGTGATAGCCCATTCAAGCGGTTTTGTATTTAAATAAAAAGGGTGGTTAAAACATGATTTGCCAGGATGCCATTTTGGTTTTTATCATGCACTAAAAATACAAATTGGAAAGGGTGTACATCTTCACCCCGCGGATGTCAAGTGCATGCCATTGCCTTCTGAGGGTTGGACGATACCCTTTTCTTGGAAAACACATCTGTGAAATTTGTGAGTGAATTTCATAGACCATGCGGTGGGTCCACAGACCCACAAGGGGATGGGAGACAGTGGAGTGCCATGCACATGTTTGTTTCCCTTGGCAGGGTTACAGTAACATTGTACCATATAAATATCTTTTTTGGGTGGCGTACGGTATAAGTTGTCCTGTGTCAATGGAATGCATGAGGCTTTCTGCAATAACTACAACTACATCTCGCTGATTTCATGGCTTCCGGTGCTGGGTAGCAGCAGGACTCCTACTACTTGACATATGGTTCAGGTTGGTCCTGTTTGGTAATGACTTGATGAGCTAAATCATTAAGTACTTGAAGTGACCCAGAGGGATTCTGAGTAGCTATGATTAACTCTAAGTTTTTCATGCATCACTTCTTGGTATTAATAGGGTTAGGTCTTCATTATACATTAGGTACAACCAATAGGTTTGGCACAGGGTCCAACATGCAGTTGTTTACTACTTGCTTGCAGAACAAGCAGAAGGTCCTAGTGGACTAGTGCCACTATGACTGGGCTGACCTGACTTTTGTCGTCGCCAACGTCCATCTCATTCCGATAAAATGTCTGCACTTTCAAACAGTTTCACCATATGTGACTTATGTATGATGGATGGTGTCATGCGACATTCAGTAAATGCAATTTCAGAGACAGTTTCAAATTCCCACCTCCCTCTAGCCCCCCCCCCCCAAGCGTGCTGCATTAACTTAGGGCTGGGGGAGGAGGAGGACTCTCCCCATCACTAGCTGTCCAGACCTGGCAGCATCCAGGGTCCTAGTGCCTTTAACCCACTTTTTTCTGTATATTATCAATAAGGAAAATGATTTATTTCCATCTGCATGTATCTGCATGGCCCCTTACTCTACGTAAATGGGAGGATAGCACACACAGCGAGCTTGTTGTCTCAGCCCCTCCCCATCAAAGGAAGGGAAACCAGAGGTTGCTAAACGTGTCCTGTCTCCTCTAGGTGTGTACATGGATGGTTCAATAATGGACCGGTTTTTCCATTCATTCAGTGATTAATCCATCCGAGCGGATGCCGCCTTATCTGCCGGGGGAGGCAGCACTTGTGGGCAGGGCTGTCACAGGCCTGCAGCTAAAGCTCCTGGCAGCCCGCGTAGAATTTCTCTGGTGAGGTGAGGCGGGGAGATCCTTGCAGAAAACCACCATAGAGTGCCAAGATAGAGTGCCGGGCATGGGGGCTCCTGCTGTTGCCAGCCGCCCTGGCACTGGACGATATGTACCTGCCGGATGTTTTCACAGTGGACAAGGCCAGGGCAGAGTTATTAGGCCTCTTTCTAGGACCTCACCACTTTGGCAGATAAGGGTACTGAGGCATTTAGAAATAATGGGATCTGCCCAGGATCACACAAAGCTCTTATGTGGGCAAGTCAGCTATGGGTCCACAAGACCACAACTCTTGCATTCACTTAACGACATCAAAGCCTGGGCCAGTGATATACTCACAACACTATGACATTCCACACTTCTTGAGTGCCTGGCTTTACCCGGCTGGTGCCTTCACCCAGCAGGTCCCCCTCTACGTGAACTGTCTCGGGTACGGTTGAAGACAGAGGGTGTACAAGTTGAGCAGGGCAGTGGCCAGGGTGTGGGTCCGTGGCAGCTGAGTAAACATGACTCATGTAAAAAGGATCTGCGGAATCATGCCCAAAAGAGGCCCTGAAATAATTTTTAAAGCGGCCCCATATTACACATTTTCAGCAAGCCCAATCCCTTTCCTATGAGAAAACGTGGACATTCCACGCAAAAGAGGCACAGAGTGCAGAGGCCGACGAGGAAATCTCCAGAGTTCCTTATAGGCCAGTCCACCCTTAATCATGACCCGGATTCGGATATCTGGTGTGAGTGAAATTTTTTATCAGTAATATCTGCCTTTCAATTAAAATGGTCGTAAAATGATTTGCCCGGCCTAACAAATGCCTTTCAAAGTTGGCAATTATGGGAGATAATTCTTCATGGCCATCTGCACACAGTTCCTCATTTGAGCTAGGAGGACAGCGGGGCACGTGGAACAGTCACATCATAACAGAAACCCTCGACATATTCTGTACAGTTTTTATTCATTAGAGCCTGCTTCCACTGCGCCATTGCGAGGGAGCAGTGGGTTGGTAATGAACGGGCACGGCGGTATCCATGGCCCCCTCCCCCTAAACATCGCTCCCAGGAGAGCGACTCCTCACAGGCACCCAGCAGGCCCACTGTCCCCCCGGCCGACTGCTCAGTGTCTGCGCGGCGGGAGTAATGCTTTTGGGAGGCTGATCGATAAATAAAGGAGTGGCTTGCTTTATCCCCAAACTATTGCAGCCAGAGGATCGATTGGCTCGGCCTCCTCTATTCGTCTTTGCCGAGCCGGCCTGCCTGCTCGCTGAGGGCACATATTTTTAGAAGGGTTTCTTTTTTTCTCAACTTAAAATTGATTGTTGCAGTCAAACGCTCTGTGGTTCATCTGGGCGATAAGTGGGTGTCTCTAATTTGTCTGTGAAGCTTTTCCCGTTTTCGATTGGACCCACTGCCTGCCTGCATTATAAACAGAATTGTGCTCTAGCCAGAAAGCAACACCTCACCATTCCAACCCGATGCGCGATGCACCACGCAAGCGCTGCTGCCTGGCCTGCACTCAGGGGGGCCACTTTGACTTTCCTTGAGGTCACCGTATCATCGAGTCTCTGCCTCTCAGGGGTCGTCTCGTTGGCTCGGTGTGACAGCGTCGCAGGAGCAGTTGGACAGTCGGAGTCACACACTCTCAGCATGCGTTGCTGCCTGCTGGCCGTGGCTTCTGGAAGGTGAGGGGGGAGGAAGCTGCGCAGCTGTGCAAGGCGCGCTCAAGGCTGATACTTGCAGTATGTTCCCAGGACCCCAGACCCGGCCTTGGCACACGTGCCGCTCCAACGCGCAGGCGGGCATGGGGGAGGGAGGACGCACAAGTTGTTGTTGTAACAAGATTCCCACAATGTTCTTACCAGAGATTGGTGAACCAACTATACCATGTAAAAGATGGCTCAAAGGATTTCAGCATTATGCCAATGTGGTTAGTGACACAACCTATAGTGTAGAAATAAAAAAGTCACTATTTTTACATTGTTTGGGGTCAGCAGGACAAGCAATGTTTGAAGAAGATGGAACAGTGACAACAGAGAAGGACTCAATAAGGAAATCAGAAGACGTTCAAATATGGATTTCCAACATGGAAGGGGGAGACAAAGATTAAGAGGAAGAATGACTGTTAGGGTGTGCTATAGATGTGGCAGCCCCTCTCATTGGGCTAACAGTCCTACCTGTCCTGCACTCAGAATAATATGCAGAATCTGCAATGGAAAAGGACTCCGGGCCAAATGTTACAGGAATACGAATGCGAGCACGAACTGGATCGATGATGGAGAAAGTGACGACGGAGAGAGTTCATGTATGCAGTGGGGAGTGAAGAAGTAGAGGCAGACATCCCCAAGGCTGTTCTGCGTGTTAATGGTACCCCAATAGTGATGATGGCTGACTCTGGGTACAAATACATGCTTATTCCAGAAGTGGTGTGGAAAGTAATTGGACCCAAGTATTTCCATGAGGTAGATATAAATCCAAGAGCCCACTGAGGGGTACAAATTGACCTAATTGGTTGGTTTAAAGTGACCCTCAACTTCAAGGGAAGAATAGTAGAAGGACTTCTTCTACTATTCTTCCCTTGAAGTTGAGGGTCACTTTAAACCAACCAATTAGGACACATGTATTTATCAAAGAAAGGTGCGCCCCCCTCCTGAATTGGACACATCGGAAGCTCTTAAAGGTCAGACTAGATCCAAATGCAGAAGAATCAGTGTTCGCAGTTCAAGGATCAGAGAAGGGTACTAAAAGGATACCAATAGAAGTATTCAGAGATGAAATAGGTTGTTTGAGCGGCTTCACGCATTGCAGGTTACTTAGAGAAGGCTGCAAACCAGTTGCCCAGAAGCTCAGGAATGTTCCATTGTCAATGAGCGATGAAGTGAAGAAGGAACTGCGGATGTTAGAGGAACAAGGAATTATAGAGAGCATCCATACATCTGAATGGGTGTCACTGCTAGTAGTAGTGAGAAAAAGCACTGGGATGGTCAGAATTTGTGTAGACCTCAGGTAACTCAACAAATGTGTGATTCCAGAGAGACGCCCACTACCTAACATACATGAGCTTATATCAACGATGGGACCAGCGAAAGTGTTTTCAACACTTCATCTCACTGCAGCATACCATCAGATTAAACTACATAAGGCATTGAGACATCTAACAGCATTCATAACACCTGATTGCCTGGTCCAATATAGAAGAATTCTGTTTGGTCTCATAAGTGCAGCCTCAGTATTCCAAAAGATAATGTACAGATTATTTGAAGGAGAAGAAGGTGTAATTTCTTTTCAAGACGATGTGTTGGTATATGCTGAAAACAAGGAGGAACATGACAAAACACTTGATAGAGTTCTCAAGAAACTAAATGATGTTGGAATGACTCTCAGCAAAGAAAAGTCAAAGATAAACAGGAAAGAAATTAAATAATTAGGAAACGTAATTTCCAAAGGAGGGCTCTCTCCCAAGAAAGATTTAATTGACACAATAGAACACATGAGTACCCCAAATTGTAAAGAAAATGTTAGGACATTTTTAGGAAAGGCAGAATATTATTCCAAATTTGTTAGAGGATTTGCTGATCATGCAAGCGCTCTGAGGAGTATATTAAAGACAAATGTAAAATTTGAGTGGAATGACCAATGTGAAGATGAGTTTCAATACATAAAGAAAGGTCTAGCAACAGCAAAGGCGTTACATAGCTATCAAAGAGGATGACAGACAATAATTACCACAGATGCAAGCAATGTGGGATTAGGTGCTGTTCTCTCACAAATCAAAGAAGGGAAGGAGATTGTAATAGCATTTGCCTCCCGACTGTTGAAATTACCAGAGAAACCGTATGCAACTATAGAAAAAGAAGCTCTGGCTATAAAATCGGCTATGGAAAAATGTTGAAGCTTCATGTGGGGTAGCACCTTTGAAGTACATACACATCACAAACCTTTGGTTGAGGTGTTTTCCATGAAAGGTATGAATAAAGTATCGGGAAGGATAAGAAGATGGGTATCCAGGCTGCATGAGTTTGATTTTACAATTCAATACAGTCCGGGAGTAAGACATTATGCTGCATATTGTTTATCACATATGACTACTAGAGTCGAAGATGAGAAGGAAGAAGAGAAGCAAGATGAGATTTGTGAAACAATGGAACACTTGATATCGAAACAAGAGTGGCTCGTGGCAGGTGAAAGAGATGTCAAATTGAAAATCGTAATTACTGAATTGATGGAAGGAAGACTAAACAAAGAATCTGCCCAAAAGGCAGGAGTGGAAGTATTTTGGAGTGTCAAGGAAGAACTATGTGTTTTAGATGGCATCATTATGAGAGGAGACAAGCTGGTTACACCTGAGGAACTAAGAGAAACGATTATACGACTAGGACACGAGGGACATCAAGAAATAGTAAAGAGCAAGCGAAGAATAAGGAACAAAAAAGAAGGTGGGTGAGGCGCGCACTCCCGGTCCTGGTCAATTAAACCTGTTGCAAAAAATAAGTAGCTGGGTCACATCCCAAAATGGACAAATATTCACAGGGTTAGATCCCTTCTGCTGCAAATCAGGTACTCAGCATTAACAGGGTTAGATCCCTTGCTGCAAATCAGGTACTCAGTAATAACAGGGTTATATCCCTCAGCTGCAGTTCTGTGGTCTGTAGTTGTTCTCCTCCTAGCGCTTTCTTATCTCAAATAATCATCAGGGAGGCTGTTGAGCAGGTGTGTCTAATTAGACTCAAAGGATTCTGGTAGCTGTAGTGAAAACGTTTTTTTCTGTTCAGGTGACCAGCAACCGACACCCCTCCAAAGCACAAGTCCTTCCCAAATTTGGGGGAGGGGAGAGAACCATCTTTATGATTCTCCAAAGTGGGGCACAGTCACCCCGTGGCGCTGCCTCTGAAGCCCGGGACTCCCATAGCATTCAGTATAAAAAAGAAGGTGGGTGAGGCGCGCACTCCCGGTCCTGGTCAATTAAACCTGTTGCAAAAAATAAGTAGCTGGGTCACATCCCAAAATGGACAAATATTCACAGGGTTAGATCCCTTCTGCTGCAAATCAGGTACTCAGTATTAACAGGGTTAGATCCCTTGCTGCAAATCAGGTACTCAGTAATAACAGGGTTAGATCCCTCAGCTGGAGTTCTGTGGTCTGTAGTTGTTCTCCTCCTAGCGCTTTCTTATCTCAAATAATCATCAGGGAGGCTGTTGAGCAGGTGTGTCTAATTAGACTCAAAGGATTCTGGTAGCTGTAGTGAAAACGTTTTTTTCTGTTCAGGTGACCAGCAACCAACACCCCTCCAAAGCACAAGTCCTTCCCAAATTTGGGGGAGGGGAGAGAACCATCTTTATGATTCTCCAAAGTGGGGCACAGTCACCCCGTGGCGCTGCCTCTGGAGCCCGGGACTCCCATAGCATTCAGTACAAAAAAGAAGGTGGGTGAGGCGCCCACTCCCGGTCCTGGTCAATTAAACCTGTTGCAAAAAATAAGTAGCTGGGTCACATCCCAAAATGGACAAATATTCACAGGGTTAGATCCCTTCTGCTGCAAATCAGGTACTCAGTATTAACAGGGTTAGATCCCTTGCTGCGAATCAGGTACTCAGTAATAACAGGGTTAGATCCCTCAGCTGCAGTTCTGTGGTCTGTAGTTGTTCTCCTCCTAGCGCTTTCTTATCTCAAATAATCATCAGGGAGGCTGTTGAGCAGGTGTGTCTAATTAGACTCAAAGGATTCTGGTAGCTGTAGTGAAAACGTTTTTTTCTGTTCAGGTGACCAGCAACCGACACCCCTCCAAAGCACAAGTCCTTCCCAAATTTGGGGGAGGGGAGAGAACCATCTTTATGATTCTCCAAAGTGGGGCACAGTCACCCCGTGGCGCTGCCTCTGGAGCCCGGGACTCCAGAATCATAAAGATGGTTCTCTCCCCTCCCCCAAATTTGGGAAGGACTTGTGCTTTGGAGGGGTGTCGGTTGCTGGTCACCTGAACAGAAAAAAACGTTTTCACTACAGCTACCAGAATCCTTTGAGTCTAATTAGACACACCTGCTCAACAGCCTCCCTGATGATTATTTGAGATAAGAAAGCGCTAGGAGGAGAACAACTACAGAACACAGAACTGCAGCTGAGGGATCTAACCCTGTTATTACTGAGTACCTGATTTGCAGCAAGGGATCTAACCCTGTTAATACTGAGTACCTGATTTGCAGCAGAAGGGATCTAACCCTGTGAATATTTGTCCATTTTGGGATGTGACCCAGCTACTTATTTTTTGCAACAGGTTTAATTGACCAGGACCGGGAGTGCGCGCCTCACCCACCTTCTTTTTTGTACTGAATGCTATGGGAGTCCCGGGCTCCAGAGTCAGCGCCACGGGGTGACTGTGCCCCACTTTGGAGAATCATAAAGATGGTTCTCTCCCCTCCCCCAAATTTGGGAAGGACTTGTGCTTTGGAGGGGTGTCGGTTGCTGGTCACCTGAACAGAAAAAAACGTTTTCACTACAGCTACCAGAATCCTTTGAGTCTAATTAGGCACACCTGCGCAACAGCCTCCCTGATGATTATTTGAGATAAGAAAGCGCTAGGAGGAGAACAACTACAGACCACAGAACTGCAGCTGAGGGATCTAACCCTGTTATTACTGAGTACCTGATTTGCAGCAAGGGATCTAACCCTGTTAATACTGAGTACCTGATTTGCAGCAGAAGGGATCTAACCCTGTGAATATTTGTCCATTTTGGGATGTGACCCAGCTACTTATTTTTTGCAACAGGTTTAATTGACCAGGACCGGGAGTGCGCGCCTCACCCACCTTCTTTTTTGTACCGAATTCTATGGGAGTCCCGGGCTCCAGAGGCAGCGCCACGGGGTGACTGTGCCACACTTTGGAGAATCATAAAGATGGTTCTCTCCCCTCCCCCAATTTTGGGGAGGAGTTGTGCTTTGGAGGGGTGTCGGTTGCTGGTCACCTGAACAGAAAAAAATGTTTTCACTACAGCTACCAGAATCCTTTGAGTCTAATTAGACACACTTGCTCAACAGCCTCCCTGATGATTATTTGAGATAAGAAAGCGCTAGGAGGAGAACAACTACAGACCACAGAACTGCAGCTGAGGGATCTAACCCTGTTATTACTGAGTATCTGATTTGCAGCAAGGGATCTAACCCTGTTAATACTGAGTACCTGATTTGCAGCAGAAGGGATCTAACCCTGTGAATATTTGTCCATTTTGGGATGTGACCCAGCTACTTATTTTTTGCAACAGGTTTAATTGACCAGGACCGGGAGTGCGCGCCTCACCCACCTTCTTTTTTGTACTGAAGAATAAGGAACAACTACTGGTGGCTGGCATGTGACAATCAGATAGAGAAGATTGCCAGAGACTGTATCCTTTACACAAACAGTGATAAAGTATGTTTGGGGGAGAAGTGACCTATAGCTCTCACTGACATTACAGGGAGACCATGGGAGAAAATAGCTATTGATGTGATTGGCCCGGTGTGGAGTGAAGGATGTCAAACATATTGTGTGGTCGGAGTGGATGGTTTGACGAAATGGGCAGAAGTAATGATGACACCACATGCGACTACAAGAAGAGTAATTGAGTTCTTGGAAGATTTGTGGGAACATAAAGGTTATCTAGGAGTGATTCTAACAGACAATGGGCCGCAAATTAAGTCAAGTGGGATGGAGAAGTATTGTGAGGAAACGGCCATCCTACACAAATCCAGTGCCATATACCACCCACAGACCAATGGAATTGTGGAAAGGTATAACGGGATAATCAAAGAAGCTATTATGTGGGCATGGTCAAATGGGAGAGATTGGAAGAGTGTAGTAGGAAAGACGATGGTTGCCCATAGGTTTTCTCCACACAGTACCACCAGAGTCTCAGCATTTGAGCATAGCAGAAGAAGGAAGGTAGTTGCAAAGCTATTTCCAGGTTGGATGGGCGAGGTAGCTGGCATGGATGTAAGTTTGGATGGCATGAAAGAAAACATCAGTTGTAAACAAATGAAGAACAAAGTTTTGTATGATAACAGGAGTTTTGTGAGGGGTTCTCCTATGAAAGTAGGTTGGATCAGAGTACCATCAGTGTTGAGTGGTAATGGTTGGCAATGCTCAAAACCCATCTAGGTAGTAGAGGTATTCAGGTATGCAGTAAGGACAAAGGATGGGAGAGTGTGGAACTTGGAAAGAGTTATGAGGGTAAGATCTGATGAGAGGAAGGAGAGAGTTGAGAGAGTTTTCTATGGTGGAGATTCCTTGTCTGAAACTGCATATCTGGCTTCTTCTGCATCAAGGTATTGAAGATGTTATCGAAGACCAAGCTAGCTGAATGAGTACACTCAATAGAGTGGAAGGAGTGCTCTAGTGAAAGAAAGGGGATGTGTAGCAAACATCGCACACTGTGTCATGGAACCCAATGACAGTGTGAAAGGGAGGAGGAAGAGAATAAGGTGCGTGTGGCAGAGAGAAGGAAGGGCGACAGTTGAAATGGAAGAGCTGGAGAGGTGGAGCCCAAATTACCTGCTTTCACTACTTAAATAAATGAATAAAAAAATAGTCATATGTTATTTATACCTTGGTATGCATGTCCTCATTAGACACTACACCCCTTAATTGGAATATGCAGATTGGGGTCAACTCCGTTGACATTCTTGACATCATGAACATGACACGCAAAAGTCGGAAAGCTGAACAAATCTGTGACCGTTGGATAGTCTTACTTTTCACTAACTCGTCACGTGTTTCTTACAGGGTTCATGGTCGGCCGTGAGTACGAGGCAGGTGGGATAGCAAAGGATGGGGCAAAAATGGTGACTGCTGTATCATGTGCCAGTGTACCGAAAATGACCGTCATTATTGGTGGCTCCTATGGTGCTGGAAACTACGGAATGTGCGGCAGGGCTTATAGGTGAGCAGGGAATATGTACACTTTGGAAACATTTAATCAGAGCACATCAGATGTCCTTTGATGGAAACTTATCCTTTTCTTCATCCCATCTTTTTTTCAGTCCACGTTTTCTGTACATGTGGCCAAATGCACGGATCTCAGTGATGGGGGGCGAACAAGCAGCAACTGTTTTAGCTACAATAACCAAGGACCAAAGACTTCGAGAGGGAAAGCAGGTATTTGATTTATAATAGTTGCTTTATTCATGTATTTCTTGTTTAACATCCATAAAATACTTTATAGCAAGTAAAATAACTCTTCCAATTCATCACTACAGCCCACTTTTAATAGGGTTAGTCCTTAAAACATTTGTGTTTTAAAATATGATTTGAAATATTATTTGCTTATTGCATTTGCACGCATTGTTATCTAATGCTACATATGGTTTGTAGAAACAAAAGGAGAAAGCTCTTGTCTCTGAGCGCTTGACTTTTCTCCCCAATGCATATACTGTGCCAATCTTCGGGGCTAGAGAAAACATAATGCAGAGTAAAACAAAGCCGTAAATGAACATTAAATGGCCAGGCGAAGAACTAATGCTCTCGAGCTGCCTCCGTCAACTCCTCTTGTAGTTCCTCATCTTGTGAAATATCTCCTCAGGTGCTGACTGGCTCCAACATTTCAATGATCAGCAAGGGGCACGCTGCATTTCCACACCCACTGTAGTCTGGCATTGGTGGTGACCACAGTGCTAAACACATCATCATACTTATTTAAAAGGAGCTGCATGATGACCATGTCTTTTTTTCTGTCCTCTCCGATACGGGTTTGCAATTGAATCTTCTTTTGTAGACAGCACTGTATGTAACTTTGAAGCATATGAGGGTGGGCATTGTTGCCGCAAATAGACATGTAAGGTGGGAATCTTTTCGCACTTGAAGGACCTGGGGTTGGCAATGTATCACTCCAAGATTTACTCACAGCGTGAATATTTAAATGTATTTAATTATTGCATTTAGATCGCATGTAAGACTAAGCATTGCTCTTCGCACATCATTTCAATCCAGGGAATAGACATTGTTTTTTGTACAGCTAACCAATTCTTTCTCCCTCACACTCTGCACCTTCATGACTTAGCCGAAGGCACAGCCCCACTCCCACCCACCTCTGAATACAGCACGAAGATCTGAGTTAAAAGCCTCAAAGGACATGTAGTTCCTGGGAAGGTCTTGTGACTCGTCCCCGAATAGCGACTAAGAGGCGGGAGCACTGGGAAGCACTGCGTTGCCAATAGGGCCCAATGCTCATTGATTAAGAACAAAAAAAACTACAAACAACTCTACAAGTTGTGTCTGGGCTTTGAGAAGCCCCCTTCTTTTCTGTACTGTGACCACTGGACACTAACTTAATTTGGCTAGAATCAGAACTGTACCACTCAGCTGCACTTTACTCTAGCTACAACAATGGTTCACATTCCTCTGGTTCAGTACCTTCTCCAGTGGACCGCCTGTCATCCTACTTGTCTGCAGTGCTTTGTAGTTTTGTTTGAAAAGTCGAAGTTTGGTAGTTAGATTTAGACTATCGAGGATAGGCCTTTTTCTTATGTTGAGCTGATGTTTAACATTGGAGAATACCATATCAATAGGACTTGCATCCTGCTATGCTAATAAGAACCTGGTCCATTTCTCACCTTCACTCACTTCCATGAGATTGGCTGCTGGTTGAGCGGATTCGTATCTATAAGCAACCTCAGGGCACTGCACACCAAGCTCGGAGTATCCACTGGGCTTTGGATGTTCGCTGCTACCCTGCCTAGTAGGGTCGCAACCTCTGAGCAGAGATATGTCCTTACTTAAGTGTACTTACCTATAACTTCACAATATATATTTAGCTTCACAAAAGTCTTTTCTTCAAAAACATCTTTGTGTAGAAACCATCATATTCGATGCTATCAGTGTGTTATACTGTGTCTGCCCCATCACATTGGCATTCCAAGAAAAGCCATTGTGAGCTCAGCCACCTTTACCACTCAGTAAAGCTTGAGGGGAAACCCTGTGGCCTAGCTGTCGCTTTGGTTACATTCTCGCTTAACGCATTCCTGATCGAAACCATCCTAACGAAGGCCAATACGACCACTGCACGACACCCGGGGGAAAAATAATAAGGAACAGGACTTTCTTCTGTGGAATTAAAGCAGTTGGTTGAAGTGATGAGGAGGATTGCCAGAGAAAGCTCAAAAACATGCAAACAAGACCAGTGATGTCAGTGGAGAAGGTGACCTAGACCAGAGAGAGTGATTCTTGGAAGAAACTCATGCCATCCATGAAGAACAGCCTGAGCCAGCCCCAGATGAAGTGAAAGACCTCAATCACCCATGTCCTGACACGCTGAATGGAGAACCGGTTGCTCACTTACAAGGCCTGTGATGTTTGTTATGAGACCAGCCTCAAATCGGAGGTTGTGTGTGTGAACCCACTGCATGGCTCTAGTTGTATCCCAGCATCTCCTTCACCAAGACGGTGACAAAACAGCTCACTTAAAAAATGTATGCCCGGTGCTAAAATGGAATAAAGTACAGGAATGAAATAGATGAATACTGTGGGTATCTATCCATTATTAGCTGCTGCCCCTCACCACTGAGGCATGTGCAATGTGAGAGGTCCTCTCCTGAGAACAAGCAACGCCAAATGACCTGCTCCATGCAATAGTGCCTCACATTTTCTCTCTGCTTATTAGACGGCACCAGGGGGTAGAACATCAACTTTACCAGAAGGTCACACTCAGACAGCCCTGCCGCCAGAGAGAAGTAGCCCTTCCCCACACGGCACCACGCAGCCCTAGGTGAATGCGCTGGTAACTACATGACACTAGGCTGATCATCTACATCTAATCCACATTCATAGCATTACATCTATATGGGAAACACTAATAGCGCATGGTGAAACAGCGCATGAATAAACAGAGGCGCAGACAGCGCAATCGCAAGCCTTTTTTAGAGCGCTTTCATTTCTGTGAGATTTTGTGTTGCAACATTGTTACCTCTCTTCCATATCAGTGTGGTCCCGCACGGGCGGATGGTTATGGCACTTAGGAACATACAAGTTTGGCGGTACTCTGGTGGTAAATCTGCCGGAACACCGGCAAACGGAATGACTGTTACTGCCACTTGCGGTCTCGTTTTTTTCCTGCACTGCTGTACATGCAATGAGGCCCCTAGTGTTTATGCACTACCTGCGTGCACTTCAGGACACACTCCTTCAGCCATGCAACCAGTCATTGCCACAGTTCTTGACTACCATGCTAATAGTCTTATTCTTTACACACACTCACTCATTTATGCATACTGTTCACCATTACAATATTGATTATACTGAGTGCTTGTTATGAGGCTTGATTTCATTACAATACCTCAGGAACGTTATAAAATACATATGCCTCTCATGAATGGTCTTAACAACTGTGGAACCCAACCGACGCAATGTCTCAAAGAAATGAAAGTACTCAGAAAAAGTGTGTGGTTGTGATCTCTGTGTATTGTGTTACTCGTGCTCTATTAAGGTTTCAATATGTGCTATCAGTGTTTTCATTGCAGGTTTAGAGCTCTAAATGTGGATAAAATCAGCTATAGGCATGTTCGAGTTAATGTCAAGTAATAGCCAGCGTGTTCATGCTTGAGCTTAGCTCTGCCAACAGGGCTCTCTAGATTTGCCCTGCTAGTAACGGTCGTCTCGTCCTGCCCCTCTGCACTGTCTTACAAGGCTGCAATCCTCCTGGAGGCTGTTTGATGCGTTGGAGGTCCATTGGGTCTTTCTCAAACTTTTGTTCACGATAGTTCTGCTGTGGTGTAACAACCAAAAGCATATGAGAATTTGCAAGTCCAGCTTCAATTGCTGTTTTTTATCCAATATTGATGCCACCATTCCCAGGTTTCTGGGGCATGCTGCTAGATGTAGTTCCAGCTACCCTGGGAGTGCTTACGCTGCTTCTTCCATGGTGTGGATCCTGGAGATGGATCCAGAGTTAAGTCAGAGGCCACATTTGGTGGTACAACAGCCTTATGGCCAACTTCAGATGATTGTGTCCTCATTCCAGCTGTTCCAGCATCATGTGCCAGTGCCCTGATCGCGGCACTCCTGAGAGTACGCCTCCTCTCAAGACCTACACCCCGGCCTGTTTTATTGGTTGGCTAGTATAAAAGGCGCACACAAGTCCAGGAGTATTAACCTGGTGAGCTGGCTTCCATGATATTTCCTCTGGTCCGCACTGCTTCCAGTCTGAGGTATGTCACGTAGGTGATGGGGATCAATGTCTGGACAAACATAGAAAACTGAAGTTTAAGATGGTTTATTAGGAAACTGTGACAATGCAGGGACAACATAATGTACAGGGATGGGTTAAAGTGTAACTGCCAACTTGACAGGATAGGTCTGGTAATTTCTAAATACATTTCGAGGAAAACACACATTTCACAATGTCTCTTAGTCTCAGAAAGAAATAATGGTGCACAAAGAAAAGACTCTAGATCTTCTGGTATCCAGGACTTTCCTTATGCTGGGTTCCTCAAGGGCTGAGGTAATCACTGGTTTCTGTCGGACATCTCCCCTTTCTTTTTCCTTTTCCTTCATCCCTTGTCGATCCTCTGTGGGTAAGGTTCAACAGTGATTCCCTTATTGTAGTCCTCCCCTAGAAAGTCCTCACTCTCCCATACTAAGGGAAGCAGGGGGTCTGGGCATGAATCATTGCACTTTCCAGAGTTCAGGATGTGTACCAGAGAAGAGTGACCAGATGAGGGGCTGGTCAACTTGTCTCTTCCTGTTGGGGTAGTTGCTCCCGAACTTTGAGGTTTCTGCTATTCCTTCTCTAAGTTCCCTGGATTCACTTGCTCTTATTCCTCTGAATAAATTGGATATTTGCGATCAGTCTTTCTCCCTGTCTCTCTTTTCTAGAATTCCCTCATTTCCTAACCAACTCTCGTCCATGTATTCATTCTGCCCCTCTTTACTCTCCTGGCCGTTTTGCCCCTGTGGACTGTGTCTGTCTCCCACTCAGTCTTAATCTTCTCTCTCCCATTCTTTACCCAGTCACCACTTTCCTACTATGACCATCTTCACCCCTTTGGCGCAACCTTCCCCACACTCTGGATCTCCCTCATCTCCTGCACCCATTTGGGCAGGGCTGTCACCACTTTTGCATCCTATCTCCCTCTCGTTGTCTTCTCTCATTCAGATACAACTTTCACCCTGGTCACATATCATTGGTAACCACTCCTGCTCCTTCATGTCTTACCAGCGCAGCTCCACTTCTCTTGGTTCCTCAGTTGGGTCTCTTGTGTCTCTTCTTAAGCTCCAAGAGCCAATCTTTTGGACCTCTCTTCCAGCATCCTGGGCTGTGCTCCCAGTCCCAGGTACTCTGCTATTTCCTCCAACCTCCTCCAAAACAACAACTATCTTCTGGCTCCAGTCGCCAGCTCTTACACCAACTGCTTCATATCTGACTGTGCCCTAGGCTTTTTGTAGGGCTTTTGCACTGCTTCAAAGCCTCCATCTCCTGAAAAGAGACTTAAGTGTTTCAGCTGGAAAGGGGATTTGTAGTTGGCTCTGGCAATTGCTTGCAGCACTAATGTGGTACTTGATATTGGATGATCTCTCTCCCTGGGCAGACCTCTCTCTGCCTGCCTTCAGGTCTCACTCTGAGGAAAGGAAACTCTGGTGTCCGGTTGTCATGCCCTACCCTTGCTCCCTGGGCTGATTCCTGAGCCTCTCTGTTCCTACCTGCATGACAGTTGAGGCCTTGTATGCTGGATGGCTGGCTGGCTGACTGGCTAGATTAGCTTCCTACTTCAGGTATCCCCTTTACCCTCTGTATATGGCATTACTGAAACTTTGTGAGGAGAGCTGAGCGTGTCGGCTCTGCATGACCACCATTCTTCAATTCCATGAGGGCCAGTAGCTACAGCATTGCCAGCTACAGCAGAAAACAAAACACTGTGCATTGTGGTTGAGGGGAGCCTGAATTGCTTAGCCCCATATGGTCTCTGCTTTTCAGGTTTAGGGGGTGTGCTCCTTAAAGGGACCTTATCCTTAGTTGGTGCTATGCGACTATCCCCTGTCCTGATACAGAGACTAAGTGAGGGTGGCCAGGGAATCATCTGCATACCGCCCCCACATTCATCATCTGCTTGCTCGTGGAAGCACCTGGCCCCTGTGGTGAGCACACTGGAGATCCCCAGAGCAAGGCAGGAGACTTTGTCACAGATACCAGAGAGCCTCAAGCAACAGCTATGAGTATAGTATCAGTTTAACCTCATATTCTGCCTCACGGTTTACAAACAGAGGAGGGGGCACAAACCTTGGGTGATCAACAAAGGTGGCCTTCAAAAGATATGAAGGACTGTGTTGATAGATAAGTGACTTGGCAGGTAACCACCAGATTTAACATCTTCTGTATAGTTTAAGGACTGTCAAACCGGGTCGAAATTTCCAGACCCCAACTGAGTTCAGATTTTTTGTTGATAACCTTATAAAACTTCTTGTCTAATATGTTGGTGTGGGTGGTCATTTCCCATCAGTGAATTTCTTAAACTGGGCTTTAGCCAGGTTAGGTTAACCAGGGCAAGTTTAATGGCTGTTTGGGTTTTCTTGCATTGCTTGTAATCTGTGGGTATCTTCTCAGACGCTATTATCTATGGGAGCATTCAAAGTTGAAAAACATAAGTAGGACAGACTACAAATAGTCCTGGTGAATTGTAAGTACTGTTATTGCAGGTGAATTTCACCAGCACAAGCAAATCCAATGACAAATCATCAGGTTTTACTAGCAGGCATTATAGGAACTGTTATAGACTCTGGTTGTGCCTCTCTGTTTCAGTTTGAGGGTGATGTCTAGATATATAAAACACAAAAGCTCCTTATGTATGTTCGGTTGTGCACAGGTTTTCTTGTAATCTCAAAATGAAAATCTTAATGCTACTTAGGTTTTTTTCCCCCAATACATTTAAGTACATCAATTCTAATTTTGAAATTGATTAATATATTTCAATCCCTGAAACAGATCAGTAATTAATTAGGTACAAATACTACAGGGGTACACATTTCAAGTTCTGAGTTGCTAGCCAGCCATGAAAAGATAAGCAGCACCTCAATTCTATTCACACCATTTCTTATGCACCAAGAGTCAATTATCACTGTCCAATGGCTAGTGGCGCATGAACATTTTGCACCCTGATTTTATATTGTGAATCAATAATAATACTGGCTTAAACAGTAGAACTATATTTGTAATAACCTCAACATGACTTTCTATAATCCTTTTACAGAAAGCCTAAGCCAATATGTGTTCTGAACTTGTCGAGCTTTGTAAAGGAAATATATGGCTATAAAACAGATATCCAGTTCTTGTTTTAAAATAAATTAAAGTTGTGTCTGTGATCAGAAAGAAAAGGGATGCAAAACAGATTAATATAAATAAAACACAAATGATAATCTAGATCTATAATGAACAAAAACCTCAACATCGTTTCAATGGCTATGAATGCTGTATAACAAACAATTTGGCCTTGTTTAATCAGATCAGTGTCTAATTCTTGATTAAAAGTGGCAATTGGCCTTTTGAAAGTAAAGTTCTATTAACTGCTAACTAACATCTGCCTTACGTTCTATTTGGTGATAACTAAGCATGAAATAAATAGTCAGTTAGCACTTAAGGTATGTATTCGTAAAATGTAAATGCCCACAGTTAGTATTTGTGTTGTTCTCTTGATAGATACAAATGAACCAGACTGTGTTATGATAAATACATTAATGCATCTTCTCACTATTCAGTCTATCTTTGCAGTTAACACCAAAAACCATTTCATAATGTGTGGAACCTGAACCAGGTTTTGCTATTGGTATGTGGGAGGACAAAACAATTGTTAAGCAGTTTATTGAGCATGAGTCTTCCTCATTAAATCTTCAGTTTGCAGCTGTGAATTAAACCATGTGTGGCACTTAAGTAAAGAAAAAGACCACTTATTTTAAATGGGCATACAATGAAATAAAGATGGAAAAAATGTTAGTAAGCATGCTCAGCTTGTTCAGTAAGTATCATCTTCAAATACACCTGAATGGAAAGTTGCAAGAAAAAACAATTTGGCAGCTTAATATAGGTTTGAAAATAAATGCTTAAATATAGTGGAGAAAATTCTCTTACCCGAAAGGTTAAACACATTTGTTTGAATGTTAAGGTCTCCAATGAGTAATCTTGAATGACAACAATTTAGATCATGGGCTCTCCCTAAAACCAGTGAAATGCACACAAAGTATGAATAAACCGAAATGTTACTGTGGAACTGACTTAGTTTGCACACTAACTTGTATCAGTTATTGCAGTGTGTAATTGTCGTAAAATAATTTGCGATGGAGTGACTACGAATATCTTGCCTATAATCGCTGTGTGTATTATACTGTCGGATACTTTCCACTATGAGAATAGTTTGATGTTTATGAACTCAAGATGGTAGAGGGTTTGAATATAAAAAAAGAGGAGTAAAAGATTGTATGGAAACATTCCAAATTAGGGCAGCCATTCCAAAGGAAGGAATGCAGATCAAAATAATTATTGCTATTTACAAATTGCACTTTTTAGTGCTGCAAAATGTATGTGGGATATGAAAAACAGCAGTAAAGCTTTCTTTTCTGAGTGCACGTACAGAGAAATTATTATAGAAACGCATTAAATGTAAATGTATGGTCACTGTGGAGACCTCTCCGGTCGCAATTAAGGTTAAAATTCAGTTTTCATAAAATAACAGTTCTGTGTCTCCCCCTCTTTGTTGCTGAAATGTTCTCAATGCTGATCACTCTCAGCTTCTCGTTTCTGTCGTTTCGAAGGTATTCTGCCAATGTGTGCTTGCTAATAGAATTTTTATATCCTGTCTTCAAATGGGTTGCAGATGTTCATTGATATGTTTCCTGAGTTCCAGCAATTTACTTCCATGTTTTAATTGTATTCCCGGCATAAGGGCACCTTGAACACAGGCCACTTCGAGCTCCACCTCCTCACTCTGATGACCCTCTCTGGGCCCTCTACCCCCCACCATCCTGTGAGCCCAAAAACCTTGGGGTCATCTTCAACTCCTGTCCTTTCCTTTACCCCTCACATCATGGATCTTACCAAGAAGACTCACTTCCAGCTGCACCTCCTCCTCCTCAGAGGTACTCTCCCTTTCCTCACCTTCCCCACAAGATCAATGTCTCCAGAGCTCTGGTCCTCTCTAGGCTGGAATACTGCACAGCCTCTTTCTCAATCCTCCCTCTTTTCTCACTGCACCCCCTCCATCAAATCCAGAATAGGGCCGCAAGACTTATCCTTGGCATCAAGCCCAGGGACTGTATCCCTGTAGCCCTAAAATCTCTCCACTGGCTCCCGGTGGCTGCGAGGATCTAATTCAAAACCCTCTGCATCATTGACAAGGCTTTCTGGGGCCTGGTGCCATGCTATCTCCAACTTTCCCTCCCTAAATACTCCCCTGCTAGAGCCTCCTTTCCTCTAATTCCAACTCTTTGATTGTGAAATGCTTCTTCAAGCAGAGAGTGGGTCGTAGGTCTATCTCCTAGGCTGGTTGGCTCCCTTTGGAACAGCCTCCCTGCCACTCTCCAACTTGAGCCGACCTCCTCAAGTTCCGGAAATGTTTAAAAACTCTGCTTTTCTCTACCTCTTTCCCTTCCCTGTTAATCGCCCCACTGCCACTGAGACCGGTGGCCTGGTACTCATGAATGTCACAGGATACCAGGCCATTTTACCCAGATGATACCAGCACTCCGCACCCCCCACCCCCACTGCACTGCCCCTGCTTGGCGGCTCTAGCACTTATCCTGAAGCCTCCTCCTTGGTACTTCCCACCCACGTCTCCCACTAGTCTCCCACTAGCACTTGTCCATTCCTTGCCCCCATCCATCCCGATCTCCTGCACTTCTATTCACTGCACTTGCACGTCCTAATGCCACAAGGCCTAGTAGGACCACAACTGTTTATTTACTGCTTTGTCAATGTTACTCTTTACCCTGTTCTCTTCCCATTTAGCCTTGTGGCTCTTTGAAACACAATTCTGTTGTGTAGGTGCCTAACAAATGCTTAATATAATAAATAAATAAATAAAAATAAACCTGCTGGGTTGTTTGGCTAACAGGTTAGGTACAGGTTTCTTTTGGGGAGCTATAAAACTCAGATTTAGTTTGTTCCTTACATTCTGTGCTTTAGTTCAGACAATTGTGGGATCGAATTCTCTATATTTTTTCAAACCTGGACCCAGATTAAGAATATGCCAAATTTGTTAAGAATGTTCTAGATTAAGTTGCTGTGAGCTGAATATTGTGTGATAATCATGACCTGATCGAGGGTGAAATCATCTTCCTATTAATTGGTGTTAGCAATTACACACAGCCTTTCTTGTCGCTCACGGTGATAGTTATTTTTGAATGGACAGGTTATTGCAGCCTCTACTCATGAATTTCTGTGGCGGGCCGGATCGAGGGGTGTTATTGGCCCAGAGCATGGGTTTAAGGCCCGAGTGGAATGAGGGCCCCGGGCTGATAACACCCGATCCAGCATGCAGGATCGGGTGTTAAGGCTTTTAGCACCCGGGTTACCAAAGTGGCAACCCAGGGATCTAAACAAAAAGAAAAATAGGATTTTCCTTCCTACAAATGGGACGCGGCTGCACTGCAGCCACAATAAGGTAAATTGGGGGCAGGAGGGGGGTTAAATATTAAAAAAGGGGGACGGGCAGTGAAGATGGCTGCGGGGGAGCAGCCGTCAGGCAGCTTGGAATGCAGGCTTACACTGGCGGTACAAACTTGCATTCCTAGCCACCTGATTGGCTTGCTCCCCCGATCTGGGTGCTAATGGCTAATATTGGAGATTTCCCTGCAATATTCCGTCACTTCGCAATTTCTTTTTGCCGTACTGCACTCACCAACTGGAATATTATGGAATATACTACTCTGAGGGCTGCTAGTTGCATGTACAATAGTTAACCTCTGCATGCTTTCAAAGTGTTATAGTTTGCATGGTACCATTTTTTTATGTACATTTCTTGATCGAGAAATATAAAGTTTTACTTTCTCAACTCAATCCTAAACATATTGTGATTAATCCTCTGTATATTCGTACAATCTGGAAATCAATATTTGCAATTTTACAAAGATGCCCTCTATATACTTAGGCCATATAATTCAATTTATTTTCCCATATCAAGGGTGTTTCGGTTAGTGTATGTTGTGGTGAATTGCGGTGCCACGATCCACTCCAAGAACCTTACCCACGACTGACTGGCGGCAGCGGCAGTGACTGGCGGCAGCGGCAGTGACGCGAGATGGCAGTGGCGCAGCTCATGACGCGTGGAGGAACGGTTGGGCCTCCACCCCTTGGCGAACCAGGGGATGGCGGCATGCTCTGCTCTGAGGGATGGAAGTCGATTAGAGAAGATGTCAAGAGAGACACTGCAGGACCTCAGAGGAAAGGCCCTAGTCTTTTCCTCGACAGCGCTAGTAAAAGTTCTGGTTGTTTGGAACAACATTGAGCCTAGGGGAGGACCTGGGTTCAAATCCCCATAGAGAAACCTCAGGAAATGTAGATTAATGAAATAAAAACTTGAGCTTCAAGGATCTGACAGATAATGTTTAAAAGGAGCACAGGATAAAACTAGACCACAAAAAGCAAATTAGATGAATTTACAATTGAAGTAATAGAAGCCCAACTGGCCAACACATGAAGACCACAGTGGAAAAACCCTGCCAGCCAGTCCTGTAAGCATGACTTTCCACCAATCAGCAGCCAGCAGGATGCGGAGTCTAGCTATAAAAGCAGAACCATCTCATTCTTAACTTGCCTCAGTCGGGTACAGGTTCCCTGTACTACTCTCCAGATGTTATTGCATGAAGAGGATCTGTTTCCCAAAGCAGGGGTTGCCTGGATGAAGGAGCCTTGACTACCCTGGAGCACTGCCTGCCTGGAAGCTGCCTGAAGAGCCTGGAGGATTCTGATTGACTCAGGGGGGAAAAGCAGAGTACCCCTGCGGCCTCACCTAAGCCAGAAAGGGTGAAAGAGCTGACTGGCTTGAAAAGTCTAAGAAGAGACTAAGGACACTAGCTTACCCAGGGGGAAGAAGGAGAGTACCCCTGCAGCCCCCTCTAAGCCAAATGGGTGGAAGAGCTGAACTACATGAGGAGCCTAAGAGGAGGCTGGAGAAGCTGATTGACCCAAGGGGAAGAAGGAGAGTACCTTTGCAGCCACGCAAGCCAAAAGGGTTCAAGAGCTGACCTGCTTGAGAAGCCTCAGAAGAGGCTGAGTCAAAACCTTGCTAAGATCCTGGTAAAGAGAGACCAGGACAGAAGCAGGAACCCTGAGAGGAAGAGAGACAAAAGCAAAGATCCCCTGAAGAGGAAAGGGGTGACAGTCCAGGTCCCCTGAGGATGTGCAGGGCAAAGAAGAAAGTAAGAAAGAAGGTATTGAAGATAGACTCCTGAAGGAAAGGGGAGTCACACCAAGAGAGAGGGGGACAAATCATCCAAAGGACAGAGATGGAGAATCAAAGCACAGGACCCGGCTGATCCCTTGCCTAAGAGGTCCTGTATCTGGAAAGCAACTACAGATGTCAATTTGTCAGTTTTCGTGTAAGCGGCCCTGTTTCTCTATCCCCTTTTGAATTGTTGGACTTTTCTTATTTAGGGAAGGACTTTAATTAAGATATTCTACCCTCAAATCTTTTCACCCAAGGGAAGCTTTAAGCTTATATTCTTCATTGCACCATTTGATTTAGCTATTCTGACAACTGACTTTCAAGGAACATTTGATACAGGAAACCTTTATTTTAAGTTAAAGACTTTGTTTTGACAACCAAGAGTTTTCTTTAGGGGTTTTAGTGCTTTGAGGCACATTTTTACTTTGTAGGTGAAGTACACCTTCAGTTTGCGTTATTCACACAGGGATGGACTTTTAAGTGACTTATGTTTGAACTGCTTTATTCCTTAAATCCTGTTTTGATTGCACCTGTTCAATAAAGTATTTTCTTTAAGAAGACCCAAAGTATGAGACCCTTCTGTTCGCCATGTCGTCGCACTGTGTACTCTCAAAATGTGCCTCGAAGATCCCCAAACGACAGGCCAAATTTAGTTGAACTTCCATTTGCAGTGTTTTACAGATTTCCCTCCAAATGTAAATTGTTAGACGTTGTCAGTAATAACCACCTTGGATGTACCATGTAGCTTGACTATATTTTGGCAGAATGGACATGCCAAATGGCTTTCTCAAGGCAGTCCCTTATTAGCAACAAAATACATTATTGCATTGAGGCCTGTGGATATTTATGAGAGACCATGGTTGCTCGGCTCAAAAATATTATTAAAGTTTGCCTATTTAAGATGTAAACAGTAATGTCGGTCCCCAAGTAGACAATCCATGTATAATTCATGAAAAGTACATTTCATGCAAACAAGTTTGTAAAGGTATTTGCAGATATGCATGTATACAAGTTTCGCCATACATACAATTTGTCTAATTTGGTGCAGTTCACAAAATGATAGCCAGTAGCCTCAGGGGATCAGGGGGCGACCTATGTGAGTTCTTGATGTGTTTTGGTTGGTAGACCTTCATCTGGCTAAAAGTAAATCAAAACATAAAACAGCACTTTAGAAAATTAATTAATTCACAATGTTTGAACTGCAAAGCTTCACCCCTACACCCCCATGTACGTTTTCCCACAGCTAGAAAGGCTTGTATGTATGATATGATAGTTTATTTATATAGCGCCAATACACAAGGTGTTGCAAAGCGCTTAAAGGCAAGGGAGGGAACAAGGGAAAATACAATGACATTCTTACAGGCCATGAACAGTAAGGATGTGAAATTAACTATTGCACTCGGCCTGACGACATTTCAGATAGTCCAAGAGCTAAGACATAGATAAGGAAGGGAGGGGGAGAGTGGGAAGGAAATGGAACTAGACCAGTGACTACCGTACTAGGCTTGATGACATTACTGGTATAGCTGGAGAAAAACAAAAGGTGAGGGAGAGGGTTGCAGAAAGGGAGGGGAGGAACAGAACAAGTGACTTTCGTACTAGGCCTGATGATATTTCAGATAGTGCTGGAGGGCGGGGGGACAATAAGGAAAGGAGAGGGGAGGGGACAGATGAGGTTGCTATCATACTATGTCCAGGGACAATTCTGATAAAGTAAGTGCATAGAAGAAAGTAAGGGGAGGAGGGGAGGGAATTGGAAAAGAGAGAGGAGAGAACAGAGAGTAAGCAGTCAAAAAGAGTGGAGAAGCAAGAGGGGAGAGTGAACACTATTGCAGACGTCAGTAGTAACACATTATGTTGCAAACCAGGATAAAAGATGAAGATGGGAACAGCAGGATTCAGGGCCACCTCGAAGACAAGATGCAAAGGAAGTCCAGCATGAGAGTTTAGAATGGATGACGCACCGTGAATCAATGAAGTCCATAAAAGTCAAATCCAGCATTTGCCACAAGACGGTGATGGTGAAACCAGAATCTATCAGGACAGACTCCTGCGAAAGTAGGCTGAGTTGGGAGGAGCAGGGTAGAAGAATCAAGCAAACAGGCAACACGTGTGCGTGAAAGGTGGCCAGTGGGGACAGAGGGAGTAAACACATGTTGGTACATGCTTACCTGCTATCTGAGCAGGGGGGGTCGGGCCCTGGGTCCTCCTAGTCTGAACAGGTCCAAACAGAAAATGCCCTTATCTTCATCTGCCCTTCGCTTTGAATGCCTGGGCGAGAGACACCCTTGATCTAAGAGTTAAGAGCAGGAAGGAAGAGGCAGGGCTAAGAAGGTCGCTGGTGCTTAGGCCAGGTGACCTAGATCCACTTGCAGCTGCTCCCCATCTGCAAAGGAAAAGAGGTTGGATGGCTCCTTAAGTAGGGAAAAGTGCAGGAACCAGGAAGGCACCTGGTGGGCGTGGCTTGCTAAGTGGGGAAAAAGAGTGGCAACCTGGAAGGCACCAGGTGGCGGGGATTAGGCTAGGTGACCCAGAATCACTTGCACCATCTCCTTATCTGCAAAGAAAAAGAGGCTGGAGAGCTCCTTAAGTAGGGAAAAGAGCGGCAACCATGAAGGCACCAGGGGGGCGGGGCTTGCTAAGTGCCGAAAAAGAGCGGCAACCTGGAAGGCGCCAGGTGGGCGCGGCTTAGGCCAGGTGACCTAGATCCACTTGCACCTGCTCCCCATCTGCAAAGGAAAAGAGGCTGGAGGGCTCCTTAAGTAGGGAAAAGAGCGAAAACCATGAAGTCACCAGGTGGGCGGGGCTTGCTAAGTGCGGAAAAATAGGGGCAACCTGGAAGGCGCCAGGTGGGCGCGGCTTAGGCCAGGTGACCTAGATCCACTTGCACCTGCTCCCTATCTGCAAAGGAAAAGAGGCTGGAGGGCTGTAGGCATTCATTCTACTTGTACTTTACAAGTCCACCTGCCTAACAGTTTAATTTGTGTTTTACTTAACGTACATTAGAACATGTAGGCATTTTTCCTTCCTTTTCATAAGACCCACTGACCAGGGTTGAAGGAAGCTACATAAATGGCTAGACATTCTTCCGTTCACATCGATGACTGCCTACAGATACAATGTTCTTTTGTAGCCTCAGGGATGCCTAGATTTATTGTTTTATGCACAAAATGTTTATGTTCGAATAAAACAATGGTGCATTTCTCCCATTTCTGGTCTAGAGTCCTTTGTTTCTTCTTCTCGGTGGCAACCCACAGTATTAAAGTTTCTGAATTGTTTTTTGATATTTTTTCATCCTGGCTGTTTGTGTTTCCTGCATGGGATTTAAATGTAGTTCTCACTTTCCTGTGGGTGGGTCCGTTGAGCCCATGCATTCTTCTTCCCTGCATTTGCCCTTACCCTTAAGGTTATTCTCTTGGTTAGCACCATCATTCTCTATGCCACGGATTATTTGCAGGTGAGGCCATTATACCTACCAAAGAAATTAACTATATTCTACCTTTTCCAGAAAATCCATCTGTCTTCTGCCGGTTACATGTGATTTCAATGAATCCAAAATAACTAATCCAATTACAACCAATACCAAAATAACGAATTCCAAAATAAGAAATTCATTTTTGTTGTTTTGGGGGGAGTTCCCCCCTGAAATTCCCCCTTTTTTGTTCCTAATACTTTTCACCCACCCCACAACCACTCTTCGCACTCCGAACCCCTTTTTATAAAAGTTTTTTTTCAAAATGTGTTATTTTGGAATTAGTTGTTTTAGAAAAAGGGCTTTGAGTTTTACATCTCTTGGACTAGAGTAGTCCGAAAGGCTGATAAGCGCTGTCAGTTTCCGTGGGGCCTGGGTAGTAGGTGCTGTACTGCGAGACTCTATCCAAGTGGATTGTCCTCTGCATATCTGAATCTGAATGCTGTGCTCTGGTAAACAAAGTAGGGGCTACAGTTATTTGGCATCATTCCACAAGGGGTTGGGTGGACACCTCTGCCCTATAAAGTGGTTTTCCTGTTGTTGACATCTGCCAGGCTGCAACATGGCCTTCCCTGCTCATCTTTGCAGAACATTGTCTGTATTCCGTTCCCAGAAAGAATGTGTTTTGGTTGCTCCATCCTCCGAAAACCTTTTGGTTTAGGGACTAGTTCCTCACTATACTCCATCAACTTCTGTACTGTTTGGGACTCTTTAGATGAAGAATCTATAGGAGGAGCAATGCGGTTGAAGCACAAACTACCATCATTCAGGTTCTTTCCAATGGAGAACTCCTTCCTCCCTGACATTCCTCATTGGCCCACCCACATATCCCTCAAATGGATGGCTCATAACCTACAGTAGTTTTGCAGTTCCTTGGTCTGTGAATGAAGGGAACATTTGCAGAATTGAGGTAATGAGGTACGGATTACTAGATATGTATGTACCCCTGATGTCACATTTTTAGTCAGGCATGCCCGTGGCACTGAGCTGTCCTGGTGCAATGCTGCATGCACCCCATGGTGGCTGGGAAAATGTTTCGATCTTGTCAACCCCTGGTTAGATATTTCTAAATTGTGGAATCTGTCGATGGATTGTCAACCCCTGTTTAGATATTTATAAATTGTGGAATCTCTGGGTGGAAGGACCTAGCTACCAGAAAGAGCAACACCAAAGCTCAGTCATTTTTGTTCTCCTCTGGTAAGGTGCAAAGAGGGAGAGTGGGCGCCATCCTATTGAGTAGGTATTTGGGCCTTGTTCATTCTCGGTAGTGGGACTCCCACACCTTTGGCCAGTTGCAAAATAGACTGTTGACAAGCTCTTTGTTTAAGTTGAGTAAATGGTCCTTTTGACCTACCATGCAAAGAACATATTATTATTGTAAAAATTAAGCAATCATCATTTGAACTTCTCACTACGTATGATCCATTGCTTTTGTGTAGGTATTTGAAATACAATAAGGTGTGATGCAGCCAGAAGAAACCCTGTTTCTAAAAGCCTTCCCTTGCTTGTTTGTTGTAGTTTTCTGACGCTGAAGAAGCAGCAGTAAAAGAACCAATTATAAAAAGATTTGAAGAAGAAGGAAACCCATACTACTCCAGCGCAAGGTAAAGAAAAGCTCCCACCTGATACTTGCAAATGCACAATTCTGACTGATAAAAGTACATTAAAAACAAAAGTGGGTTGTATAACTTTCTTCAAAATTTACACACTTATTTAACATACAGTAACAAACTGTGCCACCACTGTATACCGACACTAAGGCTTAGGTTATGTGTGGGGATGTTAATTTGTACTGTATATGGTGTCCTTGTATTTTTGCCTTGTTGATATTTTCCGCAGGTCCTTTATGACTCAAGTGCCCTAGGGATTCATGGCTCTCTCATTTCTCCCAGATCAATTTGGGACTTCATGGAGTGTAAGACTGTTCTATAGTATGATCAACATCCTCTGAAAAGATTTAGGACTATGTGTTAATATCTATTAGCACCCAGGCGGAGGGCAGCAACCAATCAGGTTGCTCGTAACGTGGGCGTAAACTACCAATGCTTCCCCCACCCTCCTTTCCCTTCTTCTTTTAAACCCCCCACTTACCTGCTTTGTACCTTGTGTGTTATAACTTACTACCACACTTGTTAATAACGCCCCATCCACTGACAACTGCAACAATTGTTCCTGAACTAGTTCTGCTTCCTCATTCTTCCTGACCTCAACTTTCTTTCTGTCTTTCTCTGGTTTTAACCGATAATGGTGAAAAATAGTCAACTGAATCTCCGTCCATGGCTTCACTTCCATTTCCACAATCTTTCTTAATTGTCTTTGCACTTCCTTGACATAAAATGTGATAAAAAATAGTGATGTTTTTGTCCAATGGTTCTGTAGATTCTAGCTGCCAATTTTCTTGGATGTCCTGGATATAAGCAGTTGGGTCCTCATCTGCTCTCATTTGTGAGTCATAATGGCATTATTTATGACGAGTCTGGATACAGTATCCTAAGTGCTCTCCAAACGTCCCTCTCATTTCCAAATGTTGTCCATTTGCTCCTATGTGGCCGCAAGCTTGTCAGCAATTTTCAAAAGGAATGGGACATTTGGGCGACCACCTCTTTGATAGAGTCCGGTACGGTATTATACACAAAGGTAGAGTTCACAAATCATGTGAGAAAAGGGGCAAAGATTTTAGAGTTACCTATAACAAGTTTGGATTAAATTGTATCGTCGCTTTATGTAGTGGGGTCCATACTTTCCAACACTTTTGTTATTTCTGAACCCGTAGGTCCTTTTAATGAGTTTACGCTTTATTGAATGGATGGGGATGCAGAATTTACTCGTACACCAATAATAAGACTGACTCGGGAAGTTGGCAAAACATAGCTGTTTTATTATCAATTGTCTTAAACAGGGAGTACAATGGACATGAACGGACGTCTTAAATCATATCGCTCAACGTTTTACATGAAAAAATATACTTTTATAGCAAAAACCTGTCATCATTGACGTCCTATTTGGCAAGCTAAGAAAACCTATCTAAGAATGTGGTTGGTCTACGGGGATTATCTAGGTATACTTTCTATGGGGGATAGGATTATGATTGGGTCCCTATAGTCGGGTGGACAACTATGCCCACCCCTAGTGCAAGTCATCTTCATTGTCATCAAATACGCAACATTTCATTGGCTCGCAAACTATAGGGCTCTTTGCTACGTGACCCTCTATAATTGGTTGGCATGCTTGTACCCTTCTGGAATATTCCAACCGCTAGCAGCATTAAAGCTGGTACCCCATGTGTTTCTCAGTAGACTTGACCATGCATTCCCACCCAATTAGCCCATCATCCATCATCCATCATCACTCCTGCTGTCTGCCATTTGAATTGTCTTTGAACTCGGCCTTGCAAAGTATCACTGTCCCTGAGAATAGAAGAGAGTGTGAGCACGTTCTTATCTTCAGTTTCGATGTAGCATGCCCAAAGTCTTATTTCCATCTACCCCATGTGACAGGAGACCGTTTTTTAGCTCCTTCTTTGCATTTAATAGTATTAAATGAATGCAACTTGGCACTCATAGTGTTATTCCATTGCACCTCAACAGGGGCTCGCCTTGCTTCTAACGTTCATTGCATCTTCTTGAATAGATAACCAGTTTCTCCAGCATTGGATCTTTCATGGATTCACATGCTTAGAATGTTCCCCGTCGTCAGGCTGGGAATCCTCGGTAAATTATATAGACCTTTTCCATAGGAAAAATGTCGAAACTTGTGTCCTATCTACGTCGTTTTGGGCCACGTACGCCTGCGCCACTAGGTCGTAGAGGTATAAGAAGCCCCGCGGCTCCCTCAGATTTCAACCGTCTTCCAAAGTAGTGGGATTACCTTGAGTAGCTACTATTTTTGTTAGGTTGTGTGTATTTCTTCTTCGACTTCCCTCAAAGATGTCTGGAAAAGCGTTGTTTCGTCCTTGTGCTACATGCGGTCTTAAGAAAGTATATGCAGGTGATGGGCATATGGACTGTATTTACTGTCTTCACCCTCATCATTCGGCCAACATGTGTGAGATCTGTCAAGGCTTCTCCCAGAAGACCCTGGAGGACCGTAACAGACGTCTGGTAACTTGGCTCAATGACGGGGCGGGTGCGTACCCTGCATCGGAGGTAGGCTCTACTGCCTCGAGATCTAAACCTCCGGTGCCCCCTCGTCGCTCTGCGTCGGCAGAGCCTCCGACGAAGAAACCACGTTCATCGGAAAAACGCCCCTCTGATAAACCTCCTGCGAGGGACTCTTCGTCAAAGAAAACGTCATCTTCTTCGGCCTCATCAAAAAAGCAGAGAAAAGGTCTATTGAAATCCTCCTCGGGAGACCGCCATGGCTCTACCTCGAGTCGAGTGTCGTCGACCCACAAGTCGAGTTCAAAACCGGCGAGTACGCCCCAAGGCTCTGCGCCAAAGACTTCGTCGTCGACGACGGCCAGATCGTCAACGTCTTATTTGCCATCTGCACCTGCTCTTCCCGCGATCACTTCGGCGGGTCAAACAGCGGTTATGGAGAACATGTCGTCGTCGACGGTGGTACCTTCGGTGGGTTGGCTACCGGAAGTTTTCGACCCGATCTTGCCTGAGGCCTTGTTGCAACCAGAAGCAGCCTTCTCCATCTCGTCGGCAGAGGATGACCGTGGTCCGATTGTACAGCCAACCGATCTGGGGTTACGTGCAACCAGTTCGGTGGAGCTCCCGAGTGGCAGTGCCATCCCAGCCGCCTCTTCCTTGCTGAATCCCCAGTCTCTATTGTCCCTGGAGGTTTTGAACACGTTACAGAAGCTGTTACAGCATTTGGACATGCAGCTGCCTCACACTAGTGTCCTGACGGTGCCGCAGGCTATGCCGGTCATCGCCGAACAAGGCCCGGCTCCTCGCTCGACGACCAGAATGCCTACAACTTGCCCGGTGGAGGAGGATCGTTCTCACCCACACTCGGAGGAGGGAGAACTGCCGGAGTCGGAGTCAGAACGTGAAGGGTCTCTTTCAGACGTCTCATTATCCCCCTGAATGAACCCAACATGGGAGTCTGATGCGGAAATGGAAACTCCAAAGAGCCCGGCACAACCATCACCGCCGGATGACATCGGGGCCTTCCATGCAATGATGGGAAAAGCGTGTGCGGAATTTGGCCTAGCAACGGAAGAAGTAAAGAAAGATTGCTTTCTCTTCGATCATATGGGCAAGAGAAGGAAATCGATGTTTGCTATCCCCATTTTGGACCATGTCTGGCAAGAGGGGTTGAGGACCATGCGTCATCCTTTCTCAGAACCGACGATAAAAGGACGGTTAGAAAAGAAATTCAAGGCTCTGGAGTCAACTCCCAAGTGCTTGACGTCTCAACCTTCGCTGGATTCGGTGGTGTCCGCTGCTGCGGCCCGAAAAACGAGGTCGACCCCGCCGGACAATGATGCCAGGAGACAAGATGCGTTTGGAAAGAAGGTATTGTCAGTCGGTGCGACTACAGTAAAAGCAGCCAACTCCCTGGCCATTATGGCACGGTATGATCTTGGACCATCTGCCAGAGGAACACAGGAAGTTCGCTATGCTGCTAGTACGTGAAGGGGAAGAGGCTTCCAATCACTCCATAAATATCGCTGTCGACCTGGCGGAGGCTGGTTTTAAACAAATCAATAACGGCGTAGTGTTAAGAAGGCAAGCCTGGCTTAAGTGCACAACCTTTAGACAGGAGGTGCTGGACATGCCGTGCGAAGGGGAACAACTGTTTGGCGAGAAAGAGGATGATGCCTTGAAGGGCATGAAAGAAGACTCTGACACTGCTCGGTCACTCAGAGCCCTCCAGAGTGGCAGAAATGTTTGTTCCTTTCGTCCTTTCAGAGGAGCTTCCGGAAACTCCCGGTTTGGATCACCTAGAGACCGAGGTCTCAGTAGACCCTCCTACTCTTCCCAAGGCTACAGACGAGCAGCCCAGGCTACTTGTAGAGGCAGAGATTATCAGTCCTCAAGAAGGAGAGGCTCCTACTCATCGTCGGCGAAGGATCGACAGGCAAAAACCCAGCAATGACAAGTTTCAAGACGTCCTAGGAGGCAGAGTGTCTCGTCGCGTCGACGAGTGGGAAAGCATAACAGACCAATGGGTTTTGGACACGATGCATCTGGGTCACTCCCTACAGTTCAAGGACAAGCCGCCACACATTCCACCAGTGTTCTCGCCACAATCCCATCTTCAGATACTGGTGCAGGAAGTGACGCTTATGCTACAGAAAGGGGCTATAGAACTGGTCCCGGTGGCAGAAAGAGGAAAGGGAGTGTACTCCCGTTACTTCGTGGTCAAGAAACCCAATGGAAAATGGCGTCCCATTCTAGATCTGCGGACTCTCAACAAGCTGCTAAAGAATCTAAAGTTCAAAATGCTTACACTGCAAGAGGTTATCCGATCGATACAACCGGGAGATTTTTTGTCGTCGCTAGACCTTCAAGACGCATACTTTCATATCCCGATGCGTCGACGACACAAAAGATTTCTGCGGTTCGTCGTCGGACAAATCCACTATCAGTTCAAGGTCCTCCCATTCGGACTAAAATCGTCTCCCAGGATGTTCACGAAATGTTTGGCTCCAGTGGCAGCCTGGTTACGGAAGGAAGGTCATCGTGTGTACCCATATCTGGACGATTGGTTAGCAAGGGGATTATCTCCGGAAAGGGCACTGGAGAGTCTGAATGCCACCATGTCCCTCCTACAGCATTTGGGATTCGCAATAAACTTCGAAAAGTCCTCCTTAACGCCTTCAAGTACCTTGATCTTTCTGGGGGCGGAGTTCCAGACGCAGTCAGGATTGGTAAAACCATCCGTCGAAAGAGTTATGAAACTACAACACAAAGCATCGGAATGGAAAGTCAACACCAGAGTGTCAGTAAGAAGGTACATGTCCCTGCTGGGGACCATGGCGTCCTGTATACCCTTAATCAGCAATTGTCGTCTCTTCATGAGGCCTATTCAGGAATTTTTGACAGATCGATGGGCACAGAGTCAAGGTCGTTGGTCGGACAAATTGACCATCAACAGCAAGCTCGTGCAGGCACTTCACTGTTGGAGAATCTCCAAAAATCTAACAAAAGGAATGCCCTTACTGGAACCTATATTCCAGATGACAGTGGTGACAGATGCTTCTATGACTGTATGGGGAGCTCATCTGGATTCCCTTCAAGTTCAAGGTCGGTGGTCATCGGAGAAGTCCAGCCTTCACATCAACGTGCTGGAGTTAAGGGCAGTGCGTTGGGCCCTGAAGTCCTTTCTACCACGCATAAAGGGATCCGTTGTACGGATAATGACAGACAACACGACAACGATGTTTTACCTGAGAAAACAGGGAGGTACTCGCTCCAGGACTCTGTCGACCGAAGCCCAGGAGATCTGGCATTGGGCCCTCCGCCAAAGGATATATCTATGGGCGTTCCACTTACCAGGAGTCAAAAATGTGCAAGCAGACTCTCTCAGCAGAGAGATGAATCGACTACACGAATGGGAATTGAACGACCAACAACTACACCGTGTCTTCGAAAAGTGGGGTCGTCCGGCCCTAGGTCTCTTTGCAACGAGAGAGAACAGGAAGTGCTCACAATACGCGAGCAGGTGGCCACAGCAAAATTCACTGGGGGAAGCGTTCTCCTTCCCGTGGATGGACACGTTTTTGAATGCGTTCCCCCCCCCCGTTTCCACTCATACGTCGGATATGCAATGGATCCACAGATATCCATGTCGGGTGATCCTGGTGGCCCGTACTGGGCGAGACAAGTGTGGTTCTCCAATCTACTCCATCTTTCAGCAGCGGAACCCATGAGGTTCCAGAGGATCCCGAACCTTCTGTCTCAGGACAAAGGGGCGGTTTGGCACCACGACCCGGACAGCCTCAGTCTGACAGCCTGGCTCCTGATTTCTCCGAGTTTGGTACGTTAGCAATTCCATCGGACTGTCGTCGCGTTTTGCAAGCTGCAAGGGCGCCGTCCACGAACGCTTCGTATACATACAAATGGAAGAGATTCTGTATATGGTACGGGGATCAGCCAGGTTTACATCCACTTAACATCACACCGGAGTAGCTTCTACCATACTTGCTACTCCTGGCTCAAAAAGGTTTGTCTTTTTCATTGATAAAAGTGCATCTGGCTGCCATTCCGAGATTTACTCGGAAGAGACATTCAACTCCATGTTTAGTGACCAGTTGATTAAACATTTCATGAAAGGATTGTTCCGAACTTTGCCTCCAACGAAGAAGTTTCCTCCGATCTGGAGTCTTAACCTGGTTCTAGCAGCACTAATGAAGGCTCCTTTTGAGCCGATGTCATAGTCGTCATTGAAATTCTTATCGTGGAAACTGGCTTTTCTGGTGGCTATTACTTCGGCTCGACGTCTGTCAGAAATACAAGCGTTAGTGATCGATCCACCATATTTGAGGTTTTTCAAAAATAAAGTCGTGTTGGCTACTAACCCTCATTTCATTCCTAAAGTCCCTACCATGTTCCATAAGTACTCTTCTATAGTGCTACCGATGTTTTTTCCAACACCTTCGTCTGTTGCGGAGAGGACTCTCCATACATTGGACGTGAGAAGAGCCCTGAAATTTTACCTCCATCGCACTCAAAATCTCAGGGACACAAGACAGCTATTTGTGGCCTATGGCCCTTCGGCTAAAGGTAAAGCAATCTCAAAACAAGGACTGTCCCGATGGGTGTCATCTGCCATTTCTTTTTGCCACTCAAAAGCTGGGAAACTGCTGGCAAAACGTCCACGAGCCCATTTGACGAGATCCACTTCGTCGTCGGCGGCATTGTGGTCCGGGATTCCGCTGGGAGATATCCGTCAGGCGGCTTCCTGGTCGGTACCACATACGTTTACCCGGCATTATTGCCTCGAACAACAACATGCTGAGGATACACAGATGGGTCGTGCAGTCCTACGGCACCTGTTTCAATAAGGTAGGCCCCAATAAAGGGGGTATATCCTTCGACTAATGTACTTTAAAGTGTTGTTTTTTTAGCTGTTCATGTACTATGATTTGAAGTTTAGCCATGGTGAATATGCATTTATAGTTATAGTGTTATTGGTTTGCATACACACCTCTAACTATGGGGGATACTGCTATACAATCTATTCTAAGCATGTGAATCCATGAAAGATCCAATGCTGGAGAAGGGAATAGTTTCTTACCTGTAACTCCATTTCTCCAGCATTGGTATCTTTCATGGATTCACATGCGCCCGCCGGCCTCCCCTAGCATGCAAACCGGATGTTCCCCCATACTACTTTACTCTATACCTCTACGTCCTAGTGGCGCAGGCGTACGCGGCCCAAAACGACGTAGATAGGACACAAAAGTGTGTACATTTTTCCTATGGAAAAGGTCTATACAATTTACCCAGGATTCCCAGCCTGACGACGGGGAATATTCTAAGCATGTGAATCCATGAAAGATACCAATGCTGGAGAAATGGAGTTACAGGTAAGAAACTATTCCCTTCTTGGCTGCCTCAACCCTTGACACTGGGCCAGACAGCCTTCTCGATTCTTCCTCCATCTTCAGCTGCTTTTCTCTGCTGTCACACACTTTCAACCCTTTTGCTACTGAGGTCCTGGTTTGCTAAAATGTGACGTGGAACATGCAGATTCTATACACATGTATTTATTGGTGGCACCCCCTGCAATCGATTATGTATAGCCAGCCTTCATGGTTACTTAGCCTACTTGTGTTGCAGCATCTGTACAGTTATAAAGCGATTTTTATTTTCATCAGTGTTCTTTGCACGTGCAATCTTCATTCCGCACATGAAATGTTACTTGACTCTTTATTTCGTCATCAGATTTTATAAGGTCCATTCGCCTTTTCTCCTGGTATCTCTTCTTGCTGCGTAATCTTTGCTTCATGTAACATCACCAATCTCCTCTTTCACTCATCTTTACACTTCTCCTAAGAGGCTGTCTTCTCTCAGAGGATACAATGGATACCTTGTCTCAAAGGTTTTTCGTGTTATATAGGCATCATTACTGATGCTTTGCTTGTCATAATTTCTGGTTCCCAACATATAGGCAAGACGAGGGCGGGATTTCCGGTAGAGGCATTTGGTTCCTCCTCTACATGTCTGTCCCAGAAACAGGTTTAAATTCAAAGTTTAACCGAGTGTCATTTTCATTCGTTTCTACTGATTGAGGTTATATATCTGCACTTGTATTTGTTGACATTTTTTTAATATGCGCATCTGATCTTCTCTACAAAGGCCTGTTGAACTCTGATACAGTCTTCGTTAGTAGGGGTAAATGATTTTTGGCATTTGGTCTCTACAGCTTTTTAAATATCTCAAAGAACTTTCTCATACTTGTTTCTGCATTCTCAATTTGGTTGTTAAAGAATTTCTTTTAGTCTCAAAAATTGCTGATCTATGGGCCTTTTCTACAGTCTTCCATGTTGTCTTATTTATGTCGGTTTTGGATTTGCTCCATATGCGCTATGCCTGCCTCCATTTCTTTTTCAAGTTATCTAGTATGGGGTTAACCATCCATTATGGTTAAGTCCATCTCTCACCGTTTTCAGGTTGATAGGGGCTACCTTAAAGTTTTCTTTATATTTTTTTCAAATTCTCTTTATTTACTTTACGGTTACAACTCATACCAACAAAAGAAAAACCCCAACCACCCATCAGCCCCACCTCCTTCCAACAAACCTACGGCAATACAGTGCAGCGACGTTAAGAGGTGAATGTCAAGTTAATTACCAATTCGACACATCCAACTGTGATTGGCTTTTTGTACAGTTCTAGTATGTGGGTTGAGAATACGCTGTCTACATTACTATCCTCTTGTGGAGAGGCAGTCTATACACTGCTGTTGCTCAGCATATCGTTTTGGAATGGGGGCCAGTAGTCAACTGGTGTGCTACTCACAGCTAAGGTGGTTGTATATCGCGTTTCTTTTTGTTCACACGTATTCATGTAGGCCAAACATTCACGCATTGTCAGTGCTGTAGACTTCCCCTGTGTCTTGATGATCAATGTCCTGGCGACTATTGTTGCCATCCCAGCCAGCCTTTTTTCAGTTCTGGAGCCGGCTTCCATCATGGCTAGTAGTCAAAACTCTTGCGAGTATTGCCATGATTCACATAACATAGAGCGCATAGCCATTTCCGTCGTTACCCAAAACGGTTGTATTAAGGGACAGGAGAAAATCAGCCGGGTCATGGGTATACCTTGCACAACTGGGTGGTCTCTCTGGGTAGAATTTATGTAGCCTTTCGGGAGAATAATATACCTGGTGAAGAAATTTGTAGTGAATTAGGTGGAAGTGGTAGTTTTCTGTGCTCTAATTCTCCTATACATGACTGAAACCAGTGATTTGTGGGTGTGGTCACATATTGTAAAGCTGGGAGGGTTCGGGTGAGCTTGTGGGAAGGCCAGGCAGGTGGCCTTGATCGCCTCCTGCTAACGAAAGTACAGAAACATTGTTAGCCCATCCCACATCCCTCTAGTCCTCCGATTATCCCAAGTAATTAGGCGACCATCCACCACAAGATCACCCAGCAAATGTATCCCTAGTCTTTCAAAATGTATCTGGAAGATCTTTTCATGGGTAAGAGGTTTACCTCTGACCTTGATTATGACAAATGTGGGCGATTAGAGCAACATCGTCCCATTGATTTTCAGCACGTTATGCCATGCCCTACATATATTTTAAATCGGTTGGATCTCAGCTCGGGGACACACGTAGCAAGGGGTTCTCCACAGCAGACCCCTCGGGTCATCTGGGTGTATGATCGCCTTTTCAAGGTAGACGTGGGGAAGATCATGCGAGGGGGGTCACCACCATATGGAGTACTGTAATTATGCAGGCAGGAAATATGCATATAAGTCGGGATATTCCAATCCTCCCAGGTCATAGGGCATTGTCAAAACATCCAGTGATATTCTGGCCTGTCTACCCGCCCAAATCCGGCGTGTCATCAATTTATGTGCTCTAGCCCAGAAGCCAGAGGGGGGCCAAATTTGGACGTTATCAAATATATATAAACACTTTGGTTGTATGACCATTTTAACTGCCTGCGAGATGGGCAACAAAATCCAAGCCTCAACTCTGTGCTCCAAGTACTCTAAGACTTTCAGGTAATTTCTTTCAAACAAGGTAGCAGGAGAGTTGGTTATATGTAAACCCTAGTATTGCATGCCATCAGGGCACCATTTGAAGTCTTCACAAATCTCCTCCTGACGGACGTTGGGTGTTAGGGGCAGTACTTCTGATTTGGACTAGTTTATCCCCAACCCAGATAGGTCGCTGTATTGCTCGATTGCCTGTATAACCGGCTTTAAGTATGTTTTAGGTACAACAACATATCTGCGTAAAGTGATACAATAGCAGTGTGAGAGTGAAGTCTTATCCCACGATGTATATGATATTCCCTTAGATAACAAGCGAGGGGCACAATCGCGAGGGCAAAAAGAATGGGCGAAAATGGGCATCCCTGCCTCATGCTACCTGACAGCATTATGCATTCCGACATGATTATTGGCGTACACCACCGCCCTGGGAGCTGCGTAAAGCAGGAGGATCCGGCGGAGGTAAACCACACCCAGCCCTGAGCGTCTCAAGACCTCAAATAGGAAGGGCCACTCTAGAGAGTCAAAGCCTTTTTCTGCATCCAAGGCGGCGACCACCATGGGGATTTCAGGATTCATGTTGTGCATAAGTGTGAATAAACGGCGAAGATTGTTCTGTGTGGATCCGCCTGAAATCGAGCCTGTCTGGTCTAGAAGTACCAGGGCAGACATATGTGGGAGAAGATAGCCCACTAAAATTTTCACCAGAATTTTGTTGTCAATATTGATTAAAGACAGTGGTATATATGAAGCGCACTTCAAAGGGTCTTTATTGGGTTTCAGCAGTACCATCACAATAGCCATCCTGGTGGATTTGGGCAGAGTGCCAGAGTTGAAGGCTTCCTCGTACATACTGCAGATATGCGGAACAATCAGATTGGTTTATTCCTTATATAGCTCTGCAGTGAGCCCGTCTACACCCAGTGCCTTACCGTTAGGTAGAGAAAGGATAGTGGTGCATATTTCTTGCTTCGATGGGGGCGCTCTCAGCTGTTCCCCCCCATTGTTGGTTCGAGCCAGCCCTAGGCCACCTGATCCAAATACTGCAATATGGAGTCATGCCCAACTTTCAATTGTGACTTGTATAATTGTTCATAATACTTCCCGAAAGTCTTGCAGATCACAAGGGGGTCCCTGCTAGGGGTAGCCCCTGGGTCCATGATCTTCATGCTTCATGCCCATGCTAGTGTGTGACTGGGTCGGTCCCCCTCCCCATATGCTGCCGCCCTAACCAGGTCACCCAGGAATCTCTCCTCTTTCCATAAGGAGGCAGATGTCCTCCCGCAGTGTTCTTAGGCATTCTCAAGTCATGGGGGTGTCATGTAGCCCTTGTTGATCCTCCAGAACTTTAATATCCTGCTCAATATTGACTATCGATCTACGAATATCCTTCAATACTCTGCCTTCTCTAGACATACAGCACCGCCTGGCATATACTTTAAATGATTCCCATAGTATTCTATCATCTGCCACCAAGCCCACATTTGTCTCAAAAAAGGTTTGTATGTCCTGTCTAATATTTTTCACGGAAAAGCCTGTCCTCCAGTGTGCAGGCTCTGGACCGCCACCTCAGGTACTTTGGGGCTGAAAGGACAGGAGAGAAGAACCTTCACTGGGGAGTGGTCTGATAGTGAGCGTGGAAGTATCTGTGCCTCTGTGATAGAATGGAGCATGCCTGGGGAGACCATGATGTAATCAATCCGAGAGGAGCTACCATGGACCCTGGGGTAGAAGGAATATTCTCTGCTGGTGGGGTGCAATATCCTCCAAACATAAAATCTATGGTATTCTGCAATGTCCAGCCATTCAATTACTGCCTTAGGTAAGGCTGTCTGTTGTGTGGTAGATCTATCAAGTGTCAAGGATAGGGCCATATTGAAATCACCTGCCCATAGTATTTCATAGCCTGTGAACCTGTGCAGGTGGCTGGCACATTGCAGAAAAAACTCGGGGGAGTCAAAGTTCGGGGTATAGATATTCAGAATTAGAAAACGGATCCCCTGCTAGGAGAAGAAAATGCGCCTCCCCGTCACAGATTTGATTATGGAGCTTAAAAGCTAATGAACGGTGTATATATGTGGCAATTACACTTGAATGTATAGAGACTGAGGAGCCGTATCTTCTCACCCCCCCGTCCAGATATGTTGGCAAGCCTGCCATCTGCGGCCAAATGTGTCTCCTGTAAGCACAATACATTTACATCATGACTCCTAGCATAGTTCGCAATTAATGATTTGTAAAGCCCTGTATGTTCCATGACATTAGTGATATACCATTCTCCTGCTGCGCCTTTCGTGAAGTGATCATTGCTGTACCTGCCATCTCACATGTCCGTAATGTATACCCCTAGTATGCTGCTGCATGATCCACAGGGAATGCCATTTGGCCACTCAGTTTCAGAAGTGTTGTATAACTAACAAATGCACCATATTTGCCATTAAATCCTAACACCCAGCCCCACCGCATTGCCAGAAACAATAACCGACCGGCCTTACCCCCATAACACTTCAACTCAATCAACGACACAACACTCAACGCCCGCAGTGTCTGCGGGAATGGGCGCACTAGGCGACAGCTTGCTCCAGAGGCTAAGAGCCCTTCTCACAACATGTTCCTCTCCCAGAGGATGGATTTAGACTCGGGCCATGGTATGCGGAGCCCAACCCAAATACATATATGCTGCAACAGGATTTATCTGTGAATAGTATGGAGCAGGCGACACAAGGCTATATAAAGTATTCCGGGAGCTCGCCAATGCTAGGTGGTTCTTGGGCAAAACGTTCAGCTGCTTCAGGAGTCGAGCAAAAAAGGACCATCCCATTATGTTACACAAAGCTTAGCCGGGAACAACATTGCATAACGGATGCCCTTCTGCCGCAAAGTGTCCTTCACAGATTGAAAAGTCTTCCTCTGTTCCTGAGAATGGTTTTGAGGTCATGTTTCCTTGTTCCAAAACTCGGGTAGGCTCTGGGAAGCAGGTCATTCCACTGCCCTGGCGCTGTATGCGGGAAGGATCCCCGAGGCACTATGGCCAGTTTAGCTCTGGGAATAGGCAAGAGGTGGGAGTTGTTGCAGGCAGCCATTCTAATCTGCCTGCGAGGTAGCTGGAACATTTTCCATGGAGGGATCGGTGTGTGTTGCAGAGAGTTCAATAAGTCACTTTCCTTTCCACCAGGAGCCAGTGAAGGACCCTCCTGGCACTGGAGATATGATCGGATCTTTTCTTCAGGCCTTCCACCACTCTGTGTTATATTGGACAACCTGAAGGCGGGCCAGCTCACCCTTACAGGTGCCCTGGAAAAGACTTGCACAATAATCTATGTGGGCTCCAATGATTGCCCTGGCAATAGCGGCACAATTTTTGACGGATTAAGGAATGCCTAATTTGTGCCAACAGTTTTAAGTAGTAAGCCAGGCTGGCGACGAGACTGTTAGTGTGTGCTGTCATAGATAGTTCCTGGTCTAGGACGGTGGCCAGAGTTTTTGACTTTGGGGAGAGTCATGATAGTACAACCTGAGATGTTGAAAGCCTTGTATTCGTTCCCTGTTTCCTTAAGGGGGCGGATGTGCCTGCGATTTTTTTTGCATTGAGTGCAAAGCCATTGTCCATCATCCAGGATCTGATCTGGTTGTAGATGTTGTTAACCGTAATCTTATCTCTGGTATGATTCCCAGAAAGAGTGATCAGACACTGTGTGTCATCTCAGTAGTTTGCGTACAGGGTACCTTCTTCCTCGAGCATTTCAAAGAGGGGTATGTATAGATGTTAAAAAGCATGAGTGAAATGCACGCCTCCTATGGTGCTTTGCATGAGACAGGGTAGTTCTCCAGCATGGGGTCTGCCATGGATTCACATCCTCATGAATATTCCCCGTCGTCAGGCTGGGAATCCTCGCTAAAGATAAAATCAGTATCAGTTTCGTTTCTGATCTGTCTTTCTTAGTAGTAACCAATCACTGATTTCTGGGTCATACTGCCCCCAGCCAATGACTGCCCTCTCCCTAAGCCCCGCCTCTGGCAGCCATCCTCAAATTTTTACCGCACGTTCAAGTGTTGGGAGTCCTCGTGCTTTAGCTCTCGAGTTTTTGCTGCGTTTTTGTGCTTTTTCAGGAGATTTTCTCATTTTTTCGGTTTAATCGAGCCTCAAGCTCCACTGCTTCTACTTCCGATAACGGGGACCCGTTTCGGAATTCTTCTACGCTCCTTAAGGGTGAAATTTTCATCGAGTTTACGCTTCTTGGAGGATTCCGGAAGATCTGCGGCCTACCTCAACGGACATGGCCCAGGACAAGGGAAGCTCAATGCCCGGATCCAAGCTGTTCAGGTGCTGCCCTGGATGTGGATTACAAAATGTTTTCAAGGAGGACGAGCATTTGCAATGTCTCTACTGCCTTCATGAGGACAAGACGCACGTGGAGAAGGACTGTGCGTTCTGCAAGAACCTTTCGGAACGGACCAAGCAAGATCGTCGTTCCCGCCTCGCCGCCTGGCTGGAGAAGGGCACAGCAGGTGAGAAGGCGAAGAAAAAGTCTGAGCGGGCTTCTAAGTCCTGTGAGGGCGCCCTGGCGACGGGGGCCCAACAGAAGGCCAAGCACCGCGAGTCCTCGGGCAACGGGAGCGCCGAAAGGTCGGGCTCTTCGGCTGCCAGGCAGGGCGCGACTTCCCCGGCACGTTCAACCACAAGCCAGCGCTCTGGTCCGGGGAAGAGGAAGTCCGAGAACCCGGGTAAGCTGCTGGAGCGGCCCCGGTAGATCTCGAAGGGAGCGAGGCGCTGACCCTCCCCCCAAGGCAAAGGCCCAGGACGCAGCTAAGGTGGTGAGGGCTTTGATCCAGCCGGCAAAGGCCTCTATCGAAGTGGTCGCTGCGGCCCTGGCAAAGCCGGCTGAGACTACGCCAGTGGAGACGGCCTCTGGGCCCAGAGTATCCCTGCCACCGCAGAGGGAATCCTCTTTCCAGCCCATCGTTAAGACCCCCGTGAAGACCCCGGCGAAAAAAGAGGGGTGGGGGGGCGGTGGCCATTACAGACTCGGAATCAGCCTCTGAGGAGGATCTGGTGGAAACCGTGAAGGGCCTCAACGAGAGGTTCGAGAAAGTTTGATCCCAGGGGAAGGATCCTGCTGAGGAGATCGAAGATAGCGAGGGTGGCGACGACGACGAAGGCCCGGTGGAGCAACCGTCCCTCCCGTCGCAGCCATTGCCAGAGCCTCAGGATAGCTCGGCGGCCATTTTGTTGGCAATCCAATCCTTATGTACTGAGATAAGGACGAGGTTACCACGGACCCCGACGGAGGATCCTGAGCCAGGACCGTCGGGAAGCCCCCCGAACAAGCAGAGGAGAGTCCATCCCGCTCCGCCATTCGTGCCCACGAGGCCTGTGCACCCCTCATCCCCCTCGCCTTACCCTAGCGATGATACGGATACAGGGACGGACGACGACGGTGGCGATGATACGACGGACATCCCTTCATCGCCTCCCCCTCGGGCCTCACTGCCCGACGAAATTGGCTCCTTTCATGCCATGATAGCCAGGGCGTCCGAGCTCTTCCAACTCTGCCCGGAGGAACAGAAGAGGGAAGGTTTTCTTTATCAACGACGGGAGGCCAAGAGAAAGGCGGTCCTGGCTGTGCCGTTGCTCGACGACATCTGGGACGAAGGGCTGGCTGTCCTCAAGAACCTTTCTATGACGCCCGCCAAGAGGGACAGGTACGAGAAGAAGTACCGGGTCCCGAAAGCTGCCACCTTGTGCCTCAGGGCCCAGCCTACGCGGGATTCGGTCATCTCGGCAGCGGCCAAGAAGAAGGCAGCGGGTGCGGCAGTATCAACTTCCACTTCCCCGCCCGACAGCGAGGGCAAGAGGTTGGACTCCATGGGACGACGGGTCATTTCGTCCTCGGCGACGACGATTAAGGCGGCCAATGCCTTAGCGATCGTGGCCCGTTACGACAGGAAGCTTTGGTTCAAGTTAGCTCCCCTGCTGGACTTCCTGCCGGACGACAAGAGAGCGGAAGCCCTACAGATTCTTCACGAAGGCGAGGTGGCATCGGATCAAGCCATAACGGTGGCAACGGACATTGCCGATACCGGATTTCGCCAGATGGGCAACAGGGTTTGCCTACGACGACGAGGGTGGCTCAAGGCGACGGACTTCCGCCAGGACGTTCATACCAGAGTGTTGGATATGCCATTCGATGGCAGCAACCAGGTCTCTCTTAAACTACGCCGTTTTATTTTCGTTGCATTTCGTTTTTGCATTTCGTTTTTAGCACTGTATGAAGGTCTATTGTGTGTAATGTCATGAAACTACAATTGATTATAAATTGAATTTTAACTTGTGTCATCACTAGTTGGGGCCATTAGATAACGTACCTGCCCAAAATTTAGCATTTTATTAACACAGCTAAGATTTTAGCCTGTTTGTTTCCCTGCATGTGCTGCCTGGGCATCTGAACTACACAATCCAGCAGCCTTGTAGTTCTCTGCTGCCTCATTAGTTTAAACCCGGCGCGAACGGGGCAAGCCGGTCTGTGCCGGTCCGTGGCCGGACGGGTCGGAGTTGGTGGAGCCGGAACTCGTCACACCTGTGTCAGTACCCGGGATTTGGGGAGCCTGGGGCTTAGGTAAGTCAAGATCTGCGCCATGTTGACTACAGGAGTAGCGAGAGAAACAGGTCAACATGAGAGGGATGAAGTTTTAATTGATGAGGTGGAGGGAAATTTGGTCACTGGTTCAGTACGGGAGGATACGGGGAAGTTCTCAGACCTTAATATCGGCCTACTTAACACACGATCGTTAACCAAACATGCTACCAATATTGGGGAGTTGATTACTTCCAACAATTTTGACATTCTCTGTTTAACAGAAACCTGGCTCAAGGAACCCAGTAGGTCCAACATGTGAACAGGCTGTACCAGATGGCTACAGTATTTACTTTGAAAGCAGACAGCAGGGTAGAGGCAGCGGGGTGGCAATTATTGCCAAAAACAGCCTTAAACTTTTTAAGGTTACTCTAGGACTTAGTGGATGCGAAGCTTTGCACCTTAAGTTAATGCTCTCACCCAATAATTGCTTAAATTTAATTGCTATTTACAGACCACCAGCTTTGGTCTCAGACTTTTCTTCGGAACTTTGTTCATATTTAAACACCCTGAGATCTGATAACGTATCTACAGTTATTATGGGTGACGTAAACTTTTGGCGAGGGAATAAGAAGGATAAGGGAGCTATTGCCCTGGAAAAAGCATTGAATAACCTGGATTTTTCTATTCTCAATATGGATCCAACCACCCCTCAGGGAAACCAGTTAGACTGTCTGTGTGGTTATAATGTACTATTACAAAATTGCAGAACCACTCCTTGTATATGGAGTGACCACTACTTAATATCAGCCAATTTAAGATTACCACTCTATGCACATAAACCCAATCCTCATATTAAAATAGTTAAGAGAAACTTCAATAATCTAAATGCGCTACTTCTTAAGACTTGCATGGATAAAATAGCGGACTCATTTCAGGATCAGGACTCATGTACTAACCTTCTAGATAAACATAATAAGCATCTTACAGAGTTAGTGGAATTAGAGGCACCGCTCATCTCAAAATTAGCTAGGAAAAATAACAACAGCCAAAAATGGTTTAGTCCAGAGCTCAACTCTTTGAAGAAAGAAAAACGCACTTTGGAAAGGAAATGGACTAAAGATAAAACCACGGAGAGTAAAAAGAACTGGACATTGAAGGATAAGGAATATAGAGATAAGATTAAGGTAGCCAAGGCTGATGTTCTCAATAGTGAAATTGAGCAGGCAGAAAACAAGACAAGCAAGCTCTTCGATATTTTGAAGAGCATGGAAAAGCCGGCCTCTCTCACCCCGCCTTTCATGCCCTCCGAGGAGGATTGTAACAAGGTGTCACAGGCCTTTCAAGCAAAAATAGAAAAAGCAAGACAGAACATTATCAAAGCCAGACTTATCGCTAAACAGACACTGATCCCCCACTAACGGAGACTCTTGTCAGAGGACAGTTCTTCAAATTTAGCTCCATCTCAGAGGCAGAGATGTTGGAGGTGTTGAACAACATGAAACCAACCACTTGTGCAGAAAATATCCTGCCTCCTAGCATCATTCTCCAACATAAAGCTACCTTTGCGCCCATTCTTCAGAGAATAGTAAACGCCTCATTTAAAGAGGGCACAGTGCCGAGAGACATTAAGAAAGTTACTATCACCCCTCTTGTCAAAAAAGCAGGTCTGGATCCTAAAGATCCTGCGAATCTTCGCCCAATAACTATCTTAAACTTTGTTCTCAAGTTATTGGACAAGGTTGCTACACAACAACTGCAACAATTTGTTGAAAACGAGGAGATCCTGCATCGGCAACAATCGGGATTTAGAGCCTCCCATAGTACGGAAACAGCCATGCTGGGTCTGCAGAACCAGATGCATAGCTTAATAGATAAAGGCAAGTTAGGAGTGTTAATGCTTTTAGATTTAAGTGCCGCCTTTGACCTGGTGGATCACCACCTTCTCATCAAGGCACTCAGAGAGAATGTGGGATGTTCAGAAGGAGCCATAGATTGGCTTCTGTCCTTCCTTTCGGACCGTCAAGCCAGAGTCCATTGGGGCAGTAGCTTCTCCGATCCCTGTGATATTTTATTTGGAGTCCCACAAGGGGCCAGCCTGTCCCCAATGCTGTTTAACATATACATGCACACTCTGTGCAGCTTACTGGTGAAGGAGGGGGTGTCGTTTACAAATTACGCAGACGACACCCAACTCATATTGGAACTGGATGGCAGCCATCACGACGCAGACAGTGAAGTAATAGCCAGGGTCTATAAGATAATTAATGCTTGGATGCAGACAAATTGGATGTGTCTGAACGACTCCAAAACTGAGCTTATGCTGTTTGGATCTAGTCGTCAGCTTGCCAACTTGGGGGCAGAGTATAAGTCATTTAAAATCAAGAACGCCACTATCCAGGTAGTCCAGAAAGTGAAGACCCTGGGAATGATGGTTAACGCAGTGGTAGACTCTCATGCTCAGACTAGCTATCTACAAAAAACACGGCATATTACTTAAGGCTCATGAAAGCCATTAAGCCTTACCTTAATGAGGGCAACATGGCTACCATAGCCAGAGCCATTATATTATCAAGACTTGACTATGGTAATGCCCTGATGCTAGGGGCTTCCTCTAGGGATGTCTCTAGTTGTCAGGTGATTCAGAATAACGCGGTTAGGCTGGTCAAAAATTTGAGGAAAAGAGACCATGTCACTAAAGATAGAATGGCGTTACACTGGCTAAGAGTAGAGGATCGTATAAAATTTAAAGCTCTCTGCCTGGTTCATAAATGCCTTTATGGCTCTGCTCCAGAGTATTTAAAAAAGAGTTTAGTGCTTCACACCCCCAGTAGAAGTCTTCGCTCTGGGGGTAAATGCCTGTTGATCGTTCCCAAGTTCAAGCTGAAATCGGGGTTGGGCAGCTCCTTTTTGGTTCAGGCACCCAGCTTGTGGAATAGTGTTCCGGAAACACTCAGGTCTGAAACAAACCGTCTTGCATTCAGGAAGGGTTTGAAAACATATCTCTTCAGATGATGAACTGGGATAAGTTGGATCAGGGACATCTTCAGGGTTCAGCTTTGGACTGGCCTCTTTCTGTGTTCTATGTGTGTCTCTGTTCGTTTAAAGCGCCCTGATGCCCTTGGGCTACCGGCGCTATATAAAAATGAAATGAAATGAAATGAGCAACCGTTTTGGGAAGACGGTGGATGAGTCGCTCCAGGCCATCAAGACCGACTCGGAGACGGCCCGGGCCCTAGGGGTACTTCAACAACGATGGCCCTTTCGGAGCTCCGGAGGCAGACAGGGTGCCTCCAAGGGATCCAGCGGCGGCTCTTCTACATACCGCCAGGCGGCCCGCTCCTCGTCCCAGGAGGCCTACAGAGGTCGCGGCAAGCAAGGAGGATCCCGCCGTCGTCGTCAAGGAGGCCAAGGCGGCAAGGCCTCCTCCAAGCAGGACTGATCCGGCCGTAGCGTCGGGCCCCCACCAAAGCACCCCGGTGGGAGGCCAGCTGACGAAGTTCGTCAGCGTGTGGGAGTCCATCTCCACCGACCGTTGGGTGCTGGACACCCTGGCCAATGGGCACTCGCTGGAATTCCAAAAGAAGTGTCCTTGCATTCCACCCGTAGTCAGGAAGGAGAATCACGTCCCTCAACTGCTGTTGGAGGTAAGGGCGATGCTCAAGAAAGGTGCCATCGAGCTCATCCCCAGGAGGCTCCGGGGCTCCGGAGTGTACTCAAGGTACTTCCTCTTCAAAAAGAAGACAGGCGGTTGGCGCCCTATCCTGGACCTGCGTCGGTTAAACAAGTACATCAAGGCACAGAAATTCAGGATGGTCACCCTCCAGCACGTGCTGGGTCAGCTGGAGGAGGGCAACTTCCTATCATCGTTGGACCTGGAGGATGCTTACTTCCACATCCCCATTCTAAAAGGACACAGTTTCTCAGGTTCGTGGTTCAGGGACGCCACTGCCGTTCGGATTAAAGTCGGCACCAAGGGTATTCACCAAGTGCCTGGCACCAGTGGCAGAGCGGCTGCACCTGCAGGGGATCCACGTCTACCCCTACCTGGACGACTGGCTAATCTGTGCAAGGACAAGAGAACTCGCCGTCGAACACACAGCGAGGACTGTCCGGCTGCTCACGGAACTGGGATTCGCCATCAACTACCCCAAATCCCATCTGGTTCCGTCGCAAGTAGCACTGTTTCTGGGAGCGAAGCTCGATACAGTGGGGCAATTGGCCTCCCTGTCGGAGGAGAGGACGAAGGCCATTTTGGGCAAGGTGCAACGCCTGCTAGCCACGGACGTGGCCAGGGTGAGTTCCATCAAGTCCCTCCTCGGGATGATGTCCTCATGCATCTACCTTGTACCCCTTTGCAGACTTCGGATGCGTCCGCTACAGGAGTTCCTCGACGCCCGCTGGTTTCAGGCGACGGGTTGCTTCGAAGACAGGATCCCTCTCGACGAGGAGTTCCGTCGGGCGATCCTATGGTGGGGTACCCGTGCACACCTCATGGCAGGCACGGACTTTCAGACCCCGGCGTTTCAGGAGACGGTGACGACGCACGCCTCCCTGGAGGGTTGGGGGGCCCACACCGGAGATCCCCACGCAAGAGGCCTTTGGCTCCCAGAGGAGATGTCTCTCCACATCAACATTCTAGAGCTTCGAGCAGTGTTCTGGGCACTCAAGTCGTTCCTTCCGTCCCTCAAGGACAAAGTGGTGAGGATCTTCACCGACAACACCACCACGATGTTCTACATACGGAAGCAGGGAGGCACCAGATCCCCAGTCCTATCCAAGGAGGCCCAGTATCTGTGGCACTGGGCCGTCGCCCAGGGGATGTTTCTGGTTCCCTTCCACTTGGCAGGAATAAAAAACACCATCGCCGACTCACTCAGCAGGGAGCTGCGCTCTTGCCATGAGTGGGAACTATGTCAGGACCAGGTGGATCGGTTCTTTCGATGATGGGGCAAACCCCGGATCGACCTTTTCGCGATGGCGACGAACTCCAAGTGCCAGAGGTTCGCTAGCAGGTTCCCGCAGCTGAGGAGCATGGGCGATGCTTTCTCGTTCCCTTGGGACGGCCTGTTTCTAGACGCGTTCCCTCCGTTGCCGTTGCTGCTCCGACTCATCAACCAGCTCAAGAAGTCCAGGTGCAGAATGATCCTCGTCGCACCGGCGTTGCCGAGGCAGATCTGGTTCCCCGACCTTCTGGACTTGTCAATGTCCCCACCAGTCAAGCTGCCGGCGGACGCGGATCTTCTCTCCAGAGAAGGAGGCGCCATTCTTCATCACGACCCGGAGTCGCTGAACTTGCAGGCCTGGCTCCTGCAGCACTAGAGTTTGGAGGGTACGATATCCCGGCTGACTGCAGAGAGGTTCTTGCAAAAGCCTGGGCATCCTCAAATTTCAAGTGCTACGGACCTAAGTGGAAGAGGTTCTCTGTGTGGTGCCGTGCACAGAAGATTAACCCTCTGCGGATTATACGGGACAGGCGTCCTTGTGGTCTCATTGCCTGGTGAAGGAATTTATGAAGGGACTATTCCGTTCGTTCCCGCCGGTGAAGGCTCCAGCCCCGGCGTGGGAGCTTAATGTGGTGCTGACCAGGCTCATGGGGGGGCCCCATTCGAGCCTATGCATTTGGCGCCTTTGAAGTTCCTGTCGTGGAAGACAGCGTTCCTCATGGCCATCACCTCCGCACGACGAGTGGGAGAGATCCAGGCCCTATCGTGCAAGCCTCCATACTTGACTTTTCACGACACGAGGGTGGTGCTGAGGATGCACCCCTCCTTCATGCCCAAGGTGCCGTCGGACTTCCACCTCAACGAGCCCTTGGTGTTACCAGTTTTCTTCCCGTCGCCTTCGACGCCGGCCGAGAGGACATTGCACTCACTGGATGTAGCTAGAGCGCTGAAGTTCTACGTGGACCGCATGAAGAGTTTTCGGAAGACGTCAGCTGTTTGTGAACTTTAGGCCTGTGAATCAAGGGAAGGCTCTCTCGAAGACTTCCATTTCCAGATGGCTCTCCGGCTGCATCATGCACTGTCACCGGTTGGCAAACCGACCGCTGCCCGGCCGTCCGAGAGCCCATTCGACCAGAGCGATCGCTGCTACCACGGCTTCCTGTCTGGTGTGCCCCTGCTGGACATCTGCAGGGCTGCTACGTGGAGGTCGATGCACACCTTCACAAGATTCTACTGCGTCGATCGGGACTCCAGGGAGGAGTCCAGGGTCGGCCAAGCAGTGCTGCGCAACCTGTTCTCTTAAGGTCAGCCTGGTGAGGAGGTAAGAGATGCTTAATGTTGAGTTGTTGTATTGCTTAATGTTGAGTTGTTGTATTGCTTAATGTTGAGCCTGTTGCTACCTCCCGTGGTTGTGCATGTGTGTACTGCTATGTATTCTTTTATTCATGAGCATGTGAATCCATGCAATACCCCGTGCTGGAGAAGGAACAAGTTACTTACCTGTAACTGTTGTTCTCCAGCATGGGTCTGGCATGGATTCACATGCAAACCCTCCCACATACCCCTCTGCGGCTCTTCACTTGGTCATACTGCCACTTTACGTGCTACCAAATCTGAGGATGGCTGCCAGAGGCGGGGCTTAGGGAGAGGGCAGTCATTGTCAGGGGGCAGTATGACCCAGAGATCAGTGATTGGTTACTACTAGGAAAGACCGATCAGAAACGAAACTGATACTGATTTTTTTCTTTACCGAGGATTCCCAGCCTGACGACGGGGAATGTTCATGAGCATGTGAATCCATGCCAGACCCATGCTGGAGAACAACAGTTACAGGTAAGTAACTTGTTCCTTATTGGCAATAGATTTGTTGTGGAAGACCTTAGCTAGACCTTCTGATAGAGTTGACCTGATCTGCCGCTTCAGAGGAAAATAAGGCTGTATTAAAAGCCTCTGCACCAGTTTTTTGTGATCCCCCACATGAAAAGATGAGGGCATCAGCATCACAGTGCTGCCCCTATCACAGTGATGTAAGATTTTAGACTCGAGGTCAAGCAGGGTGGATTCGGTGCTATGAGCCTTCCTAAAGCCAGATTGTTTATGTCCCAAAAGATTGTAAGATTCTAAAAATTCTTGAATCTTTAAATGTGCCACCTTATCCAGGATTTTCAACAGGAAAGGGATATTGGTAATGGGATGGTAGTTCTCCGGTAGAGCCGGGTCCAAGGATGGTTTCTTCAGTAATGGTGAGATCCAGGTATGCTTGATGAGACTGGGGACATTGTTTTCTCAGCAGGAACAATTTATAAACTTTGTAATAAGGGGTAGGAGTTGTACTGTACAAGTTTTAATGACCACCGCAGAGCAGATATATCCCTTGCACATGGTGGATTGGAGGCTGGATAGTATTCCGGAGATTTCCAATTCCGTTACTTCCTTGAAAGAGAATGGTGGAAACGTGGGCGGAGGCAGATTATTTTGGGCAATGGCCTTGGTGATGTCCGGGACAGTACCATTGGCCCTTACCCTTTCTCCGATTTTATCAAATTTGCTTGTGTACCATTTGTCGTTGTTAGTGATTTCGATGGGGGCAGGGCATGGGGATCAGAGTTCTTTTAGAATTTTGAACAATTCTCTGGTGTTGAATCATTCTGTATCGATTCTGTTGTCATATGACTGTTTATTTGCCTCACAAACGGCTGTTTTGTAGTGTTTAACCACAGTGGTGTATTTGGTTTTATTGTCCAAGGACTGGTGCTAGTTCCAGACCTGAAAAGCCCTTTTTTTTTTGTTCTGAGTTTTTGGATTTCAGATGAAAACCAATCTTTTGAGGGTATCGCCTTGGAGAGGTGTCTTTTTTCTGGGGCCAATTGGTTGACTGCTATGGTGAGCATGGTTTGATAGGCTTCGGCCCGGTCATTTGCACAGTTAAGATTAGTTTAAGTTATTAAGACTCGATGTAAAGTAAGGTTCCAGGGCAGCAGGGGAGAGGGGTTATGTAGATTCCTGTATTTAGTCCAACTTCTACCTACTAGATTTTTAGTGGGCTTGGAAGTGAGGGGCAAAGAGAAATGTACAAAAAAATGGGCCGACCATGTAATTATGTAATTATGTATGTATTTTATCTTATATAGCGCCGGTAGCCTGCAGGCATCAGGGCGCTTAGACAAGACAAACACATATTGCATGGTATAGGGCATCACCATATCAGATCTGATTAGGTAGCACCAAATAGCTGAGAGCTACTTTACTTATCTAATAAGATGGGTCTTGAGGCGTTTCCTGCCATGGGCAAGGTATCACCTTAATCTTCTCGAGGTCAACCTTATGTGTGGCCAGCCAGTCCAAGGCTCTTCCTTTATCATGAGTGGCAGACTTCACATGCTGGCGCATTGCAGCCACTGCAGTCAGTGTAGAATTGACAAGGTTAGCCATAGTGTCTGTGGGGTCCGAATGTCCCCAAATTAGTACAATCAGTTTGGCTAAGGGTTTAAGGAGGGGGAGGATCACAGCGCTTTGGTGAATGAGGAAGTTGGGCATTTTATCGGGGGGGAGGGGTAATAGATAAGGATGATATTAATGGTGGTATTGGTGTCCATGGAAAGTTTGACACACAACATTTCACAGCTTGCCACAGCAATACCTGAGATTTGATGGATCTGAAGTGAAGCTTGATAGATCAAAATTATCCCCCACCCTGTTCGCGATCTGCTCAAAGAATCTCATATCCCGGTGGGATGGCTAAGGCGAGAGCTGGTCTGGCGGCCGCATGGAGACAGCTCTCTGTAATGGGGCATAAATCCATGCCAAATTCCTTGATGTAATCTACTTCTGTGGCGTGCTTTTATAAGTGAGCGGGTATTAAGCATCATACATAGTACAGTGTTTAGTTTTTGCATCCAGGGACACTGATTTCTTCTAAGTTTATTGTTGGAGAGCCTGGCCTCAGACTGGGGAAGGGGTGCTGGGTTGGGGGATTGCGCAAGAGGTTGTGGCGCATTAGTCGATGGGTTCTCGCCACTAAACAGTGGAATTTCTTCCAGATCCGACTCATTTGTACCATCAATACTCCCTGCATTGCCCTGACTGAGGGGGAACAGTTGGGCTGGAGATGGCGGCCTCAGCATAATCTCTAGGGCGCTGATCAGGCCCTGCACCAGGGATTCGATTGATGTTGTTCGTGCCGGTTGGTGGAGGAATATACCTCTCTTTCTGGCCGTCCTCCTTGGGCCCCTACCTGCGCCTTCCTGCGAGGCAAAAAACCTTGGTGTCATCTTCAACTCCACCCTCTCCTTCTCTGCTCACATCACGGACATCCCTAAGAAGTCCCACTATCAGTTGCACCTCCTCAGAGGTATTCTTCCTTTCCCCTCTTTCCCCCAGAAACTCACTGTCTCCAAAGCCCTGGTCCTTTCTAGGCTGGACTACTGCAACAGCCTCTTTCTAAATCTGCCTTCCTCTACTCTTTGCCTTTTGCAACTAATCCAGAACAGGACTGCGAGACTTGTCGAGCCCAGGGATCGTATCTCTCTAGCCCTTAACTCCCTCCACTGGCTCCCAGTGGCTGCAAGGATCAAGTTCTAGACCCTCTGCATTGTCCACAAGGCTTTCTGGGGCCGGTTACCTCATTACACCTAACTCTCTCTTCTTAAGCATTTTCCTTCTCCAGCCGTCTGCTCATCCACCTCCAACTATCTGAGTGTCAGATGCTTCTCCAGGCAGAGAGTGGGATGTACATCTCTTTCCTCAGCTGGTGCCTCCATCTGGAGCAGCCTCCCTGCCTCCTTGAAACTTGAGCAGGAAGATCGAAGGTTCCGGAAGCACCTGAAGACCTTAATTTTCGCTTCTGCTTTCTCTCTCCCTCCCCTGCTGAAATACCTGTCTGCTGCGCTAACTGGTTACTTGGCCACCCTCTGAAGCTTAACGGACACCAGGCTTCTTCATTACCACTAGCTCCTTCCACTGCCTCCGGTCCTACCACGCACTTGGGGACTACAGTCCCCTGCCTCTTTGCACTTACTGTGCATGCCACCCCAGCAGCACTTACGTGAGCTTTGCCTAATGCACTCTCCCCCTTCACTCACCCAGCTCTCTTCTGGTCCACTTGCACTTGCACGATCTGATTGTCACAAAGCCTAGTAAGATCGTTTGTTTTGTCCTCCCCTTGTCTCCCCTTCCTTGTCTTGTCGCGCCTAGAAACACTTGTGTACAGGCGTGTTATAAATGACTTATCATATCTAGGTATTTCTGGACTATGCTTGACCTTCTAGTGAAGGACTGCATGATAAACATCTGAATCAAACATTGTCATGTAACAAGATGTGGGTAAGGATGACGGGACAGGGGATGCCTACCGATGTGAAGTCAGCCCGACCTCCCTCCACAACCTGGACTCAAACCGGCAATAACGGCCTCTAAAAACGCACTGGTGCTAACGCACCACCAACGACGTTTTGAGGGGCGGTTATCCCGGGAAATGTAGTTCAGAGGAACTACTGAGGACGCAGACAGTACAAGGCTGTCAGAAATATGCATTTGGTGTGGATCAAAATCACGCTGCTTGAAATGAAAGATGGACAAAGATAGTTAAATCTAGATGGACTCTAAATATGTAAATCAGAAAATACTCCACACCACAACCTACTTAACAAAATGCCTCTTATTCCAGAGTCTGTAATTACAAAAGCCAAAAAACCACTGATCACATGGTTCAGCTCACTCTGCTTGCAAATGCGTGTTGCTCACGTGATGGTTCTGTTTGGATCTTTCTCTTTCCAACGGGATGCTTCTCTCTTCCTTGCTCAATGACCAATGTTTATATTTTATGAGTGTAAAGCTGTGGCTCCAGATCTATCAATGAGATTTTAATAGTCTTTTTAATTATTAATGTTCGGCTCCAATTGAGATGCCTGCTCACCTTAAAACCAGAGAAGCAAATGAGCTAGCGATGATATTTAATCAGCATTCTTGGAGCTTAGGAATTTAGAAATGCAGGGTCTTTTAGCAGCGGCCTAATAGCATCATGTCAATCTACACTGAAGCTTGTGGTGTATCTTTAATTCATGTATTTAAATCTGTACAATGAAGAAAGCCCTGTGCCAAAGTAACAACAAATTAGCATCTGACGTGGAAGCTGTCGCTCTTTGTTAATGTTCAAACTGCTCGAATTATGATGGACATCAAAGGTAATCCTTAAAAAGCAAATGCTGTAGTTCTATTTGGTCTTCCTGTAAATTACTCAACCTTTATGGCAGGCTCAGCTTGTGGTAAAGTCATTTACTGTCCACTAAAGAATAGAAATGAAACATTTGCTATGAATATTCACATCCTCGTGATGCAGCTAGCATCCCAACACCAAGGCTTAAAGCAGCCTTTCAAAAAGTAAATGGCTGGACTCCTTCCTTCCCACATTTTTAAAACAGAGGCGGTAATACTGTGTCAGCCACCCAAACAAACAGTGCGCAGAAATGATAGGTTTATTAGGCTATAGTTTTGATTGGTAGCTTTCAAGACCAAGTGCAAAAGAGATCCATGCAGACTTGAAAGCTGGCAGCCAAACATATGAAGTTAGTCTAATAAAGGTACCCATTTCTGCAAGACCTTCTTTTTTAGAATGTATTTTAAACACCTCCACTTGCTATTTCCTCGTTATTTATCATGGCCTCTTCAAAATGTGTGTTTCAGAAACCGTTGGAATTGACCTTTTGCCATTCTCTCTTCTTTTTCCTCTTCAAAGGTCACTCTTCCAGGTCTCTGTATATTTTTTCCTTTTTATTGCAGATAGGTTGATGGTCCAAACTTTGGTTTCAAATAGCAACACTTCACACTTCACTTGGCCATAGAAAGGGCACCTACTCTAAAAATAAATGGGGGAAGCTCAAAAGGCCACCAAAGTCTCTGTAATTACGTCATGCTGGATAATACATCCAGTGGCAAACTCTGCAATCAATGAACACATTAATTGTTTAGTTCTACAAATCTCTCAACAGACATCCAGTTGTATTACAACATCTTTTAACATTTTATTCTTGTTAATACACATTTTTACTTATCCAGAAATGTATTGTATGGATATGTATTGTTGAATTGTAATGTGTATTAACAAGAATAAAATGTTAAAAGATGGTGTAATACAACTGGATGTCTGTTGAGAGATTTGTAGAACTAAACAATTGTTTCCTTAATAGAGTTTGCCACTAGATTTATTATCCAGCATGAAGTAATTTTATGGACGTTGGTGGCCTTTTGAGCTTCAGAAGGGCAGGGCAACCTACTCGTTCTCGTGTGGTACTCTGAAAAACAACCGTAAATAACCGGATATGAATGTTATGTTTGCGTTCAAGGATGGTCATGTGTGGTTATAGTAGGGAGGTGTAGCAGTTCAGACACAAGCAACAAGGCGGTTTGTCAATTCATTAGCTTGGATGTGCTGGTCCCACAAACAAACAAGTAAAATGTTTTTTTTCTGGACTTCAGGAGTGATAAAGCAAATGTAGTGTGCAGTATGCAATTGTGGAACATTCTCCCAGAGTAAGGACTCGTCTCTCTGCAGGTTTTTCTTTGTTGTATTTATTGATTTCAAGTGTAATGTGATGCCTACACGTTCTGTAAGCATTTTATTGCTTTGGTGGTGGCCTCCAAGTTGATGCATCGCTTCCAGAACAGGAGCTAGGAGCCAACCCAGATTCAGCATGCAGTGCCTTTGATTAAGTGTGCGGCGCGGTGGAGGGCAACCTTTAAGGAGTTGACAGTGGTGTCTCAGAGATGTGTTACTCCATCATTGTGCGTTAGGAGAAGGGATTGTATTGTTGTTTTGAGGTTTGAGGCAGGGGGAAAGTGAGTAGAGCTTGACTTCTTGAGGGTTGTCATAATTATAGACTTGGTTTATGATCTCATGTGCATCGGGAGCCAGGACATGCTCACACGTTTATGTCTGCTTTATCGAATGTGTTCTCTGTTGTTTTTCTGGATTCTCACTGAGGAATTTGTGTGGCGATTTTAACAACTGGACTTAATGAGTAGTACCCAAAGGGGAGGTTTTTGATCAAATGTGATACAAATTGTCAATTTTAAAGAATATGTATTCATCAACACTAGTCAAAACTACTAGCTGCATGGTAAAGTAACTCATCAAACTGTATTTGTATTTTGTATTTGGATTCATTTATATTTTATTTAGCGCCTTAAACCAAGGTGCTGTAAAGAGAAACAGAGAGCGTCACAATAAAAATTAATATGCATAGACAATAAAAACAATCAATCGAACATGTTGGAGAAAATGAGACTTCTATGAAATAGATGATAGGCAAAATAGAACAAATAGAGTAGGGGAGGGCATTCCATTGTAGAGGAGCTAAGAGTGAAAACACAAAATCGAGATTTAGCACATGGGGGCGAGGTGCCTCCAGGAGAAATTGAGAAGAAGAGCGAACAGAACGAGAAGGGGTATAGAAGGATACCAGAACAGAAAGCTAGTCAGGAGCAAGTCCGCAGAGGGACTTGAAGACGAGACATAAATAAAATGTGAGTTGAGTGAAAAGATAATCAGCCAAGAGTGGCAAGGGAGGGTAGGATAGAATCTCGGAAAGAAAGAAGACGAACAGATAAGTTAAAGACGGATTTTAGAGGGACAAGACGAGAAATTGGGAGCCCAAAGAGAGCACAGGAGCTATAGAAGAATCAGGGAAATAAGAATCAAGGAAGAGATCAACAGTTTTGAAGTATGAAAAATAAGAAATCAGTGAGCTTTTCTGATTTTGAGTAGAGGAAAGCGGCAGGCTTTGAAGTTAGTGAAATGTGGTGAGAAGGACAGAGTAGAGTCAAGATAAAGCCCCAGATTTCAAGCCATAGAAGAGATTGGAAGCTGGGATGGGGAAAGGAAATAAAGGACAGAGGAAGAGAAGGGAATAGTGTTAGCGGGGAAAATGAGAACATCTGTTTTCCCGGCATTAAGTGTGACATAGTGAGAAGAAATCCCAGATTTAATGGCGAAGAGACAGGCAGAAAGCGGGTGGTGAATATCAGAGGAAAAAGAAGAGAAAGAGAGAAGAATTTGAGTATCATCAGCATAAAAGTGATGTGAAAGACCAAAGGAAAAAATAACTGCAGCAAGAGGGGAAGTCTAGAGGGAGAACAGCCAAGGGCCCAGAACAGACCCGTACAGAATGCCATGGGCAAGCAGAATATATTCAGAAGATTTGCCGGCCTACGAGACAGAAATGGTTCTTTGAGACAGATATGATTGAAACCAGGAAAGGGCATAACCTGCCAGTAAAAGGGATCGATCAACGGTGTCGAATGCAGCTGACAGATTCAGAAGATTAAGAAGGGATGAATGTTTAGAATAGCATGCAGTAAGTAGTGAATTCAAAACAGAAAGAAGAGCAGTTTCAGTAGAGTGACGAGGGCGAAAGCCTGACTGGAATTGTGGGAGAATAGAGGCATTAGAAACAAAAGTAGAAACTTGAGAGTAAACCAAGTAATTTTGAGAGATAGGGTAGCACGGAAATTGGATGAAAATGTGAGGCAAGCAATGGGTCCGGCAGTAGGTTACTTTAAAATTGGGATGATGGAGGCATGCTTAAAAGATGAGGGGAAAGTTGTGGTTGAGAGACGGATTTTAATTAAGGAAATGAGCTAAGACACCAGAGAAGGATGGACTTTCAGAATGAGTGCAGAAGGAATTGGATCAGTGGGAGAGGTAATGGGGTGGGTTCTAGCCAGTAGAAGAGAAGTGTCTGCATTGGAGATTGGTTGAAAGCAGGAAATGGAGGCAGAGGAAGCAGGAGTGAAAGAAGTCGAGAGTGCAGGTGAGATGGAAGCTTCGAAATCAGAAACTGGCCCTCATTGGCCAAAAAAGTGGCCCACTTTGACCCAAAAAACTGGCCCACACTAGCAGTTTTCATTTTTCTTTCGGGCATTGCCCTATATGCCAGCCCGACCCTGCATGATGAGGTGGTGCTAGAGAATTGAAAGAAGACAGTCATTTAGCCATTCCTTAAGCTACATCCAGGTTCACTATTGCAATTGGTGTCCTTCTGTCATGAGGAAGCGTTTAGCAGAAAATGGTCTGATGACCAGCGTAAAAGTGGTCAAGATTAATCTGGGTTTAAGATTTGGCAGGAGATATTCTCGTGTTTATGTGGCCTCCAGATATGTGCCCACCTTTGTCCTCTAATATTAACATAGAAAGACAGCATTTGAGAGAAAATTGACATCTCCAGCCATGCACCTTTCCTCCGTTCTCTGCTCCGAGTGCCTGGTCTCTCGCTTTCCCCGTCCTTGCTTTTTACTATCCCCCATATTCTCTCATACCACATTATGAATTTATTTCTCCACCCTTCTGTTGGTTGACAGTAAGATGAGCTAAAATCCCCTTATTTCAGAATCATGGTATGATCTTGGTGCAGAGCAGTGTACAGGAATGCTCTTGATGCCAATGCCCTATTCTTTGGCTGCTCCCGGTGGTACCTTTATTTTGCATAGCATACAGCTACTCTGAACTTAGTATCTTTTTTCACGATCCTCTGCTCCCCCCGCCCCCCCTCCCACTGAGTGCCACCTTCTGGACTCTCCGTTAGTCCTCGCTCAAGCTGTCAACTGGCTTATTGTCTCTCTACCCTTCCCTCTTCCAGATGACCCCTTATCTGTGTATGTGCTTTCTGACTCTCTTACTTTCCAATTGCTTAGAAATCTGGTCCCCCTGCAAACCCACATTTTCAGGTTTGCCATTTTGCTGGATATCCAGGATTTCAAAAGCCCCAGGCCAAACAGAAAAGTCAGGAGACGCCTCATGTGAGTAATGATAAGAACACCTTTTTAAATAGCACTCCATGTTGGACTCTCTCCCACTTTAACTGCTGTAATAACGTGTTATTGTTTCGTAAATTAATGTTCCCAAATGTTTCAACCTCAGGAAGAAAAAGGACTCATTCAAAGATTCAAAGCCATCAGTTCTATTGCATACATATATATCTCTGAGGCAAGCTGTTATCCAATGGCACTCACTTACCATCAACAAGTAGATCCTTTGAAGGTCCCACTACTGGGTGATGTGCTATTTCTGAACATTGCCTCCAACATTGTGGTAAGAGTAGTTGCATATAACAGAAATTCTATGTGTACAAGGTGCAACTTCAGGTGCGCTAACGCATGGGTCCTCAACAAGGGGTCATCAAAGCCTTAATCTAACATTGGTTCACTCATATAGCTGGCCATTTCTACTGGACCTTTTTCTATGTGCTCTCGGGCCTCTTTGTAGAATTCCATTGGGGAGGGATTGTAACAACTGGGCAGAATGATGATGCCGATTAAAGACCACACTGCATGTGTCTAATGTTTAGGTCTTGCCCTGAGGTGCTGAAGAAATTGGACAGAAATACACACTTGATGAACCCCTAATAACATAGGGATATTGGATATTCTTATGAATTTTAAGTAGGACAAAAAGGTTTCGACATGATCTTGCTTACACCACCGCAAGTTCCAGCACTGGTATGAACTGTGTGAAATGGTGCTGATTAACACGTCAGAATTGTCTTTTCTGCCAAAGTGGTGAGGCGTGATATAATTAAATCCTCTCGCACAGAGAAGCCAAAATGAAGGTTTCCTTGAGACTCCCTATTCCTAACTTCAGCTGGAGGCAAATGTCCCAGATAGATGCAAAGAGGCTACCAAGCACCTTCATCTGGTCCTCTGTGTACCCGCCTTTACATAAGTCAGTTACTCTGCCCAGTGGTGTGCTGTGTCTGACCTCCTGTTCCCAACTCTCAGAACATATGCTGAGTGTGGTTTCTCATCTGGTACAGAGATTGCTCTTAGGACATTGTTTTTGTGATGTACAGATGTCATCATGAAGAGAAGCGCAGAGTTCCTGCCTGGGTGCTGACACTGGTTACTCCTAACTCCCTTCTGCCTGGACACCCAATGTCATCCCTTCCCGGATATCGAACCAGGAACTGTACAACATTTAACTTTGCAACTAAATTGGAGATTGCAAAGACTGCACCAGATGATAAAGGCCCATACAGTGTTCAAACTATACACCACCATGTGGCCATAGCTTAAAACTTGAAACCTACTTAGACTGTCTCAGAAAAGGTGTGAGATCGGATATCCTCTAAAACAGGTGACTTAACAGAACCCTCACCTGCCCAAGAAGGAAAGGCAATAGGAAAACTCCAAACAAACAAGGAAATAAAAATGAACCAGTTCACAAATCGGGTGCTGTTGTGGTCATGTATACTCAGATACTCCAAAATACGAAATGGAAGCTTACCGGGAATTTAGTGATGCCCCCACCATGAAGTACACAAAACAATCTGGAACAAATCAAATCCATGCCAAGCAATATTGAGAAACACATCCAGCATACCAAACAATCCAACTCCTGGGATTAGTTATTTTCTGCTAAAGAACCACAAACCAGGAAATCCAGGCCACCCGATCATCTCTGGATTAAATACATTAACCAACCCAACCACCTACTCTTTTTCCCCACTTAGCAAGCCCAGGCCACCTGGTGCCTTCCTGGTTGCTGCTCTTTTTCCCTACTTAAGGGGCCCTCCAGCCTCTTTTCCTTTGCAGATGGGGAGCAGGTGCAAGTGGATCTAGGTCATCTGGCCTAAGCCCCGCCCATCTAGTGCCTTCCTGGTTGCTGCTCTTTTTCCCTACTTAAGGGGCCTTCCAGCCTCTTTTCCTTTGCAGATGAGGAACTGGTGCAAGTGGATCTAGGTCACCTGGCCTAAGCACCACCCACCTCTTAGAACTGACTCTTCTTTCCTGCTCTTAACTCTTAAATCAAGGTCGTCTCTCGCCCGGGCATCCAAAACGAAGGGCTGACGATGAAAAGGGTAATTCCTGTTTGGACCTGTTCAGACCAGGAGGACCAAGGGCCCGACCCCCAGCAGGTAAGCATGCACCTACATGTGTTTACTCCCTCTGTTCCCACAGGCCCTCCCCACCCCCTTTGGTCCCCCTGTGATGTTCCTTTGTGCCCCCATCCCTTCTCGCACACAGGTGTTGCCTGTTTTGCTTGATTCTTATACCCCTCTGCTCCCCTCCAGCCTACTTCTGCAGGAGTCTGTCCTGATGCATTCTGGTTTCACCATCACCGTCTTGTGGTCAATGCTGGATTTGACTTTTATGGACTTCATTGATTCACGGTGTGTCACCCTTTCTCAACTCTCATGCTGGATTTCATTGCATCTTGTACTCATGGTGGCCCTGAATCATGCTGTTCCCATCTTCATCTTGTATCCTGGCTTGCAACATTATGTGTTACTACTGACTTCTGCAATTGTATTTACTCTCCCCTCTTGCTTCTCCACTCTTTTTGACTGCTTACTCTCTGTTCTATCCTCCTCTCCCTTTCCCTATCTCCTCCCCTCCTCCCCTTACTTTCTTCTATGCACTTACTCTATCGGAATTGTCCCTGGACCTAGTATGATAGCAACCTTGCCAGTCTCCTCCCCCCTTACTTGTTTTTTGCCCCTCCCCCACCCCTTCTCCAGTACTACTTGAAATGTCATCAGGCCTAGTACGATAGTTACTTGTTTTGTTCCTCCCCTTCCTTTCTGCACCCCTCTCCCTCACCTTTTGTTTTTCTCCGGCTCTACCAGAAATGTTGTCAGGCCTAGTACTGTAGTCACCTGTCTGTTTCCATTTCCTTCCCACTCTCCGACTCCCTTCCTTATCTATGTCTTAGCTCTTGGACTATCTGAAATGTCATCAGGCTGAGTACGATAGTTAATTTCACATCCTTAATGTTCATGGCCTGTAAGAATGTCACTGTATTTTCCCTTGTTCCCTCCTTTGCCTTGAAGCGCTTGGAAACCTATTGTGTATAGGCACTATATAAATAGACTATCATATCATATTTTTAATCCATCCAGAAACTCTGGTGATGGACACAAAGCTTTGTTACGGGCCCAACACACTTGCTTGGAAAGATTCAAGAGGTATACTGTATACCACCAGATGCATTCCTGGCCACATTGGATGTCACCTTGCTGTATTCCAAAATTCCATATGAAGATGGAATTTCTGCATGCTAGGGATTCCTAGAACACCTCAACACCAAAATCGACAACAAAACACAACTATCACAGATCACATGAATTCATACCCAGACACAACAATGTCCAATGGAATACACTTTCTTTAAAAGGCTGAAGCATCCATGGGTGCATAAATGACACCTGATTGCACTAACCTCTTAATGGCAGATCTCAAACATGAGTTCTTACAACAACAATTCCAGAAAAGATTAACATACCTGGGATACATCGATGAAATCTACGTGATTTGGACAGAAGGTGAACATTCTCTTAAATAATTCCACGAATCACCAAATGGCTTCAACCAATGCAGCAAGTTCACCATTCCAGGAAGTGGATCGACTTCCTGGATACTACTATCTCTGTTGAAAGGCACACCCACCTGGAAACAGCTGTGTCCAATAACTCACATCCAGAAGCAAATACCTGCACATGGCAAGTTTCCATCAAAGACAGTCAGTTACCTAGAGCCAGGCCATCTTGTACCAGCGCATATGTTCCAACAGGAGGCTAAGGGGCAATCCAGCTGCCACACTCTGTACATCCTTTCTGCCAAAGGGTCACTCAAGAAAGACACATTGGGTCTCATTACGAGGTTGGAGGCAGCCTTGCCGGTTTTACCGGCAAGACTACCTCCAAACTCGCATCCGGGTCCGGCACTGGCGAAAGGGCAATTATCGGGCTATTCCGGCCCAGCCGGACCGGTAATTGCCCTTTCGTGGGTGCCGGGCCCAGTACATCCCCATCCCCATTGAGCCCCATAGGGCTCAATGGGAATGGGGAGGGTGGTAGCACTGGTACCATTAATAATGGTACCGGTGCTACCATCATGTTGTGCTTGCGGGTGCCGGTATGGCCACCAGGTTAGACCTGGTGGCTGCAAGGGCACCCGCGAGCAGAACTCCTAATATGGCGGTACGGTAGCAACGGTGCCGGTAGCGATACCGGCCCCATACATGCCTTACTGCGATACTTGTAATGAGGCCCATTGACAAGGAGTCTGATCATGCATTGAAAATACCATGACACCACCTGCTACAATACAAAGACAGCGGAAATACAGAACAAATACACTTAAATACACTTGGCTGTCACCTATCCTCCAGCACTAACACAACTGAATAGGATTCTTAAGGATTTACAACCAGTATTTAGTAGGGATGAGGAACTGACCGACATTTTCAATGAACCGCTTTTTTCATAAAAGCAGCTGAGAAACCTATCACGGTCTCTTATGAACGAGGAGTAATTTCCCACTTTATTTGTCGGTGATGGTGTTAAAACGTGAACTCTTGAATGCCACACACAGGAGACCTAGAACGCACCCATTCAATGTTAGAAGATGCAAAACATGCCAGCACAACTATCTACCATAAGAAATCCCACAGAACTGAACCATACAGCCCTAACAGGCATAACACTGCAGATAGTCCAAATTTGTATACCTCATTCAATGCCAGAATTGACCACAAGGAAAGTATATAGCTGAGAAATGTCAGTAGCTATGTGAAAGATTAACCTACATAGATACATTATCTTGGACCAATTAACAGAAACGCCAGTGGGTCAACACTACACTCAGGATGGGTACACACTGCAGGATCTATCAGTGATGGTTTTCAAAGGGGAACTCTTGAATAACGCACACAGATAAACATGTGAGCTCAAGTACACGAAGATGCTTAACCTAAAAGACAGAGAACCGAAAATATATATTGGTTTTGTGACATACTATTGCCAACTTTAAGGCCATGGCAAGTAATGTAATCACATCAACAAGGCCAGACGACAACCCTGAGGACAATTGACATTGGCAATGGAGATCTTGGGTGTCTAAGATTGAATGATAGACAATCATTAGCAAGCATGAGGCACACTGGGATAACAGCAGACATTGCGCCATTCAAAAATAGGCAACCTATTTTGTGTTTGCCACCGTGTATGCAAGCCAGCAACCCATTGTGAAGCTTGAGGAATACTGGTAATACTGGTGACCACACCAGTTTAACCTTGAAAACATATTATGTGGTGTTGCATTGTTTAGCGTTAGCAGCTGTACTGAAATCACAGCATTGCCATGACACTAAGTAGAGGTGTACGACACACTTTAAGACTCTGTGAGGAAAATGCAAAACATGCCCTACTTTCCAATTGTGTGTGCTTTCAAAATGTGCACTTCAATACGTTTCTATAAGAACATCAGTAATTTTAGGAAATTACTTGTGTCCACTTTGTCTCCCTGTGTCTTACTTTCAGAACATATTATACTCAACATTTCCATTGAACACAGTGTTTACAAAAAGAATCAACTAGCAATTGACTGTTTATTGTGAAAACTGTGCTGTTATTCTTGGCTTCCGTTTTTTTATGGTCCTTTAGATAAGGTAGTCTTTCCAGATCTGCGTTCCATGCATACCATTCCTTCACCCAATGATGTTTACATTGAGCATTCTCTTTTGTTTTTAGCTGTGAGAGTGAACTCCTCAGTTGGTGCTTCTTTTCCAATCATTTCACTCTGCACCATCTGATGGGGAACTTTGAAAGCTAATGCACTGTCCCATCTCTGCATAATATTTCCAGTTGTACAATATAAGATATCAAAACCTGCATTTTGTGGGTCAATTAGAGAATCTTAGTTGATATTATAGTTCTCTAGATATTTACCCGGAATTGGTGCACTGCAACACATATATGCACACACTTTTGTGGTTATTTTATAGCCAATGAAAATTGCGTGCATAGTACTTACGTGCTGTTTGGTCCCCTGCATGTAATGTTGACATTTTCAAAATGGAGTGTTAAATGAAAGAGTGAAAACAGGAAAAATAACCTTTACTCTTTCACTTAACAATCTATTTTGTAACAAATGTAAATGCTGTTTGAAAATTACAATTTGCAGACATCTACCAATGGATTCCCATGGAATATGCCTGCTTTTTTAGCAAATGGAGGTGGATTCCAAAGGAATCCATTCGTTTTGCACCAGCATGCAAATCTCTAGCAGCCAGTTCTGTGAAGACTGAGGATATAAGAATGGCAGAAATGTTAATTCCGCTTCGTGCCCCTTTTCCATCTTCAAAGATATTGAAAATGGGCCTTGGTCAATTCATTGTGCCTTGATTTACCTCTCTGCTCCATATCAAATGATGCCCTTTGTGTACTATACTATATCTCGGGAGGATAGCTCAGTAGCAACGTGCTCGCCTTGGAAGGACACGTAGCAACACAGGTTCGATCCCGGGTCCGCGCTTAGAAACCTCTGGGAAGTAAGCGCGTTATGAATAAGCTATCATATATCATATCATAAACCGCCTAAAAAAGCACACAATGCAGTTGCCAATGCTGTCATTCTTGAGTAAAACTGTGTTGGTTGAATAATTGAGTAAAACACGAAGATTACTGCTTCATCTTGTGTCTTTGTTTGGTCTGGGGCAGATGCTGATGGTTCCATTTAACAGATGGTTTCTCCAAATAGTTTACATTTATGGATGTTGGTCATTTTGCTTGAAATAGGGTTCTTGCATTTGACCGTGTATAATGCCTATGTTTATAGTCAACTTACTTCGACATGTTCTGTGGCCTATCGCTGTCCTTAAACGTTGATGGTACTTTTGACTTGACAGTCTTACTTCGTGTGCCAATGAACCCAGTGCAGGTCATTACCTTCGTGTCCCTCTTCCTCGCCCTCCGCTCTACTTGTTTGTGAGGTACCCATCTCGATGCCAAGAACGCTTGCTTCATTTTTACACTTTTTATGTGCCCCACCCCTATCAATAGAAATGTAACTGCGCCAGTGTACCAGAACGTTTAATTTGCTAATTTTCCTGCCTCAAGGCAGGGACCCGCAAAGTTGTAGATGCTCTATTTTCTGCAGCTGTGATCCTCTCGCTGCTGGGCTAGGGGTACTGGCATGCGATTCCCCTGACTGGCTCCGCTCTGCTGGACTAAGGGAGGCCAGCTGTTGAGGATGCGTTCCCGGGACCCCTACTGGTGTGGGCGAAGGGACTCCAGTTGAACAGACCAATGCAAGATGACGTAGTGGGTCTGATGACATGTGCTCTAGCACCTTGAAGCGTCTCATGTGCTAGATGGAATTACAAATAAAGGTCAAGTCCCAAAGAACCGGCCAGACTCAAAGAATATGGCAAAGTACTACTTTATTATAACAGGAAATAAAGTAGGGCATCTGCCCAACAATGGACAGTCATTCACACACTTACCCACATACTTGTTTGTGCCAGGGTTTTATACCTCGATGTAGGTCACCTATATTAATGTTAAAGGTATTTGTACTGCGCGCCGTCACCACCGAAGTGGTCCCCAAGCGCTCTGGCAGATCTGAAAAGGAGAGTGTGGAAAAAGGAGGTTTGGGGAAGGGTTTATAGGGTGTAGTTGGGAATAGGAAAGTGAGATTTGTGATGTTGTGTTGGCAGCTTCAGTTCGGTTTGCAGCGTTCGCTGAGCTTAAACGTGGTTAACGGGTCTGTTGAGAACTCCTATTTGCTGTTGTGCTGAGTTATGTGTTGTTAGTCTGTTGTTGCCGTGTGGTGAAGTGTGTGTGGATTGCAGTTCAGAGATATGGTTGTCTGGTTTTCTGTATATGAGTTGTATGAGGAAAGTTGAGAGTTGGATTAGTGCTTTTTTGGTTATATTTATTTTTCTGACTCTCTCCCTCTCTTACATCTTTGTCTTTTCTGTGCTCCCTCATCATCCTGGTTTAGTGACGTTTAGATTAGACGGCTCTGGTCCCTCCCTCCCTACCCGTCCCATGTGGGGATTTTACCTACCTAGGTTTCTTCTGTAGGTTAGTGGTCTTTTTTCTTTTTTTCATTCCTCTCCTCCTCTCTCTCCCTCTTTTACTTATATATCCTTGCATTTTTGTGCTCCCTCATCCTGGGTCAGAGATGTTTAGGTTAGGGGACTCTGGTCTCTCCCAGCTCGTCCCATGTGGGGATTTAACCTATCTAGGTGTTTCTGTGGGTTAGCGTTATGTGGGGTTTGTGGTCAGGGGGTCCCTACGCGTTATGGTTAGGTGAGGAATTGATTTAGGGTTATGGTTTCCTCCCTGGGCATCTTGTTCCCGAAGGGTTATAATCCTTTGCAGTCGTTTCATCCCATTTCCAGAGCAAAAAGCCCCATTTTGAGCAGTTGTCTGAATTTCAGATGATCCTTTGTGTTGCATATCTTTTTAGGTAGGTGATTCCAGGATATTGCTGTCGGGTGAGAGAAAGAAGTCCCCCGAAATGTTCTCTTGTAAGGTTTTGGTTCTAGTCGTATGTCTTTGCTTGATCTTTGCAGTCTTGTCGGATGGTAGATGGTTATTTTCTCCTTTCGAAACTCTGCTCCTTGGCCGTGGATTGCCCTGTGTGCTATTCACATTGTTTTGAACTGAATTTACTGTTTTGCTGGTAGCCAGTGTAGCAGCGCTGGGTTAATGTGTTCTCTTCATGGTTGTTTGAGCAGTAGTTCTGCCGGAGCATTTTGGATGCGCTGGAGATTTTTTTTATAGTATTTCTTGCATTCCTAGCTATATGCTGTTGGCGTAGTCTACTGTGGACATGCCATCCTACATGGCAAACCAAAAACCTATTGCAGGAGGGATTAGTTAGGGGAACATATGCACCTATAGTGTATTCAAATATTAGTAACATCATTGGCTACCCCTTATCTGGTGGGTACACCTCGAACTACCTCTAAATTCGTATAATACTGATTGTAGCAGAATACTAACAGCGGGTTGGCCTATGCAACATTATATAGCATGTTGCCACATAGGCCCTCTGATTGGTTGGCATCTCTTCCTAACCATGGACTTTCAGCTCGTTAGTAGCACGTAAACAGAATGGACCCCATGTGCCTAGAGTAACATCAGAATACTTCCCACTTTCCCAATTAGTCCATTATCTCTCATCGGTCCGGCCTCGAGCCAAAGCTTCATCTTTGTAGTTGACCTCGGTTAGGGAGAATTCTCTGTTTAGGCTGCATTTCCTAACCTAGTGAGTCCCCCAGCAGCTTTGCTGGATTTTTGGGTTTTATTTTTTTCTCCTGCCAAGAGTGAGACCCTTTTACCCTCACTCTTGGACATGATTTGAGTGTGTTTCTTTGACTCTAGATGTGTTTAATGGGCTATGAGGTCTTTTACTCCATAGGGCTTCATGTGTTTTTGTGATGTGTGTTACACAGCACCCTCAGTGCAGTAACACAGGGGTGTCATAGTGACCCCCCAGTATAGACTCCATACCCTAGGACTGACTACTGTCTCCCAGGGCATGTAAAGTCACCATTGACTTTACTAGTCTCAAATTCTGAACATGACCAGTACAAGCCATCATATTGTGGATGTACTGGCCGGGGCTATTCGATTGCCCCGGGGTCTGTTAGTCGAGGGGGCACGTCTCCGTCCCCCCTGATCAAGTTTTGGCTGGTGGCAGTGGATACTACTTTTTATATTCGACCGCGAATATATCTCTATGGGATTTCCCATTGTTCGAGGCTACCAACTTTAATTATTTAATTCCTATAGCCTCGCACATACCGCCGGTTTATTTATTTAATATTAATTCTCCGGTTGGTATTTTTTGACAGAACTCGGTTCTAAAATGGCGTTTGTGTTCGCTTCTGTGACTCCAATCCAAGGTGAGCCCTTTGTTCCACTTTTTTGGTGGGCTTCTCCACAGAAGCCCTCCAAAGTGGTGCCACTCTGTCTGGGGTACTTAGGAGGGGTGGAGGGGGATTTAGGCACCCTGGACTGAGTTGCCTAGGCAACTCAAGTCGCACTCCGTCCTGATTGGCCCAAGTGGTGAGCCGGCTGGCTCACCACTTAGCATGTTTGAGTGACAGCTAGGCTGAGTGAATGGGGGTTTTCTGCATAAAAGCAGGGCTTTGGGGACTGGAACTTTAGAAGCCGCCACAGGACCTAAGAATCCAACGAGGGAGAAGCTGAGCCAACCTGCTATGACGACACCACCGGTGGAGCCCTGCTGAACCGTCTCACCACTTTTCCCAACGACAGAGGAGATCTCCAGCCCGGAGAGTCTTCTTCCTTCGACTGGTGGGGATAACCAGTCTGCTTCCTTTTTCACTTTCTGGAGCATCTCGTGGCCGCCTTGCCTGTGCCAAGCACCCCGGCAACCGGGATACCACGGTTTACCACTACCACAAATCAAAGGGTAGTACCTTTAACCGGAAAACTCTGCAGCTGGTTTCTTCCCTGGCAGTGCAACGACCTTCATCTTCTCTTCCTCTGGATGAAGCCGCGACTTGCACCCGCTGCCTGGAACAACTGCCCCCGCTGGTGGATCCTTTCCACATAAGGTACCGTGTTCCGCCTGGCTTCCCTTGCAACCGACTGTACGGGGTAGATTTAGCCCCCGGCTTTCGACCCAGTGTTAGCCTGGGACACCCTGGCTAAACTTTTCTGAGCCTAACTGAAACCTTTCTGAACTCCCTGCAAGACTTTTTAAGCCTGTTGTCATTGTGTGATCTTGGGTGTGCATTTGTGCCCTGCTCTCTCCTGGAGTGGGCCCGGCCTATGGACTTTGGCTCACAAGTAACCTTTGACTTTACTGCCTTGCTTAAGAGTTCCTAAGTATTAGTGTGGTGTATTTTCCTACATTCTGCCTTTTTCCCTCCCTTTTTCGTTAATTTATTGGAGTTCCATCTATAGTTAAGCACTCACCTCTGTCTGGAAATAAGTGGTGTTAACTAAGACTTGTCTGATAAGCAATAAGGGATGTATATATAATAATAGTAACTGTGTTTAGAGCGATTTACAATAATAGTGCTGGAGTGTTTCAAAAAGTGTGTTTTTAAATAAATAATTATATACCTTGATACCAAAGCTCTGGTCAGTGTTTGCTTGTGCTATTGTGTCTGAGTGCCTATTGTGTATACTTTACATACTGCCTAACTCTTCTTGAGGGAAGTCTGACTGCTCAGCCACAGCTACCAGGTAAATCTGGGTGGTGCAGACTGCTACCAAGTGGGTTTACTGCCAGCACCTGTCGTCCTAAATCTTTTGCAGTGGTCCCCAAGGGAACTGCACAGGTTTCTGCCTAACAACCTCAAAGCCTGCTCTCTGTTCTGGGACACTTAAGGGAGTGTAGATACACCATTATCTTTGTTTGGGCTTAATGAATAGCCCTTGTTTTGAGCTTCTAAATCAGTGTAAAGAGAACACATTTTGTCCATTTCAACCTATTTACTGCTATTTGATTCAATTGTGCTGGGTGTCCTTACCCTTCTTGGCCTCTAGAGACTTGCTCACTCCACCTTGCATAGGCTTTCTGCATCTTTGATTGTACAATATTTGGCTCTTGCAGATGTTTTTGCTTCTGATTAATCTAAGAAACATGCTCTTCGTTCATAGTTTATCCTAGTTTAACTCCCCTTGTGCCTTGCAATTATTCCTTAAAATAGTATTCTTGATCCCAAACCAATAGACTCCTCTTTATTTCTCACACAAAGCTGTTTTTCCAGCGTCCCTCGACTCTGCAGCCCTGGTATGTCTCTGAGGTAGCTTGAATGGTTTTAATACCAGTCCGGCGTCCATCTTCCTGTCACGGCCGCTTTAGTCACGTTATGTTTTCTTCTGCAGCAAACTTCTATACATATCATCTACCTTTTGTTTCTGCATATATACACTTATTAGTCATTGGGTAGCTTCATTCTTCTTTGCATATATGATTTCTTCACTTTTACATGTTTCTCATATATTTTTCATATTGTTTCAGTATGTCTTTGTATCTCCCCTTTATGACGTCACTCTTCTCTCATCAGATTTCACTTATAGCTCCATGATGTCCGAAGGTTTGTGCTGACATCCTTCCACTTGTTCAGTGCGAGGGTACATTCGATACGGTTGTCAGAGTGCATATCGTCTCTCATACTCTTCATGCTGTATTGGGATAACACCTGGTGTCTCACATAGGGCTCTTCTCCTGCTGTTCCAGTATGATGGGCTTGAGGGGGTGGGAGCTAGAGAGGACATGTCCAACTGCTCCTCTACAGGTATACTTCTGCAGATAAGGTGATCGGCGTATATGAAGGCAGAGCATGGGTCTGCAGCAATGACTCTGGTAGTTTATTAGGAGTCGAGGGGAAACATGAAATGAGCATCACAAGGGTGTTGCCTGACATGTTTGGGCCATGTAGGAATGGCAGCCAGTTTGCCAGTGGTAACACATAGCTGCAAACAGGGCGGTCATAATGGTTTGTGGATCCATGCACTGAGAAAAAAATAGTATTACATATCGGGAACACAGTTACCTATATGTTCCTGGTGAGCTGTCCAGCAGGAGTTTCCAGATATGGGGAAACGCATAGTAAAACATGGACATGTAGAGGCAGTCCTGGAGTTCGCCTGCTTCTCCTCCTCAGAGAGGGCTAAGGAGAGGCATAAGGGGAAATCTGTTATCTCTGAAAAAAAAGGCTGCTAGCCGCTAAGGAAGAAAGCATTAAGAAAAAGAAAAGTAGACCTTCTCCCTCCTCTTAACCATCAGACTCTTCTTCAGAGTCATCCCCTGATGCAATTTCATCCTAGGAAGATGATCAAAAGGGAAAATATCTGGACAAGGAATCGATAGTGTATATTTTGATCCAGATGGCAAATTACATGGTTTTGCCGAGCTAGAGCCCCCTCAAATGGCAGACATAACCGTAGTGCCACCTCCTAGTTCTAGCACAGCCTGAAAGATGGACTGCCTCTGCTCCTAGAAATGAAAGAAGAGATTTTGAGTGAATATAGGGACCCACAGAAAGTGGCAGTCCCTAGGTCTATGTCCATGTTTTTACCCCTTTCAGGTAGAGAAGTCCTTACCTCAATTCATCCAAGTGGGCACTATTCTTCACAGCCTAGTGGGAAGATCATCAATGGCTCCAGACAATGCAATCAGGCATGCAAGTGGATATTCCCCTGAAAAAGACTTCTGGAGAAGCACACCTGTCTCTAAGAGCTGCCACTTATTACTCCTTCATCCCATCCCCTTTACTGTATGGGCGTCCCTCGCTAGGGATGGGAGACGGAACCCTTTTCACCAGAAAAAATCTTCTTCACCTTTAAATTTGGAGGCGCACAGGGGTGCGGCCCTGGGAGCATGCGCTCCCCTGACTCTGCCCACCGGTGCCACTCCTCAGTCCTCTTTTATGCGTCGACGGGAACGGACCGCTTTCACCAGCGCTCCTGGGTTTGGCTTCGGCCTTGTAATGCCACACGCTTTTCCCCGGATACTGTCTTTTGTCTTTAATCAGGTACTCTGTCCTCTGGCGCCACACTCCTCCCCGGCGCATGTCAACGTCATCGGGTTTCAGCAGGTGTCCAGTCTGCGAGGGGCTCTTCCCTACATCCGACCCCCATACTCTTTGCCTCTGTTGCCTTGGCCCCGAACACGGCTAGGAGGGTTGTACTGCATGTGACGTGCATACACCGCTCGCTCTGAAGAACAGGTTAGCTTGGTGGAGGGAGCTCTTCGAGAAGTAGCCTGCAGAGGACTTGAAGAACTTCCTCAAGCACAATTCAAGGTCCAAAGTAGGGCTGCTTTTTTCCATCGCACCCCGCAAGGGTGACTCCTTTCCAGGAAACACCTGAGCTGGGGGGATCGTTCAGGTCCTCACACCAGCACAGGTACTGAGGCTCATTCAGCTACTGGCCGCCAGGCCGAGGGGTTGCTAGATCCTTCACGAGACAGTGCAGAGGGATCGCAAGGTTCTTTAACCGGGTGTCCACCCGAGGGGCTATGCCCTATTACCAGACAAATGTCTGAGGGGGCGTCTGTACGCAGCACTACCAGCGACACAGCCGAGGGCACCATGCCTTCCAGGCCTCGTCCTGAGGTGCAGGGTAGGCCTCAAGCTCCACCGCCAAGAGTCCGGGAGGAGGCCGGGCCCAGCGAGGCAAGCACCACGACTCAGGCATGTGGCATGCAGCCTGACAAAATGGCCGCTGTGCCAGACAAAATGGCCACTCGTCCCACACCACCCCGATTCAGGGAGCAGTTAGATTGAGTATCCAGGTGGGACAGGTCTCGCCGGGTAGGTGGCCTAAAGCTTATCCTTCAGCGTCCTTAGGCAGAACCAGCCGCCGATTCACCTTCCTTTGGGTCCAGCTCATCTTATATCACAGCAGGGAGTCGGGGGTCATTCAACCCAACCCACAGATAGAAGTTAGCCCTCTCAGTGTGGTTCCTGAGCAGGTCACACTAAAGCATCTGCGTCTGTCGCAGGCTAACCTAGACATCATACAGGACGCTAGAAGTGATGCTACTTGGAGCCAGTACAAGAGCAAATGGACTAGGTTTTGCAACTGGGCAGAATCAAAGGAGGTTGATCCTCTTGCACGTTGAACGATGTGCTATCCTTCTCTGCACACCTTGCACACTCGGGTGCAAATAGACACATGCCACGCCTATCTGGTGGCCATCGGAGCCTACTGGATCTCGGAAGAGGAGGTCTTCTCATCCTCCAACCCAGTGGTTAAAAGACATCTGGCGGGCCTCACCTGGCTCTACCCGCCTATCAAGAAGCCACACCCCGCGGGGACTATGGACTAGGAGTACGTTAGTCACTATGGTGAGTAACTTATAATTTCTCTTACATGTCCGAAACAGCCTTGCTGATGCTTAAGAAATGTTCAGCAAATGCGCCAAAATGCATTTATTCTACCTCTGTGTGGTGGCACAACGCACAAGAATTAAGGTCTGACATGGCTTATGATGGGTTTAGGGCCTCACCACTTGCCATGGGTTCCACAATTGCAGACCTCTGGCATTTGCATATCAGAGGCTGGGACACTGGGCCTCATTACGAGTCACCTGGTATGGAAATAACTGAGGCATTAAACCCGCTGCCACCGTTGTTTCCATACCGGGTGATTCGGAGTCCTGCAGGCGGAGGTGTCATTCCCGACAGGTCTGACCTGGCGTGTTTAACACCGCCCGCCTGCAGGCGGACGTGGAAACACCAGCACCATCACGAGATGGTGCCAGTGTTTCCATGGTCCCCATTCCATTCAGTCCTATGAGACTCAATGAGAATGGGGATTTACCGAATTCCGCCTCCGGAATTCCCGGTTGTAATGCCCCGGTAATTCCGGGAATCACGGAGGCAGAATGGTAATACGAGTCTGGCGGTAACCAAGCTCTAAAAACCAGCAGGTTACCACCAGACTCGTAATGAGGCCCACTGACTTGCACCAGAAGGCAACAGCTTTGAAAATTCCTTTCCAGGGCAGGTGTTGTTTGGCGACACCTTGGAAGAGAAGGTGCATAAAGTTCTTAAAGCAGATGAGCACACCGGAAAAATGAAAAGAAAGCCGGACCCTAAAACCAATTCATCCTATTCCTCAAGCACACTAGCAGGCATCAAGCAATGCTCCATGGTGATGCACTGGAGGAGACGGGCAGAAGTGCTCCCAGAGAAAGAATAGGCTTCTGCCACTCACCCGCAAATCACAGAAGTCCTGTTGTCAGGCCAGTTGGAGGTGAACTCTGGTGGATATGGGAGAGATGGTGCAGAATGTCCATGGATGCTTGGGTTGAAAAAGCTGGTTTGATGGTCGTACGAGATCAAACTCAGTTCAGCACCAGTGCTGTCCGGGAGTGTTCAGACTTACCTGCCCAGGGGTCTGCACGAGAAGAGGGCAATGTTACAGGCCATTGGGGATCTGGTATGGAAGAAGGCAACCAGGGAGATACCAGAACAGGAGGAAGGAGATGGAGACGGTGTCTGATCAGTTGTCTTCCTAGTACGATCTGTTATGGAAGAAGGCAACTAGGGAGGTACCAGAACAGGAGGAAGGAGATGGAGAAGGTGTCTGCTCAGTTGTCTTCCAAGTACGAAAGTCCTTGGGAAAGCTCGGGCTGATCTTGGACTTAAAAGAAATTGAATCAATTTGTGACCACCTAGAATTTCAAGATGGAGTGTCTACAGAGGATTTATTTTATTTATTTATTGATTTATACTGCGCCGAAGCCCGCAGGCATCAGGACGCATACATTTAGACAAGGATGACAAAGTTTGACAGGACATTGCCTGAGGATGATCCCTTTGATACAGGAGGGAGATTTTCTGGCATCTTTAGACTTACTGGACACCTGTTTTCACATTTCAATATGGAAGGAACACCAAAGGTTCTTGCGGTCTGCTGTTGGCAAGCACCATTTCTAGTTCAGTGCCCTGACATGCAGGCTCAGGTCCACCGCACAGATCTTCAAGAAGATTATGGGGCCGATAATGGTGTTACCCCATCAGCGGGGGATTCTAATATTGACATATTTGGACAACTGGCTGCTCAATGAATCATCTCAGGAGCAGCTGGTTCAGCATGTGCAGGTGACACGCAGAACTCTGGAGTCTGAAGGGTTCATGATAACATGAAGAAGTCTCACTTGTCTCCTTTCCAGAATCACAAGTTCATTGTAGGAAGGAGATGTTACCCAAAGACGGGGCACTCAAGATGCAGGTGGCTCTCGGGGATCTCATGACCAGGACTAAGGCAACACCAAGAGAGTTCTTGCAGATCCAAAGCCACACAGAGACATCTTTATGGGAGGGCAAAAGGGGCACTTGCCCTGGGCCCCCACCCTGGAGGGGGCCCCAAGATGCAGCCTTATTAAAAAAAAGTCAGTTTCCCTTAGTCAACAAAATTAAGTATCACACATCAGGATTTTCTATGGTGTGCTGCTAAGGCTAAACATATTTTCTGTCTGTTTGACATGTAAATTTTGTTCTGATCTTTTCATTCTCTAATGCTATGTTCACTGTGGTATACATAGATTGCGTAGCACAACACCTGGAGCATTCTTACCTTTCTGTGGGGATTATATTGATCATGTGCAACAGACAAAGTTCAAATACATATTGACACATTTGAGTGCCCCGATGGTTCAGAGGATAGCTCAGTGTGTTAAACACTCCTTGCAGAGATATGCGTTCAAATGCAAGATTACAATACCAAATTCCAGCAAGGCCGACTCAGTGTTTCGAATGCATAAAGTTGTTAAGCCTGCATGTATATGTACTTTGTTTTATAGTACTCCAGGTGTTATCATCACCAATCTGCCTGCACCAGATAGTGGTTGCTATAGAAACTAACATAGCGTCAGTATGGTGAAGGTCTAGAAATTGGTTTGTTTAGATGGGGGAGTTGTAAAACCTAGGCAGGCACCTGCAATGAAGACAATACAGTGTTAGAGGTGTTTATGTATCCAAATTCCAGACTGTGGAACCAAAGCATTCATGCTTGAATCCTGGCTTTGCCAGCAGACGATAGTGATCCTGGACAAATCTGATATCACTGACAGTACTGTACTGCCTTCTATGAAAAGGTTTGCTTCTCGCAAACTGGTGGATTTGTTTGGCCAATTATCTGATCTTTCCTATCATTTAGGCCATTTGAGTGGAAGGAGTTGTAGACAGTAGAGAGCAGACCAGATATTGCAGGCTTAATATAAGCATATTTTAAGGTCTGCTTATTTGACAACAAAACGGTTTGTTTTTTTGTATGTTTTTAAATACCATTGCCCAAACCTGTGTTTGGGGTGTATATAAAGCAAAAGAGAAACCTATCTGAAATCTTTTAAGATCACAACCATTACTATGCTGGTATTTATATACTTTCCTTGATGATGGAGACAATGAAGCTAGAATAATTCCCATTTTGCATAATATGTTTCTATAACATTTTGTTTTTTAAAATGTTTATATTGGGTTATGTGATTTTCATATTTTCCAAGTCAGTTCTGTAAAATGGGATTATTTTAGTTCAGGGTAAAAACTAGAAAAGAAATTGGTAAGGAGCAGAAATTGCAGAGTGAGTATGAATCCCTGCTTCACCTCTTAATCTATGTGTGATCCTGGGTATCTCATTTAATCTTGTATTTCCTCACCTGTCAAAATTGCAATTCCCTAAACCTTTCAAAATATTCAGCCCTTCACAGTGATTTTGTTCTGAAAAGACTCACTCATGGTTTCACTGGCTATATAGTGTTGCTTCCTCTATAATGATAGTGAGCATTGATATATTACACACCACAGCCACCTGTTTCTTTGCTCTCGAATGGCAACACTGCTTGAAAACCATCTCCCACTTCTAATCTCAGTCTGTCTGGATACAGACACCTGCCTGGTATCTTCAAATCGTCATCCACTCTGTATGGTATGGTATGTGTGGTTTTATCCTTGCTTCCCATTGGTCGTCTGTATTCATGCTTGAGCACTTTTGCTGTCTCTGAGTCTTTTGGCTATTCTGGATTATGTGCACCGTTTGTCATAAAATCTGTGCCCTGTAGTTATACTATGTCCAGTATACCTTCCATGTGGCTGCTATTGATGAAATGTTTGCTGTACCTATGCTTGAACACAAGTACCCTCGTCATAGACTGTTAATGTTGCCCTTGAAATGCTACTTGTTTATCACTCTGTTACAATATGAATGAAGAGGGTACGGTATCTGAAAGGGAGATTACCATGTTTATTTTGATCTCTGCGAGGCAGCATATCAAGCTATGGGTTGTTATCGTCACATGGGGTGCGGCGCACTAGATATTCTATATCCCTTAATTCCTTTGGTCTGTTGGAGGGGGCTCCAGAGGTGTCCGTGCCCCGGGCCCCCAAAATGATTAAGATGGCTCTGAAGCCACATGGCCTCTTGTGTATTCCTGGTCCTGTGTGTGAGGCTGTAAATTAGGCCGCTGTTATCCCATCTACACATGCATTAGAAAGGGTTTCTTAGACTTTTAATGGTTTGTGCCAGTTCCGCTAGAGCTGAAAAACAAATTGTAGTGGTGGCTGTTGAAGAGCAACCTTCTGAGGGAATTTCCCCTGACACAGCCCTTGCCAATCATTCTTCCCACCAAAGCCACCAAGAGGGGATGGGAAGCAATCATCAGAGGCACCAGGAAAGATGGTTGGTTCAACATGCAACACATCCTTCCGTTTGGAGGGCACTAACAACAGACCTACGGGACCAAAAGGTTCTTCTCTCTGGTGCATCTGGGTAGAGCGATAGTCCCTACAGCCAGACAATACATCTGCCATGGTTTACATCAACGGGCAGGGTGGGGGGGTTCTCATTCCAGAGCCCTGGAACTGCAGGTGAACGAGCTGGGAGATATGGGCAGAGGAGAACCGTCTTGTTTGTCATGGAAGTGCACATTAAAGGCATGGAAAATTCCAAAGTGGGCAAGCTGAGCTGGGTGTTCCCATCAGCAATGTGGGAGTTGCTGGGGGTTTGTGAGATGACGGTACTGGACCTCTGAGCAACACACTGGAATGAGAAAACTCTGCAGTTCTGCATGAGGTTCCTATGTCCAGGCAGTGGTGGAGTGTACACAATGGCCGGAGGGTATAATGTACACCTTCTTTCCTCTCTCCCTTTGCTCCCGAAAGTGGTAATAAAGATTCAGGCTTCATCAGCGGAGTTGTCCCTGGTGGCTCTGTTTTGGCTTTGTACGCCATGGTTTACATTAATCTTGTTACTGGGAGTAGCACCTCCTCCCCAAATCGTCAATGTACCAACAAAGAGGTTTAAGAAAGGAGAAGTCCAAACATTCTGGTCTGGGGGGGGGGTCTGTAAATTCAAAGGCATAGGTTGTAGTTCCCAGGCTATTTTTAGAATTAGCACAGGCAGTCCAGAATGATTAGTGACCCGCCACATCAAAGACTTCTGACAGAGACTTCAGCGATTTTAAGAAAAGGGGATCCTGGCCTTAAAATTTGTTATCCTGGTTCTTCTGCTGTTCTGTAAGGGGGTCTTTTACATGGGATTGGCAGTTACCAGGGCATTCTGGGAGTCACAAGGTGAAGAATCTGGAGATGGGGTACCTCCGTAGCATCTCCCATTAGTACTAGAGGTTTAATAAGCAGCTCTACTTGAGCCCCTATATGAAGTGTCGCTCAAACTTCTAACCCTTAAAACAGTGTTTTGGCGCCAATCACTACAGCAAGAAAATTGGGAGTAATTAGCACTCTGTCATGCAAGGTGCCTTACTTAGTGATTCAGAAGGAGGCTTTGTTTCTTGGGTGTGCCCTGGCCTTTCTGCCCAAGGTGGTGTCCATGTTTGATTCATTTCTTCTCTTATTCTTCCCCCGAATCTTTCATGGCCAGAGGAGCTAGAATGGAGGAGGTTTGATCTGAGGAGAAGGCAGTACTGATGTATCTGAAGAAGTTAAGACCCACAGTTAGATAGCTCATGCATTACGTGTGAGGGTCCATGCCCAGGCAGGAAGGCCATATTGCCTATAACCAATTGATGGCTAACGCAAACTATTTCATGACGTATTGAGAAGCTGGGTCTCCTTCTCCACCAAATGTCCAGGGAGGTACATTACGGCAATGGTAGCATCATTGGTAAAAATTCAGGTGGTGTCCTTTCAGGACATATGACGAGCAGTTACCTGGAGATCTGAATACTTTTTTAATCGAACACTACCGTCTGAATCTGCATAGACAGGGGGCAGGTGCTTTTGGAACTGGTGTATTACGTGGTGAGATTCTTACTTCATACATGCCAACCCTCCCGATTTAGGCAGGAGACTCCCGATTTTACAGTGAAAAATATTGCTATTTTTCACGTTCTCCCGCCTAAAATAATTATTTTTGTCTCCCGATTTCTTTTATGAAATTTCCCTCACAGGAGCGTTGGCATGTTTGTTACTTGTCAAACTGAGATGGACACCAAACTAGTGATGGTTGGTGCGCATGGCACCCAGTGGCTTATGTTGGTTATTTGGGCCCTCCCATGACTGGATTTGATATCCCACACAAATAAGTACTGGTACGAGGAAGAGGGACATGGAGCTAATGCTCAGATTACTACCCAGTGATCTTCATTACTCCTAGTCCCATTATTCCTCATCATGGTACTTGCATTCTGCCTCACCCACTCTGCATGGAAGGAGTGGGACGATTAAGTGGTTATTAACTGAATGTTGGTGGGACATGGGTGTTATATTCCTGCTGAAAAGAGCAGCGCATTTGAACAGAGTGAACTTAAAGAAAAAGTTCCTTACAAGTGAGTACTGTGACGGGTGTGATGTTTGTCCGCAGGCCCAAGGGTGTTGGGGGACTGTGGGGGGTCGATAGGCCAGCGGGGCCCTGGTGGCGGGCGTCGCACAGCGCAGCAATGAAAGACGCGACCACTCGTGAGCTTGCATAAACCCGGACTGCCCCTTTGGTGGCAGTTCCGGTGATTCCTTTATTTTTGGACGTCACTTGGTACACGGAACTATCGGGGCACATGACACCACATTCCTCCCCAACTTGGAGATGTTTGAACAAATGATTTGACAACATGTGAACTATACATCTGTATAACTGTGCCTCATTCTAAATCTTCAGGCTTTTACCTCGGCCTGATCGTCTGCTGGTAGATCCCGTCCACTACGTATCCTTGGAGGCCGGATGACGGTTTTGGTCTTTCTCTTAGGTGGTATCGGGGATTTTCCCTCTCTGGGTTGTCTACTGCTGGGATTTTGGATCTGGGTGTGTCCTCCTGCTGGCGGGGTGTCTCCAGCTCTCTTGGGGTGATGTAAGCTCTAGGCATCATTTTATTTCGAGGTGTATGAGGTGGTGGCAACTCTTCCCTTCTGGTATTGGCTTCTCTTCCCATAGCTAGGGTGGTACTTTCCGGAAGTGCGATATGTTCCTTGTTACAGTCTCGCCTCCACGGGTGGCTGTGACCATGCTGTGGTTTGTGGCACTGACTGTCCATGGTTGGAATTCAAAATTGAGGGACATTTTCTTGGGTGTGGCTCGGTTCTTGACAATGACGGTGTCGACTGGTGTTAAATCTCTATAACAGGCTTGACGGGTGGCGGTGTCTTGCTCATTTTGCCTTGATCGCCTGGCGTCTATTGCGGGGATATCGGGCTCAGGGGCTATCCATTGTGGGTGTATGGGGAGTTCCGCTTGCATAGGTACCCCAAATATGAGGGCAGCTGCGCTGATCCCTGTCGAGGAGTGTGGAGTTTGCCTGTGCGTTCTAAGGAAGCGGTGGACTGCTTTTAGCCACGGGTGTCCTCGTTCTTTGGCGATGCGGATAACTTTGTTGAGTGATCCCATGAATCCCTCTGTGTCACCGTTCGCTTGCGGCCAACTTGGGGTGATCCACTTGTGTCTCAAGTTTGTGTCTTTAAAGAATGTGCGCAGCTCTTGGCTAGTGAACGGCGGTCTGTTGTTGCTTCTGACTTTTGATGGAATTCCGTGTGTTGCAAAGATCTTTTCTATTGTGAGGATCGTGGTTTCAGCGTTCGTGGACATCACGTGTTCCACTTCCGGATAGCTGCTGAATTCATCGATTACGAGTAGGTACCCTTCGCCGGCGATGGTACAGTGGTCCATGCTGACTGCTTCCCACCGCTTGCTGCTCCGTGGGCGCTGATGATGGGTTCTGGGTTCTCAGCCCTGCGGGAGGCTTGGTAGGCTGCGCAGGACTCCACCAGTTCTATTACTCGCTGTTGTATGTTGGGCATCCACATTCTGGACTTTAGATACACCGTTGTTTTGATGATGCCTTGGTGTCCGCTGTGGGCTCTCTCTTCTAGTGATGTGGGCAGTACGATCCGGTGGCCTTGAGGAGTATTCCTTCAGGGGCTACAGAGTTCATGTCGGATTCCGAATAGTGCTCAGAGTTTTTCTTGAGCCAATGTTGTACGATGAGTCATGGATGTTAGGTAGGTCTTCCAGTTCCCGGACTGGATGGCGGTGGTGGTATGTTTTAGGATGGTGTCTGCTTCTGTCTACTTCGCAACTTCTCGCAGGGTCAAAGCCTGTGGCCGGGCGCAGGCGATTACATGGCATACGTGTTCATCTGTCTCTCTCGCGTGGCAGTGTTCTTTATCAGTGGCGGGCCGTGGGTGGCGGGACAGGTAATTGGCTGGGTTATCCGTTCCTGGGCGGTAGTCCACTTCTATGTTGTAGGGCTGTAGCTGCAGCATCCATTTTTCAATGCGTGCTGGAGGGTGAGGCGCTGAACCTCGGAATATTGGGATTAGGGGCTTGTGGTCTGAGAATACTTTGGCTTTCTAGCCCAACAGATATACTTTGAAATGTTTGCATCCCCATAAAATGGTGAGGGCTACCTTCTCTATGAGGGCATAGTTCTGTTCAGGTTTGGTGAGCACCCGGCTGGCGAATGCGATGGGGTATATGTTTCCTTCGCTGTCTGTTTGGGTCAGTACTGCTCCTAGGCCGACTGGACTAGCATCAACGAGGAGCTCGGTGTGTCTTTTTATGTCGAA